>NC_034609.1:14158151-14215037 GCF_900095145.1 Mus pahari
CTTCTGGCTATTATAAATAAGGCTGCTATGAACATAGTGGAGCATGTGTCCTTATTACCAGTTGGAAGATCTTCTGGGTATATGCCCAGAAGAAGGACCTGCATCTTTAAATGCATGGTCTTTGCCCAGTGAATCATCCTGATTCTTAGTTCTTAGCTGAGACCAGGAAAGTCAAGTAAATTAGGGTCCTTACCTATGAATGTCAAGTTCATAGCCCAACAATTCCCTTCTAAGTTGATGAAGAGTGACTTAGATGTCACATCCATCACCCAGTCTCTTTACAGGAGAGGCCTCTCCAGATTCTCTTCTCTCCTAGGGTAGAATTGGGAAGGTGGAGACTATAATGTGAAAACCAAACCAGGGAGAAAAGTCAGGTACTAGGTCCCTCCCACACCCACCATGAGGGTTCTTCACGATGTTACAACTCACAGTCCTTAGAGTATAGACCTGGCATCATTGCCATGCCCTGGACTGGAAGTTTAGCATGACCTTCCTTATTTTCATGGCTTAGAAAAATAGCTGATGCTTCCCAGACTTCAGTTTTCTTGTCTGCAAAGCAAATGGCCTGAGGTATTTTCAGTGATCTGAGTGCCTGGCCAGTTCTGTCTAGAACCAGATGAAGAAACAGCACTCGCTCCGACAATGCAGGTTGTTGTTGCTCCTTCCGTTTTGGTCTTGTCCCTTCACTAGGCTGCTTCATCTTTACTCCACTTCCCAGACCTGAGACAAATCCTTTCCGCGGTCGAACTCACATTTTAGTCTCAAAGAATGGCTGCTTTGCACCCGATTTTGGATGCATCTAAAAAGATCATGCTTCAACTTCCTGTTGCCCCCCAAATCAGCAAAGGAACAACACACATGCTTTGTGATTTACCCTTGTCCTTGCTGTGGCTATTGCTCAGGTCACAGAAACTGATCACTTGGGCCCCACCTTTGTTGATGACAGCTTCTCATGCTTCCATTCCTCTATAATTTCCTAATTTGTTTGTGTTAATTATGTGTAGAGGTGTATACCTTCTCGTGGGTGTGTGAGTGTAGGTGCTACCAGAGTTCAGAAGAGAGTTAAGAATCATGGTTCCAGGTAGTTATGATCCTCCCAATCTGAGGGCTGAGGGCAGAAGTTGGGCCCTGTGAAAGAGCAGTAAGGACTCTGAACTGCTGAGCTGTCTTTCTAGTTATGCAGCCATTTTCTGAAACAAGAGAACCATCTTTTCCTGGAGGAAAGAATTCTCAGGTCTTAGGAAGGACAAGGTAAAAACTGAAGTATCCTGAGAGAGAGAGACTGCCCGGATTCCGGAATGAGGAAGGAACACCAAGTGGGATGTGTTACTGTGCTAAGCTGCTTACTAAGAGGCTCAGTTATCAGCCATGGCATTGCAAGGAAGAGAATGGTGTAAAAGCTTGCTAGGAGGAAGAAGACCTAACACAGACGATACTGGTTTCTTTTCATTGCTGTGACCAAAATATATGACATAAATAACTAACGAGAGGAGAGATTTGTTTGGGCTCATGGTTTCAGAGGGTCCAGAAAAGGACAAGTAGGGGCAGGAAATAGACTCTAAAGACCCACCCTTCTCTCTGTTAGTTCTTCCAGTCTGGCCCAATTTCCTAAAGCTTTCAAACCTCTTAGAGTAGCACCAACAATTATTCAACATATGAAAACAGAGGGTCACTTATATCCAAACCATGACACAGGTTCAAAAAGAGACCCTGAACCAAACTCAGCTTCGAGCTTTGGGGTCCCAGAGATTAGATATTTCTAAGATGCCCTAGAAAACTGAGGCATATTTTTGGACCTTTCTTGACCCATTCTAGACTAAGCTTAGGCTCCTCTGAGGAGCAGAGACTGGGACACTCACCACTGTGTCCTCTGGTGCACAGTACACAGTATTTGGCCAATATGCATAAAACGAATATTCGTATATTAAAGGAATTCACAAATGTTGCCAGAGATTGGGAAGTTGGGTGGTAGGATCTCTGTATACTACTAGGCAATGAAAACGAAGGATGTGTGTCTAGAGCCTGTATCTGGATCACTCAACATGCACTAGGCTGCCCACAATGAACCCTGCTGTGTTTTGCTTCACTGTTTCTACTGTTCCTGCAGCCACCCACTGTAGCCACCCATCGCGTGGTCTCCAAACACTCAGGTGTTCAGAATCAGAGACCAAAAGAGATGTCAGGGCTAGGGACAAAGGGCACAGGATGAGGTGAAGGTTAATACTTCCCAGCCTCAAGCCATAGCTTTCTTCTCCGGTGACCTGTCCCTATTGCTGCAGGGAGAATTCATCTCTACCGGATTTCCAGGTTTCAAATCACCGTACCCTGCCGTCTCCTGAAGTCAACATGGAAAGTCAATAGAAGTGGGCCTTTTTGAGGACAAGATGAGGAGTCTTGAGACAAGCTTCTAGCCTCCTGGGAGGCCCTCTTCCAGATGTGTCCCCAGATGCCCTGGGACCCACTTCCTCCCCACCATTCCCATCAGGCTTTGGTTCAGTAAATTCCCATTTGTGTGGAAGGATGCTTGGCTGTCACACCTCTTCTTGTTCATCTGGGTAATTACACGGTGCCTCTTGTGAGCTAGATCTTTTCTCCTTGAGGGAAAGAATAGTCTCAGCCTCAAAGTTATTTCCTCCCACACCGTATCCATATGATTCTGCCACTTAGAAGCATTTGAACAAAACGTTTTATCCATCCCCCTCCTTTTCAGGGAGCTTGGGCCATTGATAGTACGCTCTGTAGTCCTGGGTGCAAAAGAATTACCAAGGTGATGGCTGGTATGTTTTCTTCTATGTGAGGGACATCACCTCTCGGGATGATGGGCATACAGCATGTGGTGCTCGACCTGCAGCCCTCCCTGCAAATCCCAGTGAGCCAGCCACCCTGGGAAACAGATTCATAATTTCCCACCCCCCTCTGGCTTTTTTTATGTGGGTCTCTGATTGCAAACCTTCACGGAAATCTTAATTGGTGGCAGGGTTTACACAGTTCAGTGAGTCATTTGCTCTCTTGATGTTGACTTCTGCTGCCATTTCCATTCCAAGCAATGACTCACTGCTAATTTCAACTGTGTGTAACTATGGCGATTTCAGCACCTTTGGTATTTCTTTCTGACCCAGAAAAGCTAATTTCAGAACAGAAAGAAGACTGGAAGACATATTATACTCTCATAACTTAGCTCTTCACATAAATAAGCCCCCATTATCCTATGGATAGGAATCCTCGTGAGCTCCATTTCTTTCTTTTTTTCTTTTCTTTTCTTTTTTTTTTTTGTTGTTTGTTTTGTTTTGTTTTGTTTTTTTGTTTTTCGAGACAGGGTTTCTCTGTATAGCCTTGGCTGTTCTGGAACTCACTCTGTAGACTAGGCTGGCCTCGAACTCAGAAATCCGCCTGCCTCTGCCTCCCAAGTGCTGGAATTAAAGGCATGCACCACCACCCCTGGCTTGTGGGCCCCATTTCTTACCTCATTGCTTAATAACCTATAAAAGGGATGATGGATAACTCTGAGATATGAAAACCACATGCCACTCCATGCCAAGGATGACACAGGAAGTGGCTCTGTCCTGGAATCTGTCCTGGAGATGTACTTTAACACTTGGTAATTGATGGTGGTGGAAGCATGTGAGCTTGGCTTGTTGAAGACACCTCCATCTTTGACACGCCAGATAAAGACTTCATAAAAGTCTTTCCCCAGGTGTGCTCTATTCAATTCAGGTTAACTTCAGGCAGTATTTCCTGAGCACCCCTTCTGGTACCTGGGTGAAATTAGTTGCCTAAAGTGCTATGAACAACACCAGTCCTTGATGACAGCTTGTTTCTGGTGGCAGATGGCTTCAGAATGAATCCTGGCTTTCTTGTATTTTCTAACTACAAGAATTTGGAAAGGGTCTATACTTTCATTTCCCCTGCCCCTGTGAAATGTGGCCTTGATGGTATCTAGACTTTTGTAAGCAGTATGAATGATGCTATGTGAAATAGTGGGGGCTGTGCCTAGCATAGAAAGGATGCTAGATCGTTGTTATGTCTTTACACTGATAAGCAAAACCAACATGTTCATCATTTTTGTAGTCTTATGTGGGAGATATTAACCAACACTCAAAGATGGGATTGTAATGATGGCAAATCTTACACATGTATATGTTGCTGTAATTGTCTGCAATGGATATTTAACCTAGTTAAGGAATGTTGCCTTACTGTTAAGCTTAGAAATGGTGAATAGGGTATATAACTTGAAGAGGACAGGGGTCTCCTAAATAAAGACAGAGGAATAAAGAAAGGAAGGTGTGATGGTTTAGATAAGAATGGCCCCCAAAGGCTTGTATATTTGAATGCTTAGTCACCAGGGAGTAGCACTATTTAAGACAGATTAGATGTAGCCTTGTATAACACCCAAACATGCACCTCTCTCTCCATATCCGAATGTAATGTATTTCTCAGCTACTTCTCCAGCACCACTCACTCCTGCCTGTTGCTATGCTGTCTGTCACATGATAACAGACTGAGCCTCTGAAACTGTAAGCCAGCTCTAATTAAATCATTTCTTTTATAAGTGCTGCCTTGGTGATGGCATCTTTTCAGCTATAGAACAATGACTTCTATAGAAGGAGGGCAGAAAGCACAATGCCCGGTGCTGAGTGTAATAGGGTTCTGCTGCTATACTTCCCTGCCTCCTGGAGTATGGGCATGGATTTGTGACTTTAGCTAATGTCATGTGTGAGTATGTGTGTGTAGGTATGCCATGCTTGAGTCGGATTCTCTACAGTCTTTTTGCACGTCTCACTGGGAATTCCCTATCTACCATTGTTGTTACACCCTGGATACGTACCCTGAGCACTACCTGAGACTCCGTTTCGAAGCTACTGAGATGTAGGGGTTGTATTGACTGTTCCAGCCTGACCTGACTGATAGGGGAGATCAGGTTGAGTAACAGAAAAATAATCAGAAGAGTGGGATGAGACAGGGAGCAAAGAGAAGCAGATAGCTGGGAACTTTGCAGGCCAAGCTAAGGAATATTGTTGCCAAAGTAACAGGAGAGGAATGTGAATGAAGAATCTTGGGGAATAAAATAACAAAGGACTCAAGTACGGAGAAAAGCAGGAAGAGAGGAAGGATGGATAGAGCAGCTGAGAGCCTGTGCATCAAGAGGTCATAGTCAAGGCAGGAGATGGTTCAGTGGTTAGGAGCACTTGCTAGTCTTCCAGAGGACCTAGGTTCAGTACCTAGCACGCACATGCCAACTTACAATCATCTTTATCTCTAGTTCTAGGAGATCCACTGCATTCTTCTGGCCTCTGTAGGCACTAGGCACACAGTGCACATTCATACATGCAGGCATGCATACATGCACAGAACATAAAACTTTTTTTAAAAAAATAAATTTAAGAGTGATCGTTTTGACTGTGTGGTGGTGACATATGGAAAACCCCTCTTAGAGAAGTTAGAAAAGATGAAACTTTACTGTTGGGATGATCTTGAGGATTAAATAGAGAAAAGATAATCTTTGGGTCGTTGACTCATCCACGTGGAGAGGGAATCCGGTCTTGGACTCGAGTGAGTCCTGCTCCAGTCCAAGTAAGCGCTCCCCTAAATCCCAGGCATGTTCTCTAATCTGTGGTGCTATTGGGACGTGTTGAAGCCCAGCAAAAAGAT
Source organism: Mus pahari (assembly GCF_900095145.1). Classification (NCBI taxonomy): domain Eukaryota; kingdom Metazoa; phylum Chordata; class Mammalia; order Rodentia; family Muridae; genus Mus; species Mus pahari. Next base: position 14,163,801 of record NC_034609.1, read on the forward strand.
GTCAGATAACTGGGGTGTGCTCTTGAAGAAGATACGGGGACAATGACCCTTCCCTCTGTCCTAGTTTCTACTGTTGCATGCTATCATCATGATGCCATCCAAAGTGCTCTCAAGACACATAACTGGAGATAACTAGTAGAGATCATGATGAGGCCTTGCTGCAGGCCCCAAAGCAACCCAGTCAACACCCACAAGACAGAAACCCCCAAAACTGCGAACTAAAATGAATATTTCTCTTTTAAGGCTTGATTATCTCGGGCATTTTTGTCATAATAAGTAATGGACAATTGACCATCACCAGTGATAAAAATCCCAAATCAGGGTTTTAATTAGAAAAGAAAAATTGTCAAAGTTTCAAGAAAGCTTTAGCAAAATGCTTATACCTATGTTCATTCTCTATAACCATCAACAGGATTTAACTCTATATGATAGAGCATATACATGTTTATGTGTATATGCATATATACAAACGTAATTCAAATATTTTTACCATGAAAGTTCATAGAACAGAGACAGGGAAGTAACTAATAACTTAGCTTCCTGAAAAGAATCATTCCATCATAGACCGACTGAAGGAGAAGCATCTAGAAAGCATATCTCCCATGTCATTTTTGTCAGTGAAGTTTCTTTCCCATAATGCACTATGATACACTTCCACATTTATTGTGGAGAAGGAAAATATGAAAGTAAAATCAGCCTTTCTAATTGGCTTTGTGAGCCATAGAACCACTGAAGTTCATAGTCAAAGAAAGTGTGTTAGAATCCCAACTTTCTATTGATTGGCTGGATGACAGCGAACAAACTAAGCTTATCTATACCTGAATTCTCTCATCTGTACAGCGGTGGCACTGATACCTGTCCCTCCACATTATCTGTAAGGGAAAACTATATGGGATATGCAGATGGCTGCAGATACACTGGGTACTAACTATACTAACTAAATGGCTTCTTTGAGAGAGTTCATGGACTAGAGACATTGATAGGGTTTTGCTGCAGAGGTCTGACACAGGGTTCAGACTGTTTACCTCTCTTTTCCCATCCATCCAAAGTGCTCTAAATGCAAGGAACTGGAGATAACTAGGAGTAGAGATTCTGAATTATCTCCTCCAGCGAAAGGTTCAAGGTAGATTTTATACTCCAGAAAACTGAGTGAAAGCTTTGACTTCCAGAATTTTGGCCCTCAGCAGTCATTGAGAAGAGAAAGAACAGGGGAGAAAGAAAGTACTGGTGTGGAGGCTGGCTCTTCCCAGGTATACCAGGAGGCCCTGCAAGGGGAAAATATAACTATAAATATAAACTATAAATATAACTATAAATATAAAATTGCATTTCTCTTCATCCTTAACCAAAGTGAGCCTGCTCGTGCCCTTACATATGGTCAGTGGTATCCACTAAAAAGGTCTACTTGCCAACCTATAAGTACAATCATTTGAAGCAGTGCTGAGCATAAATCATATTTCTAGATCCTTGGGAAAAGTAGGATATAATATGAAAACAACGCAAACATTCATACTTGAAGGCTATAGGCAGAAGTTGACAGAAGCATCATTTTTTTACATTCAAGTTCATCCCCACCCCCTCGCCTTTTTAAACCCCAGTTTCCATCCAAGTAGATAACTACTTCCATGTAGTTTCCATTCCATCCTAGAGATACGGACCTCAAGTGGATAGATGCAATCTCCTGTTACTAGAGCAAGGTAGGTCACAAAATATCACTGTATATATCATTTAAGGGGCACTTATTGCCGGTACCACTCAATGTCAAGTGCTATTGGGGTCATTTTAACATAACAGCCTTATTGAGATGTATGTCACATGCCTGTAGTTCACACTCTTGAAGTGGACTTAGTATATTCAGGGAATAATATACCTGTCACAATTTCAGAACATTTCATCACCCACAAAGAAATATTGTACCCATTAGTAGTCACTGCCCAGTTCCCTACAGTCCTAGCTCTAGACATCCACTAGTGTACAGACTTGCCCTACTCTAAGCAGTTCATATAAATGGACTCATGTGCCGTGTGGTCTTGTGTAACAACTTCTGTCACTTAGCACAGTGTATAGCACATGGTGAAATGTGTCAATATCTCATTTATTTGGGCATAACACATTTTGTCTATCCATTCATCAGCTGATGTCCAGGGCCTGACTATTATGTTCCTTTGTGATGTCATATCCTTGAATTTTTCAAGTTCCTTGACGTCTTCTGTTGCTATCAGCTCACGTAAAGGAGTGGTCTACCCTTTCGTTTTCTACTGATTAGCGCTGGGAGAGAAATACCATCACTAGGAAGTGCAGTTACTAGTTCTGAGGTTCTCTTGGGCCTTTTGTCGTGACACACATGCTCAGCAGCTTGTTCTCTCTCAGACCTATGAAGGAACCTGTTAAATGTGTACGCTTTCTCTTGATCCTCTGTGGTCAAGAGAAATATTAAGTGCTTTGGATTGGTCTTATCTAGAGTTGTGTCCTGAAATGCTCATTGTGCTCCCCTTCCAAGCTCCAGGCAAGATGGCTCTGTGTGCGTACTCACCAGCCATCTACAGAAGCTTGCCACTTTCCTTGTCCACAGGAAAATGTTCAAGGAGCCAACCACGCAGGATGACACGTGAAAATGCATTCATCTTGGAGAATTCCTACTGGTCAGTCATAGGTGGCCAACCCCGCTTTCCATGAGTGTTATCTTTCTTCCCTGTTCCAAACTTTTCCTTGTCTTCTATCCATGATGACCACATCAATATTTTGTATGGAGTGGAAAAATAGCTGGCTTTGGGGCAATACACATATAGCTGTGGAAGTCAAATATTTCCTTGCCACACTCTTACTTTCTGTTATAGGAAAAAAAAAATTAGACCTAGGTGCTTTTTCTTAGCATTCAACTGTGATAGCTTGGAGGATATGGGGGTGTATACAAACAGTCCTTTGTACACTGCCCCACAGCCCTCAGTGTGTCCATTACTGCATATTTGGCTCCGGTAGTACACAAAGATTTCTCCACTCCAGTCTCACACGGGAGGTTTTCTCTGTGGACCGCTGTTAAAAGGCATGTGTCTCTACAGAGATGATGCTAAAACCTCCTATTCTGACATCTCACTGATGTTACCTTACTGGGCTAGTCCTTTTTATTCTTAGACATCTTATAAGGTGAGTATCCTCATTGTGCTTAAGCTGACCAGAACAATCTAGCCTAGGTCAAGCATCCTGAGAGTTGCTCTTGAGACTAGGAGCTATGTTTGTATGAACAAAGACCTCTGTACCGTGGAATTCAGTAATAGCTTCCATTCTACACATTCATCCACTGGCCAGACCCCGATCCATTGCCTTTGTAATGGCCTCATTGTAGATAATACAGAAGCAGTAGAGTTCAGCCCACCAATTTCTTAAGGTCTGTAATGTTTCAGGACTATCCAAATGCTGAAGTCTGTGAAGTGGTTAAGAATAGTTCTTGGGGGACTAACACCTCCTAAGAGCATCACCTCCCCCTTTGCCAGCCTCAGAGTTAGCACTTGACTGCATTTAGCAGTTCAATGCCAAGAGAAATAAAAGCCAAGAGCATTTCAGTGTGGGAAGCTCTCCCCACAGGTGCCTAGCCCCAGGTTAATAACACACACAAATCTGTAAGCTGACTCTTTCAAGGACTTCTGTTCTTGATTTACTATTTGAAAAATCAAAATATTGTAGACTTTCAAAGGTTGCTTTTCTGATGACAAGCAAGCAGATTAATGGATTGGTTTTTCTCCTGCTTGTTTTGTTTTGGTCTAGATCTAAGGGATATTTTACATCCCTGAGAAATTCCAACTTGCCCTCCAAGCTCTTATCTGACATGTAACCAATTTTTGAGTCTAGCTGGGCTTATCCAGGATATAACTACAGATTGTTCATTGTCAAGGAAAAGATTTTTGCCCTGAGAATTGTGTATGTATAGCTCTTCAGAGGATGCTCCGGGAGAAATGATCAATGAGAGAGGGTCGTGTGCTCATTCACAAATGTCAGCGCTCCCGTTCTTTCCAGCTGACTTCTGGGTTTCTCTGAAAGTTAAAAGGAAGAAGAATTACAAGTTCTCATCAGGCTTGGAGCGGGGTTAAACAAAGGTCATAAAATATACTGATGCATTGATGCTAAAAATCCACAGGCTCTATAGCACACCATTTCCATTCGTGGATTATTATAAATGACAAGGGCATGCCTCACATTCCCCCCCCCCAAAAAAAAATGTGAGAATGTCTTTGTTTTCATGATTGAGTCATAATTACCCATTGTCACATTGTCATCAGATAAGCCTCTATTATACCAGAGATTATAAAGTTTTGAAAAACATGTTGACAGGACTACAAAAATCAAGGTTGCTTAAGGCGAGTGGGTGATGAGAAATGTTTTGACATTAGCCATTGTCCAAGTGGACCCTCGCTTGGAAAGTGAGATGGACAAAGAATCAGAAGACACCAGACACTGGGCGTGTTTAAGAGATTAAAAGAATATAGAACAGGTAAGGCCTTAACCATTCTTAGTAGTGTAATTCAGTCTGATTTTTATTTTCTGTTTGATTGATTATTTTTAGATAAAAATTGGAAGTGCTGGCCAGAGGTGAGCCACTAGGCTCTGATTTGTCCTGTGATGGTCATAGTGAGTATTGTTCAAAGGTTCCCTATGGTAAGTCTATGGTAACTCCCTCCCATAGTTTAGTCAGACCCATTTAAGACCACAGGCTCTTAATAAGGCTCTTCATTATCTCCTAGAATGGAACTTATGAGAGATTTCACTAAGAAACTCTTATTAGACCAATGAACACTGAAATGTCAAGTATATGTTGTTGTTGTTGGCCATGGTTTTTTTCAACGTCATTGTATTTCCACAGTACCTGGTCCATAACAGACTCTCAAAAATGTTTATTCAATTTAAGCAAATGAGCATGGAGAACACATGACCTGAACTTCTGGACCAGTTAGCACGAGATGAACACTGTCTACTTTGTCATCATGTGTGTGGAGTGGAAAGGTGACTATTCACCCTTGGGTTCTAGAAGAATCTAATATTTCTTCAGCTAAATTAGAAGAACAAGCATGCACCACATCCCAGGCACCTGTGAAACCAAGCATTTCCTTCCTGAAGAAGCCTTGTCTAGTGCTTTTTACCCAGAATTCCTCTGGCATCATTTTTAACAAGACCCTTCAACTGCACAGCCTGAGAGATCTCATTATGAAATTAACCAAATGTAGTTTGAATCTGAAATATCCCCCACACCATGTCAGTGGTGCTGTTTTGGTAGGCTGTGGAAACCTTAGAAGGTGGGGCCTAGCTGGTGGACAACTGTCCCTATGGATGAACCATTGAAGGCTTTGCCTGTGCTTTAAGCCTCTCCAGCTCTGCTTCCTGGTCTACCAGGATGGCAGAAACCTCTCTCACAGGCTCCTGCCATCATGGACTCCTCCATGTCTTCCCCACTGTTCTGAAATGAGACAGCGCTATGAAACAAGAATCAAAATTAATCATTCACAGCCTATCAACAATAACCAGCACACCAAAATATGCAAACATCCACTCTCTCTCAGCACAGTAATGAGAATATAGCTCAGACACAGTGGCCCTTACGCCATCCCCAAGGACACTTGTAAGTGTTAGCTGAGAGGAAGTAGGTACAAGGTTTTGGTCCCCTAGGAGCATCGTGGGAAGGATCCTACTGTCCTCTGCATTTCTTAACCATGCAGAAATCTGGTCTGCCATTGCTCCACATAGATCGCTGTCTCCCCTGATTCGTGGCACCTGTAGTTTGGGGTTTTATGCTTTACATTAGGGGGTTTATTTTGTCTCTTTCATGGCAATGGACTTTGACCATTGGAGAAACTGTTGCAGTACCCTCTCCTAGTGATCCGAACCCATCTCTCTGCTTCTTCCCTATGAGTGAGCCCAGCCACAGTCTGTGGAAGAGCTGACTCAAGGCTTCATTCCAGCCTCTTCACTGTGCCCTCTAAACAGAGAACCCTCAAGATACACCTGTTCTCCTCTTACTCATTTCCTTCTACAAAAGCCCGTGTGGGGAGAAGAGCAAGCCAGGTTTCTTGATTTGAGTGGATCCTGGGAGAAGGATTAGAAGACAGGAGTGTTGGAGAAGTTTTGTGAAGACAGCAGGGTTATCTTTTCATCTCTTCTGCTCTGCTCTGTATAATGTGATTTTTGCTGCTGTTTCAGCCAGAACCGGGGCCTATCTCCTCCCCTTCCATGTGGGCTCATCCTGTGTCTCATTCTGATGACTAGAATATACTGGTGTAGCATTGTGTGAGCTGCAACTGCCTCTTTTATTTCTCTGATGTAATTGTCGTCACCGAGGCTTACTGCCTCCTTCTGCTAACCTAGGTCTAGTCTGGAAGGTTCTAGCCTTTCTACAATCTTTTATCTAGGCCTAGAATATTTTAAGCCTATGAGACTTACTGCTGAATAAACACACCCTTTCTAGTTCTTTCTGAACTCCTGGCTGGCTTGTCAATTCAGCTGTTTTGGCTCAAAACTCTTTTCCGCACTAACTGATTTAAACTGGCTTCTTTCGGCATCTGTCGGAAATGTGCTGCTTGGCCTCGTTCTAATCTTCTGGCTCCTTTTCCTTCTCTGGTCCATTCTGTTTTCACCTGGGGCTAGCTTGTTCTCTCTCTGTTACCTCTCTCTGTATAACTGTCTCTGTAAAACTGCCCTTTCTCCTTCCATCTCTTGCTGCTGCTCTCTCTTAAGTAGCCTCTCTTTCTCCTCTCTTCTCATGGGAGTTGGGCAGATCCTATTCTGTCAAATCTCTCTCTGATTCATCCCTCTGTCTGCTTCTAAATTAGACATCACTTTCAAACATGGGTGCTTCCTTCTACAAACTAATTTTACCTTCACTGTTTGGGATTGAATATGTGTGCTATGGGCATATCTGGATTCCAGCCAGAGCAGTAAGGTAGATAGATTAAAATTCCTCTACATGAGTCCTCCAAGTTTTTGTTGAGTTTGCTTTAATCCTCTTGCAGTAAGGTGCCATAATCCAAAAAAGCCCAAGGTAGCCCATCTAAAGAGGAGAACATATGCAAAGAAGGAAAACCAGAGTCCAGGGCTTATTGCCAGGGGTGGACAGTGGCCATTTTTGACATGAGTGATGTTGGGACATCAAGTCACGGAAGACACGTTACCCTGGTCAAATGCAGAAAGAGAAAACCAGCCCACCACTGATCCCTGCCCAACTGATGATTCATAGACTCAATTATAAGTAAATAATAATTGTCTTAAGTCATTACACTGTGGAGGAATTTGTTAAGAAACAAGATAAATGACATACACTTCAGAGTCCAGAAAAGATGAACAGCATCTGTCTTAGTCAGGGTTTCTATTACTGCACAAACATAATGACCAAGAAGAAAGTTGGGGAGGAAAGGGTTTATTCGGCTTACATTTCCATACTGCTGTTGATCACCAAAGGATTCAGGACTGGAACTCAAGCAGGTCAGGAAGCAGGAGCTGATGCAGAAGTCATGGAGGGATGTTCTTTACTGGCTTGCTTCCCCTGGNTTGCTCAGCTTGTTCTCTTATAGAACCCAAGACTACCAGCCCAGGGATGGTCCCACCCACAAGGGGGATGCTTTTCCCCCTTGATCACTAATTGAGAAAATACCTTACAGCTGGATCTCATGTAGGCATTTCCTCAACTAAAGCTCCTTTCTCTGTAATAACTCCAGCTGTGTCAAGTTGACACAAAACTAGCCAGTACAGCATCTCAATGTGTTACTGTTTCTTCTAGGAGGAAACTTGAATTTGTAGTGATTTCTCCTAATCTTTGTAGTGATTTCTCCTAATCTTTGCATTTCAAACTGTTTTCAAGGAAAGTTTACTACATTTAAATGTAGCTTTTCGAAGAACTCTGAGGGTGGGGGGTAGTCAGATGTTTGAATATTTGATCTCCTCTTAATAGCATGTGTCCCACAAGAAACTTGAGGAGTGGTGATGAGCTCGAAATAAATTCACTGGTGTTTTCATGCTGGAGCCATGCCCTTGGTTCTGAAATGCCAAAATAAACCTCATCTAAGCACACATTCACAATCTAGTTGGTGAGGAAAAATTAGGACATATTTCAATAAATTTCCTTCAAAATCAGGGTTATTTCTTCTTTGTGAATCCTGCATGTGTGTCCTGTGTCAAGTCCTTGTGTGAGAAAACCTGTGGCTACCTCTCTCCCATTGTTGCTTTGGTGGGTTTGGGAAATTCTCAGAGAAAAAGGCTATCAGCACAAAGCACTTATGATATATTCATTGAAATAGCCCTAAGAATTTATTTTCCCTGTGACTTCTATTGATCATGACAGCTCTTATGTGATCTGTTTGTTAGGTCTGGGGTTTCTTGGTGCTATTGATCAAGTAGATTCCTTTGTGAAGAGCTACATTGATTAGTTTCCTGACAAGCTCTTAAGGCCACTTGCAAAGCTGTCACGGGTGATATTTGCCATCACAAGAGCGGGGCTAGCTCATAATGTCTCTCTGAAAGGAGGCTGAATAGAAGACAGATGAGTGTGGACTACATGCTCCGTGCTAGGTAAACACCCAGTGATCCATCTCATTGCTGCTTTTCCCTGGGAGAGAAGATTAATATCCTTGCAGTGAACACTCTTCCCTGCCCTTAGCATCTACACCAGAAAATCCCACTCAGACGTACAAGGCTCATTTGAAGCTGCCTTGCTTGGGTATTTCATTGTAGAACCACTGTCTTCTGCAGCTGCCCCAAATCCCAGTAAACAGGTCTTAAAATCTGGATGGCATATAATAAATACGCTGCATCATGAAGAATTCAATGTGAACAAGAGAGGGGTCTAACAATAGGCTCCAGTGCTCTGTGACAAAAGAATGCCACAGCACAAGGACAATGGACGCATGGGAGTTCCCATTTCTTTACAATGAAAAGTACTTAATAGCTCATGCATCTGAAAGGGAACAAGAAGGCCCGTTCAAATGCTGCTGCTTCTAGGCGCCAACCCAGGGTCTCTAGCAAGGGCATGCAGAGGGAAGAGTGACAGGGCTGGCACCAGAGGCTAACAGTGACTAAAGCCGGCTGTGGTTCAGAATCCATTCCCCCTGCAGTAAAATTCAGACGAGTTTTATAGCTGAATGAGATGGTAGTGATATTGGTTGTTGGCCCGTCTGCAGAATCTTACAGAAGAAGTCTTTAGGCTACATGGGACAAAAACTGGCCAGGCTTGTCCCTTCAGTCCATTTGATACGCTTTTTGATTGAAAGAAAGACCCTTTAACTTTGTGCTCCATCAAGTAACTAGTGGCTCATCTAAAAATACGGAGTGAGACATTCACTAGCAATAAGAACCTGGACAAGGTGGATATTCCTGCTGAGCATGACAGGAGAGAATGTGTGTAGAGCCAGATGACACCCCAATGTTGACTTTAAGTCGGTTCTCTTTGTATTCTTTAAAGTAGAAAATGCTCCTGTCATTTAGGCAATGCCTCTGCATTTCAGAGAGGGAGAGACTGTGTGAGTTGGGGTGTAGAAACAAGATGGGAGAAACATCAATCTGAACAGATACATTTAAATGAAAGGTCCTCTGAAAATGGATAATGTAGTCGCCTGCGGCCACAGTTACTGGTTCCTGAGTGGGAGGCCGGAGCTGTAAAGGAGAGAACGGCGAGAGAAGTAAAGAGACCAAGACAAATTTTCTGATCAAGGCCCAAAGTTTACTAAAAATCTGTGCTTATATAGGCGGAAATCCCATCTCCCACAGATCCACTCTTGATGCCTGTCGCCAGCCTGTAAGCGGATCTGTCTGACAGCACTGGTTTGGCAAGAAGGTGTCAATCACTAGGTTGCTTGCTGTCTCCAGAATCTCTCAGCAGGTAGCAGTGTCTCAGAGAAGAACAGCTCAGGGTGACAGAACAATAGAGCCACCTAGGTGGGAAGGCTCCACCCCAGGTGGTCTCATTCTCAGTGGCATCAAGGTCTGAGCCAGCCTACTTGGGCCTGGGGGAGGCTACAGGATTACCGTTTGTTCGTTCCCCAGTGAACATTGAGGACAACAAAAAAATGATCCCAAAGAGATTCGAGTCCCCCATTTGTTTTCTTAGGGACTCAACACGTGCAATGACAGGAGCCCATGTGAGCATTTACTTTGTGACTAACAGACCAGAAGTCTGAAGATTCTTTATTAGGTGTGGGGGAGGGATGGAGCTGCAGACCTTGCACGGAGCTGAAAGACGTTATCCCCCACCTCCACCCAGGGATCTTTACATGGGAAGATCACGGATCATTTTCCTTTCAAGAGAAGGATAACTGCACAGAAAGGAGAGAGCATTTTAAAATTTGCAAACAATGGGACGTGTGTGTTTTTGCCCACCGGATCCTTGGCTTATACCTCCCATTGTCCAGAGTGAGATGAGCTCAGGAGACATCCCTGTCCTCATGCTGGAGCTGAGAAGCTGAAGTTAGCATCCTTCATTTTCCATCATGGAGACTGTACTGGGCGGCTCAACACAGACCCTGCTTTGGACCTCCAAGTCTAACCTCCTTTGCTACTAATGTTTTAAAAGTCTAGCAATAATTCAATGTGCTGATGAGTTTGGTCAACTTAGCTCAAGCTAGCTACATCTGGGAAAGGGAAACCTCTATTAAGAAACTGCATTCATTAGATTTCCCCTGGGCAAGTTTGTGGGTTGTTTCCTTGATTAATGATTGATGTGGAAGGGCTCAGCCCATTCTGAGTGGTGCCATCCCTGGGCAGGTGAGCCCAGAGTATATAAGCAAGCCAAGTGAGCAAGCCTTGGGGAGCATGCCACCTAGCAGCTTCCCTCTGGCTTCTCTGTTTCAGTTCCTGCCTTCTGGTTCCTGCCCAGCTTGAGTTCCTGACCTGACTTCCTTTGGTGAAGAACTGAAAAGTATAAGCCAAAATAAACTCTTTCCTTCTTAAGTTGCTTTTTCTTATGGTTGTTATTAAGGCAACAGGGAGCAAACAAAAACACGCATGTTCAAAAAGTATCTGAAACAAGGTAGATTATTCATCTGCCCTAAACTTCTCTGAAGAGCACAATCTAACCCATTTGTGAATCGAAAGAAGAGGGACTGGACAAATGAGGACCGGTGAGACATTATCTCCAGAGAAATAAAGACAAAACCACTGTGACCACAAGAAGTGGCTCTAGAAATTTCCCGTCACCAACCCCCACCAAAACCCCACATCATCCTAGCTCTCCCTTCGAGAGAATCTGGCCGTGGGGAGGATACAATGCCAGATGCGTCTCTATACATCTGTGCAGTTCCTGCACGGTGTAGGTAAACATTGTTTTGGTTGTATTTTGCATGTGAGTGTGCTGTGTCTGTGTGTCTGTGTTTCTGTGTGTGTCTGTGTGTGAGTTCATTCATGTGTGCATGAAGGACAGAGGTCAGTCTTGGGTGTTTTTCTCAACCACTCTCTAGCTTACTTTTTTTTTAAGTTAGAGTCTCTCATGGACCCCGGAGTTCATCATTTCAGTCCAGTGATCCCTAAAGGCCATCCTGTCTCCAGCACCACAGCCCAGCATTATTAGTCCAGTCTACTGTATTTGCATAGATTTTACATGGGTATTGAAAATCTGAACTCAGATCTCTGTTTTTTTTTTTTTTTTTTTTTTTTTTTTTTTTTTTTTTGCAGTATTTCTCCAGCCTAAATGTTTCCAGGCTTTCTATTCATAATTTTAGAAATTCCTTTCTCACAAGCAATCTTTATTAATTTACGAAGTTTGTAGGGGTGCACCTGAACTCACCAAATTGGAATGAGTGCAAAGAACTTGTCACTCATCTCTCATGTGCTGCCCAAGCAAGCTCTGTAGCACCCAGTGTTTCTACTCACATCTTATTGCATTAAAAAGAAAACCACTGATATGAGATCTTATTCAATCATTCCCTTCTTAATGGGATCTACATACATTAGACTACATCAGATAGAGTCCTATAAGTAAGGACTTTCTGGACACAAAGCTATGCGTGTTCTATGTTGAGGATATGATATAATTTATGAAACTAAAGTCCATGAGAATTGTATTTAAAATCATAGAAAGTGTTTTACATACTGTGTTTTATATGTATAGTGTTGAGACAGGGTCTCTATGTATAGTCTTTGTTGTTTGCTATATAGACCAGGCTTTCCTTGAATTCATAGGGACCTACCTACCTCAGCCTGAGTGTTGAGTTCAAGGACGTGTGCCACCATACCAAGTTTCAAGATTTAAAATTTAGACATAAAAAGAAGAAAATCTCTGTTACCCAGAAGAGCCTGCAACAGGTCCTCTCCAACGCTCTCGGTGTAAATCTTGATTCATGAATCTAGATCAAAATCCATGGGGAAACTTTACCTTTGAACACAGCTTAAGTTAAATTTATAGGTAAATTCAGTTACACAGGGAGAGACATGGAGAGAAAGAGAAAGGAAGAGGGAGGGGGAGGGGGAGGGGGAGAGAAAAGGGGAGGTGGAGAATGAGGGGAAGGGGAGGGGGAGGGGGAGGGGGAGAGGGAGAGGGAGAAGTATAAAGAGGTGGAGAGGGAGAAGGGGAGGAATCCAAAATATGTAGCCTTCTACCATGATTAGAAACCAATTAGACACCCAGGCTCAATGACACACTGTTCTCCATGTAGTCTTAACAAGCCATCCATTTTCTTCTCAGCCAAGCTTCACTCCTAGGAACCAGTGTGGTGATCAGGGCCGCTGCTCCCAAGGACATGGCTGAAGCAAAAGTCAACAGTTTGATACGGCTTTCGACCAGGGCTTCACTAGTTTGCTTGAAAATGCCAAAGTACGGGAGAATAGACTAGCCTTTCTAGTTTCCAGAGGAAACTCTAAGAGAACACGAGGGGAAAGACCAAAGCAGACAGGGCAAGCCAGCACACGGGAGAGGACCTGAAAAGGAGCAGCATTTCCTTTGACTTGCTGTCTATGTCAGTGTGGGGTATGGGACCCTTGCACGTGTGAAGCAAGTTATCTTCCACTGAGCCCCATCTCACCCCAAGAACTGAAGTGTTTGATCAGACAAACACATTTGTTAGAGACTTGTCATGGTGACTTCCTGATCTCCCTCAAACCTCTGTGCACATACCCTCCTCCTATATCTATCCACCAGGCTTTAGAGTGTGACTTTGCCTGGATGGATACAGGAGGCTAGGAGGCCTGTAATAAAAGGCCAACTCTGGTCTCCTGTGTCTGAGAGTTTCCCAACAGAGACTCCTATTTGGCCGGAGTGTGAAGTGCCACTCAAAAATCGAATTAAAAATGAAATCACACCCCAATTGTAAACCCTTAAACCTCCAGATCAATCACGGGTTTGCAAAGCATCTGAAGAAAGGAAATTTTTGACCAAATGATCGAAGCAGCACTCAGAATGGGGCTGCTGATTGAATATTGACCTCGGCAGGTGCTATAATTGCATCTTATTGGCAGATCATTACGAGTTTATCTTAGTGATAGAAAGCACAGATGGAAATTAGAGGCACTTACTTCTCTGGGTCAAGTGAATAACTAGCAAGCAAAACCTGCTCTGGCCTGTCAACACATGGTGGAGATGTGGCTCAAGGTGGGGGTGGGGTCCTCTCTGGGAAGAGTCGGGGGGGGGGGGGTTGCTGAGCACCTCCCTGTGGCTGTGGATGACAACATCCTAATCTGGGAGCCCTTGCACTCTCTTCAAAACATACCTCAGTCACTCCTCCCACCAGAAGCCCTGCTACCTTTCTCGCCCCTGCCCACCTTATCATCCTCTAATCCTTGCATCTTTCCCTCCTGTTGGAGAGGGCACAGGGCATTGGTTAGGGACTCCCATGTAGGCCATTTCATTGGCTCATGGCTTTCTTCTTTACCCTGACCCAGTGAACTAGATACCACTAATTTCCCACTCCAAAAGAGAGAGACCTAAAGCTTGATTATAAATAATCAAAAGAAGTAATGAAATCAAGGGTCAAGAGTAATGACTCTTTGTGAGGTTTGAGGCAGGAGGATGGAGATTTCCAGGCCAGCCAGGAGTACAGTGAGACTGACTACCAGAGAAAAGAAGACGTAGATAAAAGTAGATCTATATGAAGTCCTGAAACACTTAGTAATCTGCGAGGAAATCGCACATTTGACTTCATATTCTACTTCTTATGGGCACTTGCATTTTTCTTTCTGTAAAGGACCTCATAGTGAGTAGTTCAGGCTTGCAGTTTAGGCAGTCTCTCTCATAACTAACTCTGCTGTTGCCAGCAGCAGTGGGCACAGACAGTAAGCAAATGAATGATCAATAAAACTTCATCTGAACAATCAGTCGACAGGTAAATTTGACTGATAGTCACAGTTTACTGACCTCTGTTGTACATCCAGGTATCCTGAGGTGACATGTCACTCCAGCACATCTATGGAGATATACAAGTCCCTGGTGGCTGTGTCCTTCTTTAGAATCCATGTAAATGAGAAAGAGTAGAAACCAACGTCTACCCTTCTCAAAAACAACCCCCTTTCAAGATGGTTGACATGCCACAGCTCAAAATCCTGGAAGCTCTTGCTGAACAGGCCGGCTGACCTGATCAAAGGGCAGGAGGGTGTCTGATGGTATGTTTGGTGTTATATTTCAGTTTGCTTCCATAATGGAACACTACATATTGAAATTTCCAAATACCGAAATTGAGACCTTCTACTCTGCTCCCCTCACAGACAGACAAACGAAGAAAATAACAACAACAAAACCACTGTGGAATTTTATTTTCTCCTGACCAATACTGTGCAGGTATCCTACGTGTGTAGTCACACTAGTAAACACATGAGCGCTGAGACTTCAAGACAACCACTTATCCAGCTGGAAGCATCATTTATACTCACTTTGCTTGTGCTGCACCTGTAAAGAGCTATCAGTGACGCGCTCGTCCACTGCATCCAATATGGATATGAGCAATATGAACAGGAATACATTTCCTGTTGTTCAGTCATCCTGTGAGTAGCTACAGAAAACTGAAGTATCTAGAACACCCACAGGAGCTAAAAGTTTTCCAGGATGATCTGTTGTGAATAGCCCTGGGGCTAATTATATTTGATGTTAATTCCGTTCTCCTATGGGTGGCTGCCAACCAGGACAAGGAGTCAGTACTCAGGTGATGTCCTGTAAACCTGCTTCCCACTTTAATTTGTAAAATAAAGGAGAGCTGACGATTGGGCATATAAAAGGGAAGGTGGAGCAGAACGTGGGAGAGAGATGAAGGAGAAAGTGGAAGAGGGAGAGGATGCAGAGGAGGAGGAAGAAAGAGAAAAGCAGAGCAGAAGCACATGGCCTGGAGAAACAGCATGTTCTAAGGGGTCTCATAGATGTGAAAGATGGTAGGATAGCGGTAGATCTGCCCATTCTAGGCACACAGCATGTGCATGTTAACGGTGTTATGTTTTCATTGCCGGGGCTTATTTGGGTTGGAGATTTACCACAACAATGAGCAATCCCCTTTTGACAGTCCTTCCTTCCAGACAGATATACCCCCAACAAGTATTTGAAGGCGTCAGTACTGTGTTGATTTTAAGCAAGAAGCACAGGTATTGATCACAGAATCCCTGCCCGCAGACACCTTAAAAGCTAGGTGAGAGACAAAATATAAGGTCATAAACCATGGAAAACTTCACATGACCCTCTGGTCCCATGTCAGCCAGAGCATGTGTGTGTGTGTGTGTGTGTGTGTGTGTGTGTGTGTGTGTATTTGTGTTTGAATCCACATGTAAGGGAGAACATGGTTTTCCTCTCTCTGATACTGGGTGACTTCACTTAATATTACAAGTTACAAGACCATCATTGTCTTGCAAATTTCATGATTTCATTTTTTTTCTTTTGTGCTAAATAACATTCCATTTTGGTGATCATTTTGTGACCTACAGAACTGGTGGCAGATCAATGTGTGTCCATCCTATGCTGCCTCAGTAAACAGTCTTTTTTGAATAGAATTCTGACTGACAGGCTAAAGTCTATAGTTTTGTTTTGTTTTGTTTTTTTTACTCTGTTCCCCCTTCTGATGTATGTGGTTAAATTCACATGGAGTAGCTATTTGGTGCCAGGTCACCAGAAGAAGAACTCTGGATGTGATCAGCTTTTCATGGTGTGTCAGACATTGCTACTGTGATAAACATCTTATTTAGAGTATCTGGATTACTTTGAACAATAATCCTAAAAAGAAGTGGGCAACTTACAATGCCTGCACACAGCCTCTGGAGAGATGGCTAGAACAATAATCATGCTCAAGCCCTAGTCATGGGCAATTTGACCAAAGCTGTTTCTCCCAGAAACTGAGCTAGGAGAGGCAAAGCTGGCAGTCTTGGGGGGTGGCGGGGGAGACTTTAGAGTAGCAGAGCAGTTGATGCAGGGACAGTGGTTGCTAGCTCACTTCAGCCATTTGCAAATTGAACAGCTAGGTGGTAGAGGGGTCTGAGAGCAGAGGGGAGCAAGACCGTTCCCAGAGACAGAGAGAAACTACCATTACTGGGAATTGAAAAATTCCCATAAAACCTAGATGGTCTTTGGTATTCATATTCAAAATGATTCCCCTGTACATACTGCATCTTTCTCTTACTCCGATCGTTTGAGAGAGTTCTATTTTATCCAACCTTGGTGAGATCACAGGACCTCTCAAGTGTCTGCTTCAGCAAAACTTCCCCCCATTGCACAGTTTCCAAAAAAACACCACATGATACAATTGAGTCTCCAAAGAAACCAGAAATTTCCACATCAAGTACCTTATATTTAACTGATAACCTGACACCTGGTAATTGCTATTCCTTTCTCCTGTCAGCCCATAACTTTCCTGCCATTTCTCAGTTCTGATAAGAGAACAGAAGAATAGAATTGTTTGAGCTTATGGAAAAGAAAATGAGCTGTCTATCCCTTCTGTATCTGAGAGGCAGCATGATCTTTTGTCCTCTGGGAGACGTGATTCACCCTTAGGATGCACAATCCAGAAGAGCTGGTAATACCAAGAAGTAGACAGTGCCATGTAGCTTAGCCCAGCTTCTCCCTCAGCCTGGGTGATATCAGGCTCCATCATCGTGATGCATTGAAATTCCATCTTATAAAGGGTTGTGTTCAAAAAGCAGTACAAGATCTCCAGGCTCACCCAGAAGTCTATTATCCATAAGATAGACAGTTGCAAGGATTACAGAGACATGGAGAACAGAAACATTTGTGAATTGCTGGTGGGAAAGCAAAACACTCACTCCTGTGGAAAATATCTTGTTGGTTCCTGAAACAAACAAACAAACAAGCAAACAAACAACAAGAAGTACTATAATTCTGTCTGTACCTAATGAATTGAAAGCAAGAATTAAACATAGGGATGCACGCAGATGCTCAGATTAATATTTACCTAAAAATGGCTCAAACCATGAGCAAAACCAAACTTCTTCTCCCTAAAATTGTTTCTTGCCTCCTTCTTCTGGTCACAGTGAACAGAAAAGTTACTAACATAGTTACTCTGCAAAATGTAGCCAGGCGCTTCAGTTCCTTGCCTAGTCTGCAGTCTGGTGTTCTTTCCATTATAGAATTATTTGTGTTGAGGTTTATAGAGTTATTGCTTTTAACTTATGGAAGTTTCAGGAGTTGGAAAATTGCACTGTAGCATTCAAAAATCATATAAACATATCATTTTGTTGCAATCCTGTTTTACTGGAAGAAGGCTAAAGATGGCAGCAGAGAGCAGGAGCCACCCAATTGAAAGTGGATGTGTTAACAACGTTACCTTTGGAGATCTTTACAAAAGCAGGTTGTAATTCTTGCTTCAAGATCTGAGAAACACTCAGGCCTTCCAATATGGTTCTTTTCTACCTTCTGCAGGGATCTGAGTGCTAACAGTGATGCCTAAACCCCTGGGGTTAATGTATCCTTCAAAATACTGCATGGTTTCCTTTTGTAACTTAAATGAAGGTACTATTGGAAGGTTTGGGAAGGTTCTAACTCTAACTATGTGTGTTTTATTATATATGTATGATTTTATATGTTTTCTGAACGCCCAAATCACAGAATACGACAATTTCATAGGAGTAAATACTAACCTTTGTACGAATATAACAACAATTGTTGTATCACAGACACTTCCAAGGGCAATATGTAGCAATATGCAAGGTGGGGCGTTGTGTAAATTTTAGCAATTTCAGATTATTTGATGGAAGCAATACCAGAGGAGAACTGAGTTTTTTGAGCTGGAACTATTTTCCAGTTGAATTAATTGTTGTCTGAAGTTGGAAGACACCTTCTACCATGCTAATAATTGTAAAAATGACTAGGCTATCCTTTCTTAGACAACTTTTATCATATATAATATATATATATGATAATATATATATATATATAATATATATATTATATAATACACACATATATGTGATATATATATATATATATATATATATATATATATATATATATACAAGCAGTTAGCACATTTTAGGGCAAACCCCACGTTAATATGTTAGAAGCAAATTGACACATAAATATGCTGACTTCAGAGGATTTGTATTTGCATACCAGGTGAGTTATTGAAGTATTGTATGTGTTGATTCCAGGTTAGCACTTACGGAATTTTATAGCAACATTAGTATTCTAGATTAAAATCTTATGACTAGCCCTTTGCAATTTATTACCTGATATTGCTTGATATAAAAATTAATAAGAGGTAAAGTGTGTTTAATCCTAACTGCTTGACACACATTTACTTGAGTCTTAAAAACCATTCTGTGAAGTATGTTTATCATTAGGTCCCCTTTGTAGATCAACTCCAGCTGGGGGAAGATCTGACCTCTATTGCTCATAACTATTAGCCAGAATGTACAAACTCTTTGACTCAACAGTAGTACGTCTGGTACATCTTCCTGCATACCTATTTAGAAAGATGTAAAAATTACGTATGCATGAGAGTGTTGGTTTCATTACTGTTGGGAAAAGAAAATAACCAGCAGCATTTTACCCCAAACATTAAATCATGGCCAGTTATAACAATAAAAGATACTACACAGGTGGCATAAATAAACATAATAAAAGAACTCATAAATGAAGATAAAGAAAAGTTTTCAAGATAAATGTTTAAGCGATGAAGTTAGATGCGGTATGATGTATGCAAAATACTAACTTTTGTGTAAATGGTAAGTGCCTGACTTTTGTTTTAAATTTCATTAAATATATCTAGAACACACATAAGACATCAAGAACAGTGATTACCCATGAGGGATTTGTTGGTGGGCGCGGTCACGAACCACACAGATACAAAGCAAAATGAAGAGAGGAATGCCTTCCTCTTTAGAATTCTATCATGAATTTGTTGGGGCTTCACTGTCAGATGTTTTAAGAGTTGCAGAAAGGAGGAAGTAGAGAGGGATGGTTTAGTGGGGGAATTGATGGCAGAGGAAGGAGACAAAAACCCCAAGAATCTCAGAGCCAGTGAAGATGCCTGGCAAGCTTCAAATCCCAGCAGCCTGTTCTTCAGTCTGGCTTCCAAGTTCTTCCAAGTCCTGACTAAAAGTCTCCACAATCTTTCCAAAGCAAAACTGTGAAAGAGCAGACAGCCTGAAAACCATCTTCCCATAATGGCACAGACGTTAAGGCTGCAGACACTGCCTCGCTCCTACTATACCACAGCCCAAAGCAGAGACTACAGCCACACCCTACAAGCCATGAGTATTTGACTTTGTGCTAAGTTCAGTTTTCTCTTCCCTTAGTCTATCTTGAAAGATTAATTATAAAAGAAGCAATGCTTTTCTTAGAGGAGACACCTATTCCCTTTTGCTACATAGACGAATTGCCTGAAGCCCAGTGGCAATATCACCAGCATAGCTTTATTATTGGCTGGCTCTAGATTCCAAGGCAGTGATACATCCTTTCAGGAGACTGCAAAGCAGAATCAGTTTCCCTTCTGTTTCCTTGCCTAGTTTGCCCGCGTCTTTCAATTGTAAGCCAGCAGGGTCACATCAAGGCCCCACATCATTCTCAGATCACATCACACTATTTCCACTTTTTATTTTTCTTTCCTTAAAAAAAATGTAAATATGTTTTTAATTGAAATAGAATTACATCACTTTTCTCCCCTGAAGTTCCTCCAAGCTACACTTTCAAACCTTTCCTATGTCCCACAACTCTCAAATTGATAGCCTGTTTCTTTGATTACTATTGTTACATACATATACACATATTGTGTCTGTACAAATATATATTATATAGTATATCCAGCAATAAATATATTATATGAAATTATATAATATATAATAAATATATATACATTTATATATTCATTCATATACACACACATTTGTTGTTGAGACTATTTTTGTTTTTTTGTGTGTATTTAGTTTCAAGACTGACCACTATGCATTGGCCAATCAATAATGGGCCTCATTCCTGGGACAGGTTAATTCTCCTTCTCCCACAATTCTTTAGTTCCCTGTAGTTCTTCGTCTAAAAGCAGGACCCCAAGCTGCTAGCTTTGAGTGGGACCAGGAACAGGAGACAAATGTTCAACAGGTCCAGGCTGCTGTGCAGGATTTTCTATCATTTTGACCACATGGTCCAGCAGACAGGAATGCCGTTTGGAGCCTTTGCCAGGGCCCTATAGGTGTGCATCATGGAGGAATCCTTCGAAATTTTGGAGCAAGGGTGTCCTATCATCTGAAGACAACTATTCACCCCTTTAAGAGACAGCTCTGTGCTTGCTCGCCCTTGCTTTCACTAGAAAGTTTATTCCTTCACTGGCATTAAACTCTCCTTCTTTGGGATTTCAGTGTATATTGAAGAACAGCAGAGACATCCAGCCTCATGAACTGAACAATGACTGAATTAATTCTTGGACTGTTCAGTGGTAGACATTCATCATTGGGTTAGCTGGATCACAGCCTGTAAGCCATTCTAATAAATCTCAGAGAAATCACACACACACACACACACACACACACACACACACACACACACACACACACACACACGTGTATATGCATTTGCCCATGTTTGCAGGTGTGGAGGGCAGTGGTTCATGTTGAGTATTTTCCTTGAATGCTTTCCCTCTTAATTTTTGAGGCATGCTCTCTCACTGAACCTGGAACTCTTTATTACATTGGCTGGGCACCGAGCCTGTGGGATCCACTGTCTTTACCTCCCAGCATAGGGTTATAGATTTAGGTTCACAGGCCCAATTTTCATATGGATGCTAAGTCATATGGCATGTGCGTGTGTGTGTGTGTGTGTGTGTGTGTGTGTGTGTGTGTGTGTACAGAGATTTAGATATAGATAAGGATATAAATGTATAGTAGATGATAGGCGTATATATGTGATATGGATACAGCTATAATATAGCTATAAGATAGATGATAGATAGATAGATGATAGATTTACTTTATCAGTTGTTTCTCTAGAGAATGACTAACAAAGACCTCACAAAATTTCCCCTTCCACATTAACATATCCATTGATACTGCCATCGTTCAAGTCTTTTTTATGCAGCCTCAGGACAGACTATGTCACAGTACACTTCCTGGTATTCTGGCTCCCACACTCTTTCCACTTCCTGATGTTCCCCGAGCCATAGATGCAGGGTCTGTGATATAGGTGTGTGCTTTGTGGTTGTATTTCCGATGATCTATTTATTGATCTCTGCATTGTGTCCACTTGTGCTTTTCTGTGACAATCTCCAATTGCTATAATGAGAGGCTTATTTCTTGAGGCACGGGTGAGAGCTACACTTATCCAGGAAAAGTGACTCTCAACCTATTTCCATTTTCTTCCCCCTCTCTGATTCTGTCTTTTATTTCCTCTTCTGTTGTGCATGTATATTTGTGTATGTGAACATGCGTATATGCATTTGTCCATGTGTGCAGGTGGGGAGGTCAATGGTTCATGTTGAGTATTTTCCTTGAATGCTTTCCCTCTTAATTTTTGAGGCATGCTCTCTCACTGAACCTGGAACTCTTTATTACATTGGCTGGGCACTGAGCCTGTGGGATCCACTGTTTTTACCTCCCAGCATAGGGTTATAGATTTAGGTCCACAGGCCCAATTTTCATATGGATGCAGAGGTTGAACACAAGTCCTTGTGTTTGTGTGGGCACTATACCCACTGAGACATCACCCCTGCTCACCCTCTCCCATTTTTAAAGAACCCGAGACTACACTGAACCATCTCACATAATTCCAGGTAACAGCCTTAGTGAAAACCAGCAACTTCACCCCCATCTGCCACCTCAACTCTTCTCCATGTGAGGCAACATATGCACAGGCTGGCGTGATTATGATCCGGGTATCCTGAGACATTAGTCTTCTCATCCCAGGGCTGAATGCAACTTGAAGCATGTCTGCACTGAGTGATGCATTCTGTAGTGTTATTATCCTGAGTTACTGATGGGTAATACATAAAGTAAACCAAGCGGCCTCCTGTCAAATAACTTTGAAGAACTGGTTTAGACCAAATCCAGGCTTCGTTCCTGTAGAGTTTCCAAATGTCTTCAGTGTTAGTATGCATGGGGAATTGCCAAAGGCAGGCTTCCTGAACAGATGTGACACGGTACTCTCCTGACTGCAGTCTCTCAATACTGTTCCTTTCTGGAACTTGGAGAATAACATCTTTTTTTTCTCTTTTTTTGTTTGTAACTTGGGGTTTTATTGTTTTATCACACGACTGCATTCCCTTCGTGAAGATGGTAGTTTTTATTGGCATCGTTGTTTATTTCTGGCTTATTTTTAAGTAGGATTTTCATTTATTCCTAATCATTAAAAAAAAAGAATTTAACAGATTTTCAATTTTCTGTATTCTAACACTATTTGAGTAATGTAAGCATTAGCTGTTCCCAAGCATTTAAAAACCTCATAAAACCAGTCAGCCCTGGTATAGCTTTTCAAATTGTAGTTATATTTTCTTATATAAACTTTTAAAAATTAATGGGCTTTCATTATAGAGCACTTTTATGTTTACAGAGAAACTGAGGAGAAAGAGTTGGGCTCCCCTTTTCTGAGCCGCCTGCTCCAGTGTCGACCGGTCCCTGGATGTTTGTAGTTTGCATCTCTGTGGTATTTTTGTTGGCATTGATGAGCCATTGCTGACTCACTGTTATTAACTGAATTTGATTACTCATATTAGAGTTTGGTCCTGAGATGCACATTTGATAGGCTTATCAAATACATGGTGCTGGGTGTCCATCAGTACAACACTGTATGAAATAGATTCACTG
The DNA here is from genome assembly GCF_900095145.1 of Mus pahari. Classification (NCBI taxonomy): domain Eukaryota; kingdom Metazoa; phylum Chordata; class Mammalia; order Rodentia; family Muridae; genus Mus; species Mus pahari. Next base: position 14,186,976 of record NC_034609.1, read on the forward strand.
CCTAGATTACACCCTGCATCTGGTTGGCCTTTCTTAACGCTGTCCCCTCAACCCCAGTCACCAGAAAGCACCAATCTTTTTATTGGCCTTGATTTTATTCATTGGTTTTCCAAAACAGTCTAGAGTTGTCCTACAATGTCCAGTCCTCATGGGCTTGCTTCCTGCTATGTAGACATATGTAAAGTGCTTCTTCCCATGCTTGTGAGGCCCTTTCATTTCATGCTTCAGCAATGATAAAGAAATGCACAGTCTTGGAGCCCTTGCTGTATCATCCACCCCAGTGAGGACATCTCTGTCGCTTCCATATTTTGTTAGTTATAAATAAGTCTGTATAAACATTGGGAATCCATTGTTGTACATGGCTATACATTTTGATCCATTTGAAAACTACCTAGATCAAATGCAGATCGCTTTAGTATGCTTGCTTTAGTAAGGAAGTGCTCTTCGACTTCCAGGAAAAATATTTGTCATTTTGCATCCCTGCCAGGAACGAATAGTAGTTCCTGATGCTCTACATCCTCAAGAGCATGTGGTGCTGTCAAGTTTGAGAATTTAGCCATTCTAATCCATGTGCTGTGACCACTCACTGCTGAGGTGTTCAGTACACCTATGGGCTTCTTTGGCATCTGCATCTCCTCTTTGGTGAGGAGTTTGGTCAGATCCTTTGTCCATTTCTTTATTAGACTGCTCTGCTTGTGTTAAATTTTAAAAGACTTTTATACCTGAGATAGTGTTCCTCCCGTCCTGTAATTTTTCATTATTCCAACAATATCTCCTGCAAAGTAGTTTTTAATTTTAATTAAGTCCAAAGTATCAAATTTTCCTTTTCTATAGATTATAATGTACTTGGTACTTCTAAAAACTCAGCGCCAAACCCAAAGTCACCTAGATTTATCCTGTTTTCATCTAAGTGTGTATGTATTTGGGTGGGTGGGTAGGTGCACATGGAGGCCAAAGTTCAGTTGTGGGCACTGGCAATCTGAACTTGGGTTCTCATGCTTGCGCAATGGGTACTTTACCCATGAGGACATCTCCCTCACCTCCCTGAGAATTTTATAGTTTTAATTATGCATATAACATTTTTATACTACTTTTCTGTGAAAAGAATGTCTAGATTTTTTAAAATACCTTATATCAAGGTTTTCCATTGTTATTTATTTTTAACTAATTGTAGAAAAATGTTTATTTAAGCAATTACTTGAAGTCAATGTAATCTTTACAAATCTTTGAGATTTTGCCAACTTCCCCATTCTTACAATAACATTTGTTTTTTATTATTTCTTTATTTGATTTATATCTGGATGGTTGTCCCCTTCTTCCTAGTCTCTCTCTCTCACACTTCCCCTCCACCCCATTCCCCATCTCCTCCTCTGAAAAGGTGGAGGCCCTCAATGGTATCCCTCTACCTTGGCACATCAACTTTCCACAAGGCTAGGTGCATCTTCTTCCAAAAACACCAGGCAAGTTAGTTAGAAGAATGGGAACCACAGATGGACAACAGTATTAGAGACAGCTCCCACTCCAGTTGTTGGGGGACCCACATGAAGACCACACTATATTTCTGCTACATATGTGTGGGTGGCCTAGGTCCAGCCCATCTGTGTATGCTCTTTGATTGGTGATTCGGTCTTTGGGAACCCCCAAGGTTCCAGGTTAGTTGACTCTGTTGGTCTTCCTCCAGGGCCCTCAATCCTTCATCACAACTCTTCCATAAGACTTCCCAAGCTCCGCCCAATGTTTTGCTATGGGTCTGCGTATCTGTTTCAGTCAGCTTTTGGTTAGATCCTCTCAAAGGAAAATGATGCTCGGCTCCTGTCTGCAAACATAACAGAGTTATCATTGATAGTGTCAGGGATTGAAGCTTGCCCCTGGGTTGGATCTCAAGTTGGGGCAGATATTGGTTGGCCATTCCCTCAGTCTTTGCTCTATCTTTGTCTCTGAATTTCTTGTAGATTGGATATTGCCATTTATGAAGACAACTTTGCCTTTCCTGAATTTCCTTTTCCCTTGTTAGGCCCATTGACTGGGTTTCTTAGGGTATTTTCTAAGTGTTTTATTCTGTTCTATAGATGAATTTGTCTCTTGATTCAATAATACCACTGTCTCCCTAACTGTTGCTTTATGATTAAACTTGAGGTTGTGTAGGGGCAACCCTTAAGTTTTGTTGTCCTTCAATACTGTGTATTTTTTTTTTCTGTCTTTTGTCTTTGCTTATATTTTAGGATCTGCTACTAGCCATGGAATAATACAATAATATTTTGATTGGGATTTCATTAACTATATAGTTAAATCTGAGGGAAATAATGCATCTTGACCTACTGTCTTCTTACTTATCTCCATAGACTTGCTCTCCACTTATTTTAAACTTCTCTGTTTCTGTCAACACAGTTTATAATTTTCCTTTGCATGGATTCTGAATATACTGTGTTAGATGCGTGCCTGTTTGTGTTCTGGGTGTTTCTATAAATGGTGTTAAGTTTTGAATTTCAACACTCGAGTCTTCACGGCTGGCATATAAAAAGCAATTGTCTTTGTAGGACAGTCTTGTGGATCAGCTTTCCCATGCCCGACACAGGCAACAAGATGAAAAGATTAATTCTGCTCACAGTTTCAGGGATGTCTGTTTGTCACACTGGGGAGGTAGGTTAGAGCCTAAGAGTTCATGCCCCGACAACCCGAAGAAAGAAAGAGGGTTGTTGAGGTAAATCTCTCCAACCCAAATATGCCCCAGCAATGAAAACACGACACAGTTAATATGACTGCATGCTATGCGCCTAGATTGGGCAGATATACTATATACTGCTATACTACCATCTTCCACATATGAGACCCCTTACAACTTGCAGTTTCTCCAGGCCTTAGGCTTCTGCATCCTCTCCCTCTTCCAATTTTCTCTTCTCTCTCCCTCTCACCTTCTGCTCCACCTTCCCTTTTATCTGCCCAATCATCAGCTCTCCTTTATTTTACAAATTAAGGTGGGAAGCAGGTTTACAGGAAATCACCTGGTGCTCTTTCCTTGTTCGCAGCCACTCCCAGGAGAACGGAATTAACATCAAATATAATTAGCCTCAGAGCTATCCACAACAGAGGGCGGTGCTAAGCTCCTTCTTTTCTTTCTCCCCCTTTCTTCTACTTGGGCTCCAGCCAACAGGATGGTACTGCCCACACTGGAAGAACCTCTTTCCCCTGTTAGGTGATCAATTATCTCCTGAATCTTTATAGATGTACTAAGAGGTGTGCCTCCTCTTCCTTGTGGACGCCAAGTACAGTTGAAGGTGACAGTGAAGATTATCAACCTCACCTTGTATCCTAAGATCTTTAGCAGAACTATGTACGTGTGTGTGTGTGTGTGTGTGTGTGTGTGTGTGTGTGTGTGTAATGCAGAGGACATGGATACACACTGTTAGACAAACAGCTAAGAAACTGCTTGCACCTGTGCTGCCTGCTGCCAGTATTTCTCCTGTGGGATTAATTCTTACATGCTTTGAGGGCTGACATCTTTATCTTTTTAAATATAATTTTTCTTTTTTTTTTTCAGTTAAATACTACAGACATCTACAGCATAACAGTGCTTGCTATTTTATGTCTTTATTTTAAAGTTATTTTTTCTATATTTTAACCACATTCTCCCCCCCAACTCCTCCCAGCTCCTCCTCCCTTCCCTACACGCTTCACCCCATTCATTGTTCTTTCTATCAATAAAAACAAAACCACACCCCAAAACAACAACAACAGCAAAACCCATAAAATGCAAAAACTAAATTCAAACCAAACAGGCAAATAAGACAAAAGAGGTCAGCCGGGCCGTGGTGGCGCACGCCTTTAATCCCAGCACTTGGGAGGCAGAGGCAGGCAGATTTCTGAGTTCAAGGCCAGCCTGGTCTACAAAGTGAGTTCCAGGACAGCCAAGGCTATATACAGAGAAACCCTGTCTCGAAAAAACCAAAAAAAAAAAAAAAAAAAAAAAAAAAAAAAAAAAAAAAAAAAAAAAAAAAAAAAAAAAAAAAAAGACAAAAGAGGTCAAAACAAAACAAGTCTACAAAAAAATACTGTGAAGCTCATTTTCTGTTGACTACTTCTGAGCACCTACTCTTAAGTATGGTTGCTATGCCTGGAAAGACTCTTTGCAGAAGGTTAATTTTTCCTTGCCACCTTGCATCAATTGTAGATAGCTTCTTGATTAGGAGTGGGAGTTCATGTGAACTCTCTCTCTCTCAGTGCTGGAACTCAGTGCAGATTGAATTTCTGCAGTCTTGAGGATGCTTGTCACAGTCCCTATGCATCCATATGTGCATGATGTCTCGAAGACACCGTTTCTGTGGAGTCATTCACTACCTCTGGCTCCTACATTCTTTCTGCCTCCCCTTTTGTACAGATCCCTGAGCCTTGAGGGGAAAGGTTTGATGAGAACATTCTGTTCAGGACTGAACATTCCAGAATATCTCACTCTGCAAATTGTCCAGTCGTGGGTATCTGGTAATTTCCACCTATTGCAAGAAAGGGCAGAATGTCAGTAGGTGTCAATTTATTTCTTTGTTCCTTTAGTGGAATAACATTATTAGATTTTCCCCCTAGGCCCACAACCTATCCGGTTTCAAGTTCTTGGGCACTTAAACAGTACCAGATAGAGACTCCATCTCATGGAGTAGGCTTTAAAGTCAATCAAAAAGTGATTAGTTACTTCCATAACAATTGTGCTATAATTGCACCAGTATATCTTGCTATTGTAGGTCATGAGGTTTGTAGCTAGGTAATATTGATGATTACCTGTCTCTAGGACTGTGGGATGTACCCTCTAGTACCATAAATGATAGTCATTAACGGTGAAACTTCTAGATACATAGATGTTGCCATCAGCAATAGGGGCCTACCACCAGGTTGTAGGGAACCACCCATAGCCTCGGCTATTGAGTTCCGTATGACTCCTGTAGCTAATTACTTAACAAGATGAGAGCCATTCCCAACACTGGGTGTTTCACTTGGTTATCATAAGATGTCTAGTTGTGGCATTTTCTTCCCTACTCTTTGGTGATTCAGTTTCGATTCCTTTCACGTATTTATGTATTTTGGTAATCTTCTGCAGTGATGGGTCTCCAATGGCTCTTCAAAATGCCTTTAGTTCTAGTTGAAGTTGTCTCTCCCTGCATCCTCTCTTTTACCCTCACTCCCATTTCCCTCCCTATTTAATCCTCTTATTCTAGCTTCCTCTTTGTCTCTCCATAACACTATATTCTATTTCTCCTACCATAGAAGATCCTCTCCCCATCCCACCCTCAACCCTATTTATTCCCTTAATAGGTCCCTAAATTCTATGTTTATTAAGATTGTAGCACACCTATCAAAATCAAAAGTAGATGAGTACACTATCTCATTCACATATATGAGAAAGCCTACAATATTCATCTTTTGGGGATATGATTTATATCATTCAGTATGAGTTTTTCTAACTCCATCAATTTACCTGCAAATTTCATGATTTAATTTTTCCTAATAACTGGATACTAGTCCACTGTGCAAATGTATCACATTTTGTTATCCATTAATCAGCTGATGAACATCTAGGCTACTTCAAGTTTCTGGTGGTTGTGAAAAGAATAGCAATGATTATGGATGAACCAAGTCTCTCTGAAGTTCAATCCTGAGTCCTTCGTGACTATGTCCAAAAGTGGTAAGGGTGGATCTTGAGGTAGATCAGCTTCATGAAGGACTATCACGCTCATTTCCATAGTGGCTGTACCCGTTTTTACCCCCTTCAGCAATAAGTGAGTGTTTCCCTTATCCCATATCCTCATCAGCCTGTGCTGTGATTTTGATTGATTGATTAACTGATTGATTGATCTTGGCCATTCTGACTTGGGTAAGAAGAAAGAGGCGGGGTCCCCAGGGAACGAGGATGAGGAGATAGGGAGGAGCTTCTTTAGGCTGGCTGCAGCTGGACTAGGTGAAAGTCTGAGGAGACCAGAATGAAGGAGCCAGGGGAACACTGGGTCCACACCAAGAGACTGTATCCCGAGATCTTGCTGCGACAGCTTAATAACTCTAGAATCTTTTGTTGTTACTCTTTGGGGTTTCTACATAGACAACCATTTTGTCCATGGATGAGAACTATTTCTCTTTCTCTCTGTCTGTGTATTTCTCTTTCTCTGTGTCTGTATAAAGTCTACTCCTTTTCTTCATTTTACTGCTTTATCTGGGACTTATGGAATGAGATGAAAGGAAACTGGGCAGGCATCACTACTTTGCTCCTGATGTTAGAAAGAAGCTATTAGTTCTCACCACAAGTGATGGCAGCAGCTGCAGGCTTTCTACAGCTTTCTGTAGACTTAAAGAAGAAGTCCTCTTGCCATCCTAATTAGCGCAGAATTGTTTTTTTGTTTTTTGTTTTTTGGTTTTTTGGTTTTTTATGATGAATGAGTGTTGGATTTTGTCATGAGTTTGCTTCATCTATTGATAGTTTCCAGGGAATTGGGGGTTCTCTTTCCTGGGTTCTTAGGTTCAAAAAGAAGCTCAAGTATTGTTTCCATTGGAATCTGAAACAAAAACAATAGAATAGGTAAGCTACAAAGCTAAGAAGAATCTGAGAGGAGGGGAAGGGAAAAGAGGAAGACATGAAGCTACACCCTATGGGTTAAAGTCCAAGAAAGCTGATGTGCTCAGCAAGCAGCTGTATGGGAAGTTCAGAGAAAGACTGAGAAATCCCAGAGAGTTAGGGAAAGAATTTTAGGCTTTTCACTACTTTCTAAAATTAATAGAAGGAAGGAAAACAAAAGTTACATCTCTGAGTTAGAACTCAGAAATGGGCAGGATCACGTCGGGGAAGCATCGTAAGCAACTGTACTGATGGAGAGATTTCTGAGAGGTACACTATCTCATTGTGGGGAAATACTGTCCTTGTCACATCCTTAGCACATCTTCAATTGAATCTGCTTTTACCTGAAAAGAGAAGTTGTGTCCAAGCCAGATGATTGACAGGTCCAACTGGGTTAACTCTTAAGGGAGGAGACAGTAGTGTGGGATGCTACCCAAGGAACAGATCTGAATGTCATGTCCTTATTCCAAGCCAGAATCCATGGCTCCATCACTACTGACTTTGATCTGACCATATTTTATTGTAGATTCTTGCACCCATATTCACAGAATGTAGTGGTCTTCCCCCGTGCCCCCTCCCCCCAGAAAAATCTTTCCTTAGTTTTGATATTAGAGTAACTTTGGGCACACAGTATGCACTAGGAGGTATTCCTTCTGCTTCTATTTTCCAAGAATATAGACTGGGAATTAGCTTGACTGTCTGATCCAATCTGAGCATGTTCTAGAAGGTGACTAGGTTAGTAATTGATTCTGTTTGTTGAGTTGACAATAGATTTAGCCAGAGAATCCTTTCTTCTTGGATGAGCTTTAGTAGGTTGTATCATTCAAGAAGTTGGACCATTGGATCTGTTATCAGATTTTCAGTCCTTCATAAGCCTTTATACATCTTTGAGCTATTTAAATAGAACAGATATTTATCTTGGTGGAGCAAGTTTTAGTGATTCATGTTTTTAGGAATTCATCTAATTGATATAGGGTTTGAAGGTTCTTGGCTTAACGCACAAACTACTGCTTTCCTTGTAAATTTTCAACATCCCTAACTTTCTCATCTGTTTTATTCCTTACTTACACCATGCCTTCTTTTCTCCTAAACTTTAGGGAAGGAGGTCAAATTTCAAGACTCGGAAGATATATTTTCCTTATTAATTATATTTTATTTGCTAGTTTATTAACTCATCATCTAGTGTCATTATCTCATGCTTTTATTTAGATTATTTTAGCATAATCTTCAGTTTCTTAAGTTAATCTTAAATTGTTTTCTTTTAAAATTAGCCTACCAGACTGGGTTGGCTACTACTGACTAAAATGTTTACTACACAAACTTAAGGACCTTAGTTTTAATCCCTAGAACATACATTCTGAGTCCCTACAGGAACCCATAGCGACTTGTTGGTCCACTCAGCACCATACAAGAAACACAGTTTGGAATGAGGTGGGGTACAACATCCCCAGGGTGTTCTCTGACCTTTTTGTGTGTGCCAGGGTAAGCACATAAATAAGCATGTGGAGACACACATATGCATGCACACAGACACACACACTTACTCACAGACACACACGTGCATTTGAACATGGCCACACACAGAGGGGGAAATGCGCATTAGACATCTGTAAGGCCTAGCTCATCCCCCTCTCCTTTCTTCTTCCCCATCACAGCTCCCCTTTCTTCCACCTGGAACTTTCCCCCACCATATCCTCTTTCCTTCAATCTCCAATGTGTTGTTTTTTTGTTTTTGTTTTTCCTCTCTGCCTCCTTTAGCACGTCTTTTTACCCTCTCTTAGTATTGTCTAACATAGCTACTCAGAGGCTAGACATTTAACTAAGTGATTGTGGGTCTAAGGTTTTCTGAGGCCTCTATAGTTTAAAATTCATTACACTTTCTTTGTAATTGTATGATAAGAATCAACAAAAGTTCTAGTCAAAAGAAAGCAATATTTTCTATAGATCATAAAGCTTTGTACATATGTATTAAAGGAGCTATTTAAAAGCTGCCATCTCTTAAATTGCATTCTCTTTATTTTTACTACATTCAGAGATTAAATGTTCTTCAAGTTCCAGAAGCACCTTTGAAGGAGTTTTCTAATGAAGCTTAAGCCCAGATCACCCAGGCATGAGGCTAAGTATCTCACAGCAGGGGGAGCCAAACAGATTAATATGGTCTACACAACTGCACTGCTGAGATACACTGAATTTTCTAAGCTGGAGTTTGATCTTCACTATATATATAAACCAGGTAAAGGAACATTTTCCCTTGAGTGTCCAAGGTGACATTCCTATAGGTGACAGTGTTGTCATCCCACTGCAAGCCAGCAACCTGTACTGCCAGCCTGTCCTCCGAAGTCATTCCTCACAATAATTCCCATCACCCTCCTGACATCCCCACCATCCTCCCTGGCTGACTCTAACAGCCACTTCAGTCCAGGATCCCTGGAAGCCCCTGTGGTCAATGGCTCTGCTTTCCATCTCTAACCATCCCTGTTACACAACCCTAGGAACCTCTGTTTCTGAAGCGTTACACAGAAAACAGTGTCCATCAACTCCTCTACAGAATGAAGACCAACCATCATATGCACTCTAGAGCTCCTTGACAATAGGACCAGCACCTTCCTTTTAACTTTTCCCTCTGACTCCTATCCATCAACCTTTCCAGGCTGACAAACCACGAACGACATGGTTTTTAGTTTCCCATTGTTAGGCATGTTTGAGATGAAAACTACTCATTTCCTCAATTGGAAATCTGGAGTAAAATCATCCTGACACTCTGAAGGCGTGGTTCACTGGTAGCGTGTGATACTCGGGGGACTGTGAAGTATTTTGTTTCTTTTTAAAATCTAGGGCACACAACATCTCCATGAGATAGACTGTGCCAATGTCACCTGTTATCTAACATACCAGAGAAGAAACAATCAGAACAGGAAGCCTGAATGCACAGCACACTTGACTCAGAGCTACATGGCACTGGCTCTTAATTACTCGTCGAGGATCAAACTACTCCTTGCAGCCTGGACCAGTGACTCACACAGAGATTGCAGTGTGTCGATGAATTAGTGGTTGAATGAATGAGAAATATGCAAACACATTTGAAGAGTATAAAATATTTTCAGATATTATTTTATCCATAAAAAATTCACTTATTTAAAAGTTGTTTTTATGTCACAGAGATACACTTCACCATTTAACTCTCTGCCCTATGGTAACATATATAAAATAAAAACACTGAATTATTTTTGTCATCAGTTGTTTTCCTACAATGCCAAACAAGACCTCACTTTTTTGGTAGATCACACAAACACTAAGGAAACATNATATTGAAAGTGGGCTTCTATTCACGTATAGTATTTAAAAAGTAAAAATAAACCCACTGGTGTCAGACAAAAGACTTTAGCTTTGGTAGATGCACAGCGCTGTCAAACATTCAGCTTTGCATACTTGTGAACCTGCTGATCTGGTTCAGTCTCAAACCACACACAAGCAGCAGATGTCAGTGTTGTGCAACTTTCAGGCTGAATGCTCAGGAGGCAAAGCCATCTTTGTTGCTTGGAGACAAGCTCAACAGTGATTTTATACATACAATTATAAGAGTCCTGAGTAAACCTTGAATGTAACGCACATATACACACACAGGCACACATTCACACATGCACACACATATGCACGCACACACACACATGCATACATGCATTTCAAGAATTATGCATCCCCTTCTAAAGATGGAGCTGTGAATCAAGGGCTGGGATGGAAGAGCTCAGAATAAAGAGTAAGTAGGCCCTGTCAAATTTTCATGGGCGAGAAGACATGGTGCCATCTAGAAGGCACTGGGAAACACCTTTGCCACACCCGTTTTTGCAGAGAGAGGTAACTTTACGTCAGCCTTGTCTGAGGAAAGGACAGTGTTTCCTACTTCACTATGGTTCTGATAACTAAACAGGCTAAGAGACTTGCAAAATGTAATCTCCTATGCCCCTGGATAATAATAGACTGTTTGCGCTGGTGTTGCCACAGGCCTCCACTCAGCCCTTGGAGATGCAAACATTGTGGACCTCTTTTACTAATAACCAGAGTAAAAGCTGAATATCGGTAATTTATTTGAAATGCACTACTAATAAAAGAGAAGTGATTATAGGCAACAATGGGGAGAGACCAATGAGTTAGGTTTCTTATGGACTATGTCACACAAGGGGGGAACTGTGGGCTATTTTTCTTTCGTCCACAAGGTGGAGCACTGAGAATGAGCTGAACTACAAAGGACACAGTGTTAGTGGTTGTCTTCTTTATCTCAGGCAGCCTGATTCTGTCAGACCAGAAAAAAATGGTGCTGATTTTGGATTTGCTTATAGGACTTTCCAGCATTTCTTGAGTATATTTCCAGCCCCATGAGTATAACAGGTAAAGCAAACGAGAGAGCAGAGAACATGCAGGACAGCTTGGGAGCCCCTGCCCATTCCAGAGTGAGGTGAAAGAGGGCAGATGTGCTTCGGAAACTCTGAGAATTCCAGCCCCAGGCTCCCCAGCTCAGGAACAGCTGCTGCAAAATTGAGCAAATTTACCATGCGGAAATATTTCCTCATAATGTATAATGTGATGATTCCTATTTTGAACTGGATTATTTTAATATGCCTAATCACAGTGAATGAACTTTGCCTCTCACTATCTTAACCTGCTACTTGAAGCCTGCAAAGGTTTCCCTCAGTGGAATTTTCCACAGTGCATCAAATCGGACCCAACATAAAATAATGATGCCATTCCAATTTTACTAGCCCACCTCTGACATATCTGTACAGAGTCTTCCCTGTCCCTACCTGGCTGTAGATCTGTTAGCCGATCATTATAAATTCAAATCTAGAAAGAACTTGGGAAAACGGGATTAGCAATGGCTTTGTAGATTAAGTTCATGCTCTTTTGGAAATATGACTTGTGTGGGATTTTTGTTATCATTGCCTCACTTGACAGTCTGACTACCCTACAGCCTAAGTATTGTTGCTTTTAGTGCTAATCTATCACAATTACACATTACCAGATATTCAACTTTATTCAAGTCAACAAGGAAGAAAGAAGCAGAATGCATGGACACAGGTGTTTGAACTTCAGTTCCCAAACTCCAAGGGTAAGAGTAGAGTGGTGTAGGGATTGTGAGGAAAAGATTTACCAAGAGAATCCAGCCTATGTCAAAAACACAGCACACGGAAGATCAGACTCAAAGCCAAAAAGCATGCGCAATAAATATTTGTTGGCTCACAAGATAGAAAGCAACAAAACTTCCTCAAGAAACATTACAGGCCTAGTCCTCAAGGCCCTAGTTTTTGGTCACAAAGAATTGTCGCTTTAATAAATAAAACTCTTTCAGCATTCCAGACTTATCTTGGTTGATGCACACGTCTGAGAAAGAAACACGCCGTTGTAAAATATTCTGCAGAGAGACTTAGGCGTCAGCTTTTCAAAATTTGAAAGCCAATAAATAGTATCTGAAAGTAATAAGAACCCCCCCCCCCAACAGAAGTATACTGGGTGTTCCCAAAGCGTTACAGACTTCTAGAGCAGGTGTTAAGATGATACAAGAGGGATAACAGCTTGTACCAGAAAACCCACCTGGCCTGGAAGCTTGCTAGATCCTTCATTAAGACGTCTGCAAAGAAAGGAACTCTTATCCGCCAGACATCTGAGCTTATTCTGTGTCTCCAGCTACTCATTCCTCAGGGCCATCTTCCTCCTTAGAGCAATGGATTGGCTGCTAAGACTTCTCTCTCTTTAATTTATGAGAATTAAAGGCAAAGACATTAATTTAACCCACACACAAATATAAGAATTCTATATACAGTTTTGAGTTGCTATGTAGGCAGAATCCACCTTTAGAAGGCAGGTTCTATACTGACTCCCCCCCCCCCACAAATGAGTAGGTGTCTGTGACATACATCCCATAGGCAACAGAATTTGATTAGCTGCACTCCCAGGAGTATAATCAATGTGTCCCACGTGATGTGTGCCGAAGTTTATGTGCACACTGAGAAGCAGGCGTGGATCAGCATGCCTGCTTCAGGATTGGACTCGCCAGCTCCACTTACAGAGGAAATTATTGCTAACTTTTCAGCATAGTAGGGCTGAATCAGATGAGTGGTATAGGACAGAACACTTAGAAATTCACGTTTGTGACTGGGAAATAGCAGTCGGAATTGTGAGCAGGTAAAAGAGCAGCCACACAAAAAGGCAGGGTTGATAAAGACATAAGTCTGCCCTGGACCCACTGTAGAATAAGACCAGCCAATGCTCCCCAGAGTCTCAGCTTATTTACTCCATACTAAAAGCAGCCATCCTGCCTATGTCACCAAACAGTTGTAAATAACCCTTAGAATGTGCACACATCTAGTGGATATGCTCAGAAGCAGGCTACCACAGCCTAGAGGAAAGCATGATGTAAGTGACTTGGGAAAGTGGGCCCATGCCTTGCCTGGACAGCACAATGGAGCTGGCTTTGTAGCCACGGGTGTGGGTGAGCTGGCCTTAAGTGCATCAAAGCAACAGATCTGACCCTGACTCCCAACGATGGTGGCATTTGGTGGCCTAGCAAGAGCATTGCTAGAAAACTTACCCTGGTGGTACAGATAAGGGAGAGCTGACCAGGTGACAAGCTCAGACCCCTATGGAGGGGTCTGAGTTGGCCCACCCCAAATTCTGTATCATCTGAGAACAGTTGGAATGCATGAAAGGGCCGGACTTGCTGATCCCAAACTCCAGGATCTCCGTGGCACAGGGCAACAACAGGATAACTGGGAGAAGCCCCAGCAAGAATCCGGTATTGGTAATGTCGTGGAAGTCAAAAACATCAATCTACACCAATGACTCATTGCAATGAACATTTGCAAGTGAAGACGTGTGGACCGAGAGATATACTGTGGGACACATTGTAACATAGTACAGCTTCCACAATGAATGGTACGTGTGTGTGTGTGGTGTTTATTTTGGGAAGAATTTTGTACAAGTGAGGGAAGAATATGGGTAAATGAGTGAGACTGGGGTACATGGTGTGAAACTTAAAAAGAATCAATTTTTAAAAATGGGGAAAAAGGAGAGAGAAACAGAGTTCTTAATGTATATGAAATGTCTCTAAATCTCAGTGGTCATCATTTCTACATCAAAAATAATCTATTCTGATTCTTTTCTAAAAGTCTGAAGCTCTACAAAATGTTAGTCTTGTACTCCAATAATACTTCTCAACTATACAGAAAAAAAACTTCACGAAAGTCACCCTTTCTCTTTCCAGGTCTGAACATCTTTGTTTACAAGATCACCATCGAGACAACATTCCTGCCATTCAGCCTCCTATTTTGTGGCAAAAAAGATGGATTCCCCAATAGAAAAAGTGTTTTTCATTTGTTATAGATCCGTGTTCTTTGTGTATTTTGTTGGTGGTTGGGATACAGTTATACATCAGTTCTTATCTACAAGGTGGTGACCTTTGCTCTCAACATAGCTCAAACTAAAGAGAAATTATCTCCAAATCTTTCTGTGATGAAAGATTACAAGTCTTAGAAATATGCTTTTCTTAAGTATATACATTCCAAGAATTCATCACCTGCCTTTGTCCTCCGGTATTCTTGTGCTCAGTAGTACTATAAATGTTCTGTACAGAAGACCAATGAAAATAACCCACTATGGATTTCAGTACTTTTTGTTTTTAACCCCTGAGAAGGATATGCAAATGTTCTGCTTATAGATCATGTTTTTTTTCTCTTGAAACTTAAGAACTTGAACAGATTGATTTGCAATGATCACAAGATAAAAATCTGCCAAACAATATATGGATAGCTTGTGCTTATATAGAACGTGCATTATGTCACAAACACAATGGCACACGCCTTTAATCCCAGCACTTGGGAGGCAGAGGCAGGCGGATTTCTGAGGTCGAGGCCAGCCTGGTCTACAAAGTGAGTTCCAGGAGAGCCAGAGCTATACAGAGAAACCCTGTCTCGAAAAAACAAACAATCAAAAAAATTGTGTGTGTGTGTGTTGTGTGTGTGTGTGTGTGAACACCTGCTTGCCCATGTATGGACATTTTCAGGTAGAGGTTGACAAAAAGTGTCTTCCTTTCTAGCTTTCCACCTTTGTTTTGATGGTAAGGTTTCTTAGTGAACCTGGAACTTGCCATTTTGGCTGGAATGATTAGCCGGAGGACTCCAGGAATCTGCCTGTCTGTATCCCTTCACCTTCAGTACTGGAGCTATAGAGATGCACTTCCACTGACTTCTTACATGGATACTCCTGATGTGAGTGCGTGTCTCTGTGCTTACACAGCCACTGGGCTAGGTCCCCTCTGACCTACAACACAATTTTAAGCACTTTTCAGATACCAACTCAGTTTTCATTTGTATGTGTATTATATATATATATATATATATATATATATATATATATATATATATATGTGTGTGTGTGTGTGTGTGTGTGTGACATTTATATATGACAAATGATTCTGCGATTAGCCCATTTTACAGATTACATTTATTTATTGATGTGTGTATGTACATGTGTGTGTGTATATGAGTGTGTGTGTGTGTGTGTGTGTGTGTGTGTGTGTGTGTGTGTTTATATGCAATATGTCTCTCACATGGAAGCCAAAGAACAACTTGTGGGACTCAGCGTCCCTCTTTCCATCACAGTGTTTCAGGGATCCACTTGGTTATCAGACTTGGCAGCAAGTACTCTCTGGGCCGTCTCTCTGGCCCTACAGCTGATATTTCTGATATTTTTAACCTATCAGTTTTTCTCCCTATTCTGGTTTCTAATCAGTAAAAAAAAAAAATGCGATAATAGTAAGATATTACAATCACGATTAGTAAGGCAGAGAAATAAACTAACATCCTGATATGTTAAAATATAATTATCTGCTTATGTCATAATTATGTGGGTGTGAAGAGAATGAACTCTTATCTAGATACAAACCAATGTCTGCAGTGAAACCTGAAGTATATATGATCAAGTTAATTAACTAGCAAGTTTATTCATTATTTTGAGTCACATTTAATGATCCCCACAACTTCAGAGATGAATTAAATAGCTGCTGAGAGTAAAAAAAAAAAAAAAAAGAAAAGAAAAATCTGAGTCCTTTTCATATATACATGCAAGATGATTTTTTTAAGGTAAAAGTGTGTTATTTTATTTATCTAGAAATGTGAGAGTATGTGTGCTCATTCGAACACTTTCAGTTTTATGCAACAGAAACTGTAGGAGATAAAGGGAATATATCCAAGGCTTATTTGCACAATGGATGGGGTCTGGGGAACAGCAGGGATTGGGGGACTGTAATGCCACTAAGATTCTTTCTTTTCTCTAGCTCATTGTCAACTTCAATTTTCTTGAAAGCCAGCTTTCCCAACATAAACCCACATGCATGTGCAGTGCATGCCCCTGTGAGCACACACGCGCACAGACACACACACAGACACAAACACACACACACAGACACACAGACACACACACACACACACACACACACACACACACACACAAATGGAGGGGGTGGGCTTCCGCCCTAAACCTCCATCACTAGAGCTTCCTACTTCCTTTCCTACTTCCAATTCGAAGTATTCTAGGAAGGATTTGCTGACTCCAGCTCTCTATCACTCGAGTATAACCAGGTGAATACAGTCTGTTAAATCATTGTTGCTGGAAGGAAATATTTGCAGTTAAAAGGAGTTACCAAAATAAAAGAACTGATTTCTAGTGGAATAGGACGAGCCCAAACTCCCCTGAGTCTCCTGCTTATTTACTCTTGTGCTAAGAATAATCATCCTGCCTATTTCACCAAACTGTTACATGAATCGCCTGGAACATATGTGCATGTGTATAGTAACTTGAAAGATATTACAGAATTTCAAGGTATGACTGTTGCTATTACTATCTATATAAGTAACTACATTTCCCATTTTTCAACCCGATGCCTTGAGTCAGACTGACACAGCAAGTAGTTGGAACAAATTGAAGCTCATCTAGCACCGCAGGCTGTGACTGCACTTCTTCTCCAGCCATATTGCCGTCCAGCTGTGTAGGGATATTATGCCAAGTTCATCAAGAGACAGTTGAGCTGCTCAGGGCGCGGGAGCGGAGGAAGGCAGAATGAGACTCAGATGCAAGCCATAACTCAGGCAAGAATTTCTGCCTAGCCCGCCTCCCAGAGGGCTGCCTTCTACTGCCTGAGTTCTTCCTCACTGCTGTCTCGGAGACCATTGTCAGTTCACTTACAGGAGGATGAAAGTGAGTGCCAAACAGGTCAGCAGTGTGCTGTCAAGACGTCTACATTTGCGAAGACAAAAGGTCAAGGAGATGATTTAAAGAGATTATTAGTATTATGATATTTATCCTATACATCTGGGGATGCTGTCACTTGGGTACCAACTTCACCACTGACAATTGATGGAAGGTTAACTCATAATACTTGATTCCGTGGTAACTTTGTCTTCATGGTATCAAAGGGAATATTCTAAAATAATAATACAACATGCCATCTATGTCACACATCCTATGTCCCTGGTCATTCTCCCATGCAGTACCCGTCTAAGGGTGAAGTACCTATGAGCAATACTGCTAAACTTGAGAGCCTTAAGTAGTTGTCACTTGACTGACATTGTGGCTTTGGAACATCTTGGCCTCCTCTTCTCTCTTGGTGAACCTGGTGCCTTTGGACGACAGAAGAGAATGTTGGGTACCTTCAAACTAGAGTTATAGATTTTTGTGAGTCTGTGTGTGGGTACTGGGAACTGAATCCAGGTTTTCTCTAAGAACAACATGAGCTCTTACTCACCAAGCCATCTCTCCACCCCTCTTTCTCCATTTGTAAGTTTAAAATAATCATTCTCAAAGTGCCCACATGAAACTTGACTGCAAGGAGTCATGAGAAGCTCTGGGTAAGATATGTGTGTTGGAAATGGAGAGATGAGTTCCTTCGGTCTCTAAGGAGAATCCAAGCAAAGGATGTGAGAAAAATTGAGAACCTTTGTGTTTGCACTTAACTGCAGTTTACAGAGTGCTAAAGCCTTGGCCAGTGTTTCCACGGGCAACAGAACAGTGGCCGTGAGGTCCTTCTGCTCACCATGCTGCCTTACCAATGGTTTACCAGAGAAGGATGCCAATGCTTTATCCTGAAAATATAATTTTTGCTCTCCTGTAATTCAAGATAGGAAAAGAAAAATGTGACTGTACAGTTGGGATTTGAAGACTGGCTAAAGATATGTGTGGTAAAGGCTTGGTCTCAAGCCTGTGGTACTGTTAGAAGGGTGTAAGATCTGACTGAGGGAGGAGTTAGGTCATCGGGAGAGGACAAACCCTTGAAAGGGATATGGGGATCCAAGGTCATTCTTTTGCTCTCTGTCTCCAAGCTGCCATGCGGTAGGTAATCCTGAATTACCTCATGCTCTGTCCTGACTCCCCATAAGCCAACAACAATGGAGTCAACAGATAATGGCCCGAACCTTTCCCCAAATAAACCTTTCTCATAGCTAAGTTGACTTACACCTGGCATTTGTCTCAGTGACAAAAAGCTGACTTACACAGAAATTAATTCCCAGCTGCCACTGTCCGGCATTAGGAGAGCGTTTTAGTAACACATATCACCATCTGAGAAAGATCAAAATGTAAACAACTTCAACAGAGTATCATCTGCTCACCATTAAAAGTCTAAAAATCATACATTAACCCCTCTAACTTGAAGACTGTATTATAAATCATGTTTAG
Source organism: Mus pahari (assembly GCF_900095145.1). Lineage (NCBI taxonomy): Eukaryota > Metazoa > Chordata > Mammalia > Rodentia > Muridae > Mus > Mus pahari. The sequence goes on from NC_034609.1 coordinate 14,205,286, forward strand.
TATATACATTTCTGTGCATATTATACATTTGCACATATATGTGGTCATTATGGTACCTACACCAACAGAGCCATGGTACAAATTATAACTCAAGAGATGGAAAAATGTTTCTCTGCTTCATTGAGCCAGTTGAAAGGAATCTCCACTGTACACCCAGCACAGAGACGTAGTAACATGGTGGGCACTCAGGAACCCTTATATATGAGCATCTTTTTCTGTCTTTTACCTGCTTGAGCTTAGCGTAGCTCATTCAGACAAGCACAGTCATGTGTCCCTCACCTTTACCTGAAGAGCTGATAGGGACAGTTTGCCGCAAATCTTCCACCTTTCTGTTTCCCATGAGTCACATCAAAAATGTCCGTTCTCCCATAAGTTGGGACATTGCAAGCACACTGGGAAGTCACCAAATAAAACCTATTGCCCCTGGATGGAAGACTGAAAGGTGAGAAGAGACTCTTAGTTCTTTACCACTGAGGCAGCGGTCTGTGAATACCAGGAGATTTACAGTAGTCTTTCAAGTTCTATCAGCACACCCTCAGAGCACGCGTGCCCGTGGGGATTGGGGAGCAACTTGTGGCAGTTGGCTGCCTCCTTCCAAAGATGGCTCCCAGGCTCAGATTCAGGAGGTCATCGGGATTGGAGACAAGTGCCTTTTCTTGCTGAGCTGTCTCCCCAGCCCTGGATTTGAAATACTCTGAAGAAACATGTTGACCATATGAGGTCTTAATCTTACCAAATTTTGTTAAGCCCATCTTCTGAAGGAGATGAAATTTTTAGTTAAAATTAGGCATGTTATTCCACTGCTCTTCTGCTAGCCGATTTATCCTTGGGGTTAGGAGAAGAGAGACAATAGGAAGATAAACCTGGTGCCTGAAGATCCTCCATCACTTCCCTGAGGATCAGAAAACATTGTCTAGCTTGTTTGTGATGGTATCAAGACATCAGGAAAAGGTTGTCAGAGTACCAGAAGAAAGGACGGAACTGTGGGACAGAGGGGGGAGCAGAGAGCTTGTTTATGGGGTGCTGTCTTTTAGAAGCTAAGCTAACCCTTGTCTTCTGAAACCTTCTAGTCAGATGAAGCACCTCTGCCCAGGTCCTCAACTGTCAAAGCTCAAGCTAAGTGCCCCACTCTACACTGAGGTCGCCACCTCTGTAACGTGAAGATAGTCCCTACCAGACTACTACAAGAGGCCCTTGGTAAGTTCCACTTGTTATGCAATCCGTTTGGTGGTGGGCCAAAAGGCGATTTCAATGTCCCAGAATTTGCGCTCGGCTGAACTATATCCACAGGCTGAAGGAGCTGTTCCTATTTATTTAATTATTTATCTTTCCCGAAATGAACCCAATGTGCCTGTGTGGAGTAGAAGGCAGAAAAAGAAAAAAAAAAAGAGTTGCATGAAGTCTATAAAGTACAAATCGCCTCTTTTGAAAAGAAAGGGGCGGGACTGGGCCTTCAGAACAAAGCTTCCCTTTGAAGACTGGAGATTCTAATTTGGAATATTTTCTCACTCCTGTTTCCAAATCTGCATCATTAAACCATGAATGGGGGAGAGGTAATAATTGTGAGCAAGCCGAGTATTTCTTAATGATTTTCTGTCTTATATCCAAAGCAAATAAGCCAGATGCTTACTCAAAGCTGGGGTTGGGGGAGAGAGAGAGGGTGGGGCTCAGTTTTTGCCATTTCTTTTTCTTCCTTTTGGAGCCTATAGTCTTTCTTCTTCCACTGAAAGTGTCTATAAAATTTTTAAAGGAAAGTAGGTTGCTAAAATGTACTTAATTTGCCATGATAGATTGAGTCCATGCTTCAGTGACTGTAATTGAATCTGTGACCTATTTCTTTAGTAAAGCAGAAATAGTCTCTGGGGTTTTGTCACGACCATCGAGTAATGAAATTCAAAGGGACTGTCAAAACGTCTATACTTTTTCCACTGGTTGTTAATGTTATTACTTTACAATTTGTTCCTTTTTAATTAATCTTAATAAATGTGTACAGGCTCTACCTGGCCACTGGAAATGCTAGACACTGGCTCTACCAACAGCACAGCAAAATTAATAGACAGAAAGGCCACAGTGGTCAGCGAAGGTCTTCAAATATTTTGGTTCCACTTTGAAAAGAGACCTTAAGATCTCACTTTAGAGCATCTGCCCCAAGAAGAAGGGGTCATAGAGCAAAAGGCTGAAGTGCCACCCATTCTCAATGTCACCCCCTCCTTCCCCTGCTTCAGTTGCTGGTGCCACCACCACTGCTGAAGCTTTGCTGAAGGGCTGCAAACATGGCAACCCGACAGCCTGGGGGAGCAATATTTTATTGACAAAACGTAAGAGAAAATATGTTCGCTTGCTTTTAAGCAGTGGTGTAGGAGGGTGTTAGAGTACCAGATGGCCCAAGTTAGACATTCATTTGCCAAGATGCTTGGGAAGAAATGCCTTCTCTGTAATTCGATGGTGGTGGCCACGGTGCATATGGGCGTCAGGCCGTGGTTTCCAGAGCTAACTGTTCCTCCTAAGTCCAAGGACCTCAGGGCTCAGGGATGAGGAAATAGTTCTAGGATGATTTCTTACAGGATACTGGGTGGGATGAAGGGCGGATCTAGAGGTCTTTGTCATGATGGTGTCAACTGGGTAATTTCCCTTTTTCAAATATGACCTTATGATACCACGTTACTCCAGATCTCGGCCTCAGCACCCTCTGACATGCTAGATCAGACCTGAGGTTCAGAAATGGCAACCATCCTGGCCTAACGGTTCTGCTAATCAGTCAGGCCGGTGTCCTTCCCCTGGGGTAAAGAGAAATTCGGGATGTTCAGGCATAGAAGTGGAGGCAGTGAGGTAGGTGGCTCACATTAGGGTCAGATAGTGAAATATCAGCTGTGCTTTTGGTACCTCAGTATATGTCGGGTGTTTTCCCATCTTCTTTTGTTAACCCTCTCACTAGAGCAACCACCTTCCTCTCCCTGCTTGAATTTTCACCATCTCTGGCTCGTAGACATTTTCTAAAGCTATGTGGTGAAGCTCTTATCTTAAGAGATCTTTTCCAACTCCACCCCCCTGGTCTTCCTCCTCTGTAACTTACTGGAGCAACCCTGTATCATCTGTACTGGAGTACAAGAATGAAGACGATGCTATAGTGACTTTGCGGATGGGAATTTCTGTCCAGCCAGCTAAGTTATATTGGCCTGATAAATACTCCACTTCCCCCTTTGGAAATCAATGTAGATTTCCACTTTCTGTCTACAATGGTCCTCATTGTCAGAAGGTTCCAGAAACACTGTGACTGGAGTCTTGTGGGAAGAGCTCAGAGCTTTGACATATACTGCAGTCTTTGTCCCTGAAATCAAACAGCTGTGAAGGGACGAAAGGCACATGCTAGCATCCCTTCAAAATAAGAAAGGAGGAGCCATGCAGCGTGACCAATGCTAGCACAGAGAAAATCTTCCTTGCCCATCATGGATGGAGTTTGTTGGAGAAAGTGTTAAAGTCTTGAAAGCTCAGGAAGCACAACCGTGTGAGGATCCTACAGAAGGGTATCGAAGGAGGCATGCTTGGGTAAGGAGAGTTCTACTGCTTGTCAACAGAAACGTCTAGTCAGCTGGCAAGATGTAAGGCTGTGCATCTGAGCTGCGGACAACATCATAGGGGAACGCTGTTCAGACTCAGGAATTTGAGCTTTATGCTAGAGGTCTTGGAAGACAATAATTGGAAAGAATAGTGGTTAGAATTACATTTTAAATAGCTCATTTGGCTCCAGTGGTGAGGAAGGTTCAAGGGGATGAGGCTGGATGGTGATGAGGGAGGACAAGATGAGCCTTGGGCATTTTCAGATTTCCCAAGGGGACAGAGTGGGATTTACTTTCAAGCCAATTAGAACAACAAGCTCTTCTCATTAGGAGCAAGACTTGAGTGAAGTAGAGTCTCAGTGAGACACAGCAACCCTTGCTCTTAGTAAATGGTAGCTGGACTCATGGGATGAAAAGATGCTCATCTTGTATGAATGACCACACTGCCCAACTTACTGATCCGCACTTATTTCTAGCCTGGAAACTTGAACATAACTGGCCATAATGGCTCCAACAGCCACCAGTGATCATTGTCACACTCTCCCCAGGCATTAGGCAAACTGACTACAGCTATGCTTAATGGGTAACTTGATCTACATTTTTATAATTTCCCAATATATTTCATGTGGTCAACCAAATAATACCCATTTCCTTATGCTGGAATAAGGAACCATGTCTTGTGAATGCTAGCTTCCCATATGTGATCATGACCATAACACTGCTACTCTGCGTCATTTGCATGCTAAGGGGTAGTTTGCTCTCATAATCAATACTTAATGAGCTTTCCCCAGAGGGAAATGTGGAAGCTTCGTCTTTATCTTTATTTATTTTAAATTGATTTATTATGGGACAGTGTGTTCCTGGCCAGGCATGAAGGTGGAGGTCAGAGGACAATTTTGTGGGGGTCTGTTGTTTCCATTCACTATGTGGTTTCTGGGGAACAAACTTGGATCCTCAACTTGGTGGCAAGTTCTTTTACCCATAGAACCATCTCTCCAGCCTGAAGCGAGGAGTCTTGAAGAATCTCAACGCCCACTATAAAACTGAGGATAACATTCCTAAGATTTCCCCATTGTCCTCCTGATTGGCCCCCAAAGGCTTGTGGGTATTGGCATCATTCCTAGGAGTTCAGGTTCAGTATTCATAGTCAAGGTCATTTAGCTAGGGTGACTGGAATTTGAAGCTCAGAACTGGATCCTGCCACCTTACTATAAGTGTCCCATCATACTGGAGTATGACACGATGACTTGGAATGGGAGGAGCCTTTGTCATTAGGCCTGCGCATTTTATTTAAGCATAAATGTGTTCGGAGGCACACCCTAAGGGTCAAGAGTCACCTTCTGCATCTTTGCCAGTGCAGAGAGACAGTTCCTTTCATTACAGGTCTCCCTGTGATGTTCCACACCCCAGGACCTTTTCCATTGTATCCATTTGATTTTCTCATCTCTGCTTGTGAAAGCATAAAGGCGATGATGTTTAGAATGTTCCAGCTGTCTTCTAGCTCTCTGCTCCTAAAGTACTGGGAAGATGGAAATCAGGGGACCACATTTGCTAAACTGTCCTGCAGAGCACTAGTCACCAGGTCTTAAGTCGGGGCCAGAGATATTATTCTGTCATTTGGGATGATCTCTTGACTATTTCCTAGATGGATAAATTTCCTTGGTAGATGAGTTCTGGGTACTAGAAATACCCAGAACTGGTAAAATCTACCAGGTACTATATCAGTATCTTGCAGCTCGCAGCTCAGTGCTGAAGCCACAGTAGATACCAAACAAGTTTGTTACACTGCAATCAATGTCCCAGGGTTGCAGAATCCAAAGACCATGGGTTGAATAAACACTCAGTAAGCTATTTCTACAAACAAAAATATACTGTTAAACTTTAAAATGCCTTTGAAGACATGTAAGTCATACTTAAAATTGTTCTATTAATCTTTTAAAAGTGACAGAGTGAGGAAAACAAAGGTGAGTGCACATGTACACACACGTTTGTGTGCACACACACACACATACACACACACCACGTACACAAGCCTACATATACCATGCACATACACATACACAAACACAGTAGTTCATATGCACAAGCATTCACATGCTATGCATATACACACACCATGTGCCCAACCATTCACACACCATGAACATGCACACACACCATATGCATAATCACACACACACCATGCACACACACACACACACACACATCCCATGTGCAACAAGCATACACACCATACACGTGCACACACATACAAATACACACCATGTTCACGAGTATACATGCACCATGCATGCACACACACACACACATACCGTGTGAGCAAGGATACACACACACACACACACACACACACACACACACACAATGAGACAGAAATGAAAACAGCATCCCAAACTTACTCTAAATAGATGACATGTCAGTTTTCATCTTTGCTTCAACCACTGTCTTTAAGACTTTGGGGAAATCAAGGGATGACTGCAGTAAAGGGAAACAAGGAGGAGAGTAATTTCTGTGTCCTAGTTTAGCTTGCCACATTCCTTCAACACGTGTAGAACACTGTTATGGAAACTGTGACAGCCAAATCACCCACCACGGTGAGGGCGATGCAGACTTCTGCCTCCTAAGAATGCTACCTTCCTTTCTTCTCGTCCTTTTCTTTCTTCTCTTGTTAGCCTCTAGGAATTAGGAGAAGGCCTAGTGACTACAGGCTTGGCCATTCTGATGCTGGACCCTGGAAAGCCTGAGCACCTACACTATGTTACTGAATGAAGGTTTGCCCTTTTCTCTTGTCTTCTCCAAGGAAAGACATCAGCCCAAGGCTTGAGCTGAAAAAGGAGGTTATACAAAGCAGCAGCATGCTTTGCAGGGGACTGAGGCTGCGTGGCCAGAAGGGAAGCAGTGACCCATTGGGCTGTGGGTTGTCTCTGCAGTCCATCCTCTCTCTCTGTAATGTTCCGTTCCTCCCCTTGAGTTCTACCTTCACGTCATCCCACTACTGCCCCTGCTCAGTGGTCCAGACGTCTCTGTGGGGTTTCCTTCATCATTTATTAGGATATTTGCTGATGGCCATGTGTGATCACTTTGGAGAATACCAAGATGTCTTAATGTCTACTCTGAAAGGAAGAACTCAGCTGTAGACTCAAGTAAACTGGGGCACAGGGATACTTAGCATCTGCAAACACAGCTACCAGGATGTAGATGCTATCTCACTTCTAACTCTCTGCCTGCCTGGTCAGGAGGCACTGGGAAGTTACTCTTCTCCGTCCTGCTCATGTGTGTCTAGCTACCTGTTTTAACAGCTAGCCTAGCATATTTTTGCCTTAAGGTATTGAGTGAGTCTCAAAGGTGGCATTCAGCATTCTTTCCTACAGAGATCTCATTATGTATGTGTAATTTGAGTAAACGATGGGGCTCTATTGAATTAAATTCCTCCCTTTAAATTAGCCTTAACACAGATAGGGAGGAGACCGGGTGCTTCTCCTAGAGATCAGGTCATTAATTCTTAAGCTCTATGAAATATTGAGGGAAATCTTGAAAATGAATTTGCAAACAATTAGAAGAGCAGGCACTAAAACTGGTATTTCTCAGAGAAACAAGACAAGGTAAATAGCAGACCTTCAATTTTTCAGATTTCTGAAACTGTTCAGATCAATGTCCACATGATCAAGGTGTGATTTCAGTTAGATGTTAGCAGAACACACACACACACACACACACACACACACACACACACACACACACACACACCATGATCACATTTGGAAATTGTATCCTATTGTCATTTTGTCCAATATATAAGAGTAAATGTGCCAATGACTAGTTAACATTCACTCCTACCACATTTATATGGCTTTCATTTGTTTTGTTTTGCTTTGTAATGAAGATATTGTAAGAGTCTTGGCCATAAAACATCATCCTTCAGTAGAAAAAAATTGAAATGTGTATATTTAAGACTAACCTTCCATTCATAAGAAACTGTAACTCATACAGCTAGCGTAAACCCTGTGCATTCCCAAGGCTTAATTAAGGTTTATCATAGTACCTATCGCTTTAATGAGATGCTAAGTCTCCACACATTTCCAAGTGTTCCTGAGATCAGTAAAAGAACTGGATAATGCCACTAATATGGGGACACATTTGCATCTTTCAAATATGCTCTGGCTCCTTCCATATCATTTGCTACCTCTTTGAATCGCAAACCTTTTACCCATCTTACCCCCTTGACCCCAGAACTGGGTTTCTCATCACTGCACCTATAGACACTTTAGATAAGAAAATTTTTGTTGCAGGACTGGCTGCTTCATGCACTGTAGGGTGTTCAGTATGTCCCCTGACCCTGATTCATTAGGCCCACACTAGAATGCCTCTAGAAATGGTCAAATGGCCCCTTCTAATGGACAGGAATTTGTGAAACCAAGTAGCAGCTATCCACGAGACATCTCAGGAACAAGAGGAGATCCAGCACGGACAATGACTTATAGTCTTTGAGTCCAGAGAAAAAGGAGTTAAAAGGCACTGTGAAATTCTGGAATTAAAGGGAAGAAAGGCCTGAGTAAAAGAACTTCTATATTTGGGAATGTATCATGATAAAGTATGGTAATAAATTTTAAGACTTAAAAAATTGGGGGGAGGGGAATGACCCATGGGGGAAAAAAAAGGAAGAATTAGAAATTACAGATGAAAAGCAACTCAGCTTTACCTTAACAATTTGAATGCCTTCAAAAACTTCTGTTATTTGGGCTAAGTCACCCAAGTTAGTCAAAAGATAGAGCCTCTATCTTGTTAGATAAGTGGCAAAGTCTGGACAAAAACCTAACCACGATTCCACTGGACACTTTTGCTTACCAACCTCCAGTGGATTCTCTGGTTCAAGGCTTTCAAAAAGCCCATTATCATCAGAAGCATGCACATTACTCCATTGCCATGACAACAGCAGTTTTCTGTATGGCCAGAAACATCTGCGTCTATCTCCCATAAGCTCTCCCTTCACCAAGCTTTTGCTTTCCCTATGAAGACAAAGCATCCTGTTGCTGGCACTCTTCACAATCCTGCTTGTTCTTGTACACTGCCTCTCCTCGGTGCACGCTGCCCACTCCCTAACACTTGCTTCCCTGTTAAAGCTGGACTGCAGTCACCCCTTGTAAACTGCCAAGTGTGTTGAAAGAATGGAGCGCTCTGGTGTTTATTTGATTGTTGCAATTTGTTTCTGGTGTTTTTGCTAAACTGAAGCGTTTCCTGTGAGCATGGTCAGATTCTCCAGAGTTTTCCTTTACAGTGTCTGGTGACTCATCCTCCTGGGAAAGGTCTTGCAATCGACTCTGGGATTGTGATATTCATAAACATTTAATAGTCATGTTGCTGGGTCTCGACTGTCACAGGAATTCAGATACTTAGGAATTCTTGACCTAATAATCGTAAGAACCCTGGGGAAATGATGAATTTTTATAAAGAGTTCAAGATGTAAAACACGGACTATACAAACCCAAAGCAGAACACCTGACATTGTGTTAAGTATAGAAAGCAGCTTTGCTGAGCTGATGTGTGATTTGTGAACAAAGAAAGAGTTCAGAGACATATGAAGGCCCCAGGTCAGATGAGCTGCTTCCATATACAGCATATTATACATGTGCATATTTACATATGCTCATTTTATACATGTATATAGTCAGCTCTCAGTATCTCAGGGGAGTACGGCTTCCAGGTTCCATGAATGTATCTTTGGGGACTTGAATGAGAAATGCCCCCCCCACCCCTAGTCTCAGACATTTGATCACTTGATCCCAGTTCATGACATTGTTTGAGGGCCTTTGGAGTTATGGCCTTCTTGAAGGAAGTTAGTCAGTAGAAGCAATCTTTTGGAGTTGAAAGACTCGAGCCATTTCTAGTTCATGCTTTCTGCTTACAGTTCAAGGTGTGAATCTTCAGCTGTTGCTCTAGATGCCTGCTGCCTCTGCCTCTGCCCCACCATCTGGATTCTAACTCCCTAGAACTGTAAGCTCAAATAAATTCTTTCTTATTTTTTTCAATTTTTTTATTAGATATTTTCTTCATTTACATTTCAAATGCTATCCCAAAAGCCCCCTATACCCTACCCCCGCCCTGCTCCCCTACCCACCCATTCCTACTTCTTGACCCTGGCATTCCCCTGTGCTGGGTCATATAAAGTTTGCAAGACCAAGGGGCCTCTCTTCCCAA
>NC_034609.1:14215662-14228430 GCF_900095145.1 Mus pahari
GAGAGAGAGAGAGAGAGAGAGAGAGAGAGAGAGAGAGAGAGAGAGAGAGAAAGGGAAAGGGAAAGGGAAAGGGAAAGAGAAAGGAAAAAAGAGAAGAGGAGAGGACATGACTGCTCCTAGGTGTGGTGGAGGAGAAAGTTTACTGTAGATAACAGGGAGAACATAGCCAGATGCAGAGACTTCTGGGAGAATCCACAGTGGCCACGACCCTGAGCCATGTGAGAGAGGCAGAGAGGGGAACCAGGTACAGCAGCCAGCAAGTCAAAGACACAAACAGGGTGGGTAACCAAAACTACTGGATTATATAGGGGAGAGCCCCTGGGGAAAGGATAAACAAGGATTTGGGCTGGAATTTTAGAGGTAGAGGGTAGGGTATGTCAGCCATACTTTCTAACAGGTAGAAACTAAGGGATGCTGGGAGAACCTTGGAGGCCAGGTCTAGCCTGATTTGATATGTGAAATACCCACCTCAGCCATTTGTTCCAGGGTTTGAGGCTTAACATAGACCTTCCTATAAAATGGTCAATAATACCCTCCCATAGATTTAAGCTATCTCTAGATGACTAAGAATGCTCAACACAGTCTAAATACCATGTAGATGACTGTACACTGTATTGTTTAGGATGATGATGATGATGATGATGTGTGTGTGTGTGTGTGTGTGTGTGTGTGTGTGTGTGTGCATGTGCACATGTGCACACATCCTGTCCTGTCTGTAGAGACCCAATAGTTTTTTTAAATGGCTTTGACTCATGAACACTATGTCTAAAGTTATAGGACTAATGGAGGGTCTACAGCAGTAGGGCTAATGGGTAAAAAGGACCGACGACATATACAAAACTGGAAACTTGATGGTTTAAATAGTCCTTCTGTGTGCCTAAAACAGAAGAACTCCAATGGGATGCAAAGTCTTCCAATTTGGCATGTACCCACAACCCATTATCAACATCACTGACTGGGACTTTCAGGTCTGACTTCCAAATTCTAAAATTGTATAAGCATCTATCCAATTTTCATCCTTTGCCCATGGTCTAGAAAACATCCAAAACAGGGACTTCCTCCCTGGGCTGAGCTCTTCTTGACTGATGAGCCTGAGTGTTAGCACCAACAAATCAGTTTCCCAATTAATCTGACTCCTGGGCCCTCCCATGGACACCTACATGACCAGAAGCCTTAGTGATTTTCCTGTGTCTCTCTATTGCAACATCAGGGTAGCTGGACATCAGGACTTTCATGTTCTCACTTTAAGGTCTTAAATCTGTCTGGGTACATAGGTGTTTTATAGTGAGTATACTAAAAATGATTAGGACTTATTAAGCATGTATTATTATTTTCATGTTGCAAAAAAAAAAACATTAATTTCCTCATTGAGTCCTTATAGAAATCTTATATTGTAGGTGAAATTCTCTGTCACCATTTAAGCAAAATTATTAATGAAAGTCCCAAATTTTTGTTTAAATGCACGCGGGGGGGGGGGGAACAACACACACGCAAAAAACTAAAAACCAAAACAAAACAAAATAACACACACATACAAAATTCCATGGTAGTTTCTTATGGTTAAACTTGGACATCACAGCAATGCCATGGTGAAAGTTCAGACTTTTGTCTGGAACATCCAAAGCATTAATAATGAATAATGTTTGCTTCCCGTCCAATGACTTGGAGAGCACAGACTCCTCACAGGGAGATGAGGTGATCATGGAGAAAAAGGTAATACGGAATGAAAGCAAAGGTCTGGTAACAGTCCAGATGGGTCCCTAATCCAGAAATCCCAGAGTGGGGAGCTGGAGCTGTCAGAGTTCATCTTGGACCCATCTCACCCGGTAGCATTTCTAGAAGTTTCTTTCATCTTCCAATAAGCAACCTCCAGTCTCCACTCCCATGGAATAAGGAAGAAAGGAAATTCGATCCTCTCCTTTTGGGATTTCAAATGCACTAGGAATAACTACTATTGCATAGAAGGCTTTGAATCTTCCTTAACTCCCTCGAATTAGTACTATTTATAGTAGTTATTGTACAGGCATTTTGGATATCTGTGGGCGTAACTGCTTCAAGAATCACCGAGTGTATGAATTTTGTGGACACTCAAGCCCTTTATATAAAGTGGCATAGTATTGACATTTTGCCTTCACTCTCCCTCCATATGTTTCAAATCATCTCCAAATTACCCAGAATGCCTAACGCAATGTAAATGATGTGCAAATAGCTGACATAGTATATGGCTCAAGGAATAATGAAAAGAAAGAATGTCTGGCCATGTTCGGTACAGATACAATTTGCCTTTGAGTATTTTCGGTCTGTGTTTGGTGGACTCTAAAGATGCAGAATCCATGGATGCAGTGAACCTCCTGTGTTGTATTCACTTTCCTACAGGGAAAAAATAGTCAGATTCTCAAAACAAAATGAACTGTGCACTGATTTTGAAACACAGAACGATGGGCCCAAAAGGCAATCCTGTATGCTAGCTTGCATCTTTTCTAGCATAATATATGTATATGTATATCATATATTATATAATGTTATATAGTATATATTATGTTATAATGTATAACATACATATCATATTATATAATATTACATATAATAATATTAATAATATTATCACTTATTCATTGTTTAAGTGGCATGAATCTGTCATCTCAAGAATTTCATGGTTCAGAGGACCAACATATTTTAGTTGGTATGATGATTAATTTTGATTGTCAACTTGAGATTAAGAACCATCATGGAAGCAAACCTCTGGGCATGCCTGTGAGGAAACTTCTTCTAAGGCAGGTTCATTGAGATAAGAAGATCTACCCCAAGCATGAATGATACCATTCCAGTGATTGGGATCTTAGACAGAATTAAAAAGGTGAGCATAATCTAGATAGAAGCATTCATCTCTTGCTTATTCTTGACTGAATACAATATGACTGATGCCTCATGGTTTTGGCACTATCTTTTCCTTTCCTGGTGTAATGGACTGTACCCTAAAACTGTGATCCCCATAACCCATTCCTTCTCATCGATATGGGAGAGAAAGGTAATTAACTCAGTTGCGTCTCCACAGGTTAAAAACGGAATGTAAACATCAGGGGACTGAAATCCTAGGTGCTTTCTCAGAATTCTGTCTACTATACCATTGTGTATTCCTCTGTAGATTAAAGGATGTGGTGTGCGTGCAGCTGGAAGCCCTGATGGATGTCAGGAGAAGGGACATTGACATGGGGAGGAAGGCTGTCTCCTATTGACCCAATACTGCTTGTCCAAGGTGTTCTTCATGTGCCTGCAATATCACAAGGCAAGTAGAGGAGATCGTAGAAAGGGCTAAATATGTATAGCTTCTAGACTATGGCTGCCTGCTATGTCTCACCATTCACCTGGAGAAGAGGGCAAGAAGAACCCAGGCCCAAGGGTATACTATTTCACAGTGCAACTTTGAGTGGCTGGTAGATTAAGTGTGGAGGGTTATCCTAGAAGGATTCTGAGACTACCTTGTTGAAATTCAGCCAGAAAGGATGCTGTGCTGTGCTTGATTGCTAATGTCTGTCATAAGCTCTGGGTTGGTGATTAGGAATATATTGAACAGACTACACTTAATTAGAACTACACATCACTAGCCCTACACATACTTAAAGGGCAAAGTGTTTAGGCATATCCAGTGTACAGGAAGAAAGTGACCCTCCCTCTATGCACTCCATCCCCCACACTGTATTGTCTGCTCTCTCTCTCTCTCTCTCTCTCTCTCTCTCTCTCTCTCTCTCTCTGTGTGTGTGTGTGTGTGTGTGTGTGTGTGTGTGTGTTTGCCTGCTGGCTGTTTACCACATACATACCTGGTCCAGGTGAAAACCAGAAAAAAAAAAAAACAAAAAAACAAATTGGATATCCTGGAACTAGAGTTACAAATGGTTGTTAGCTTTCATGTCTGTGTTAAAAATCAAAGTTGGCTCCTCTGCAAGAGTAGCAAGTGGTCTTAAAGCAATCTGAAGCACTGATTTGTCTCTCCAGCTTAAAACTTCTCATGAAGAAGTTCCTCACTTACTTAATTGATAAGTGATAATGGTAAGGTAGTATCAAGTAGATATATGAATCTACTGGTCTTGGGCAATGATGGCTTTGCCACACAGAGTTGCATAAGACAAAACAGCCTGCCCACTTCTATCCCCAATCCAAGCCATATGTGTCTAGTTTGCAAGTAGTATTCAGAATCCATGGAAAGAAAGTCAACGAGAAATCAACTGGGTGACTTGCACAAGTCACATCCCATGGAGCAAAGAGAAGTTCAAAGTCTAAGTCTTTGGGTCACATTTGGGTCCCAGCAAGTCTCAGGAGTACATTGCCTGGGGGTGGGGCTGTAGAGCTCTTTGACAAAGCCCTTTCTGCTGTCATATTCCTGGGGCTTGGCAGAGAAGTCATCTCAGTTTTGTAACTTCTGACACTTACTTCACATCTTGAAAATGCCCTCATGTTTGTCAGTGTACCATTAACCAGAGCAAGGAACTAGATCTGTCTGCTGAGCGGCGGCATTTGGAGCTAAATTAAAATGCTAATGGGCTTGTGTGGTGCCAAGGACTGCATTCTGCAAACAGCCAGAGACAGGGGCTGGAGCTTAGAGGCCATGCGCATCAACACTTGGTGCTACCTAACTGACCTATGGGAGGCGCTGTAGGCTGCTCGCAGGAAGAAATTGAGACCACACTTCTATGCCTCCCACTCCCCTTCCCTCCTCCTTCTCATTCTTCAGCATGGCTTTTCTTGGAATGAGGCTATGTAAAGTCTGAAGAATCAGCCCCTGGCAATGACTGCCCACAGAAAATATCTTTTTTCCCCATCCCCCCCCCCAACAGTTTATATGACAGCATTACTTTGATATAGACAATAAGATGCAATTACCCACCCTACCCCAACCTCCCCCCGCCACAAGGCTGAGCAAGGAGAGAACTCACCACCAAGAAGAACAATGAAGCAAAACTAAGACATTTTCCCTTAAAACATAAGGGAGGATGTGGGGCTTGCTGTTCCTGTCATGATGGAGCTGAATGATTCAGTCTACAAATGTCAGGTGCACTGGGGCAATTCTAATCGCCATGTTGATCCCTGGGTGTAGAACTTAAGAACAGCACTGTTGATCAGTTCGAGAGGCCTTTTGGATAAATGGAATTAATAATGTCTTCAAGGCTGAAATCCCTAAAATTTGGAAGAGAGATATGGCTGCGTTAAGACCTTAAAATCAAAATGAGGAGGGCATGATGCTTAAAGAAGCCCAGACATCTTGGGAAGGCTTGACTGGCATGTTGAAAGAACAGGTATTAATTATCTACCGTTATTCCAAACACCTCTGAAAACAAGCAAACAAAGGAGTAAATACATCAAATTACACATTGTGACATTGTGCATTTATGGAGTCTCAGCCATGAGTATGCATTGATTATCCTGTTGCCATGGCAGAGAGAAATGGTTTCTGGGTTACGATGGCAGCTGCCATATGCTCAGCTTTAAGTCAACTGATTCCAACAGGAGCAGAGGAGGAAATAGGAATCTCTCCTAATGCTCCAGTTAGCTTTGTGCTGTCCTGTCTTCCACAGCAATTAGAAAAGCTGTGTACTAATAAAGAAAAGCCTCCTCAGGTTGGGGATGGGGGCAGGATGTAACTGGAGTTGCTGGTAGCTGAATTAAAAGCAACAGATACCTCTATGCTTGTGAATTCTGGTCATAACAGAATCAAGAAATGTTTGATTGTAGGCTGTCAATTGTGGGCGTGTTCTCAAGTCTGATGGCGTCTGGACCACCTCAAGGAACATCAGAAGGGATGAGTTGGGCATAATCTTGCCTAAGTTCTCTCTTGTTATGAAACATACTGGGCTGACATTTTAAAGGTCTGGCTCAATGTGGCAATGTGAAAATGCACTGCCAGTTCAGACGCTAATGTCCTCACTGTCAGAACACTAACGAGGAATATCCAGGAGATTTCTTTTTGATGATTTCCCAGTATCTATGAGGAAGTTGGCTGTTTGCTCGCGCAGGAACACACTGTTTTCTGGAATTCTACAATATGCTTTATGAAATCACCGCCACAATGTAAATGGCCCTTGAAAGATTCTGAGTCCTTCCAAAACTACCCATCTATGGAGAAAGGACTCTGGATATTGTACTGTGTCTCCAGTGGCTCTTTTGAATGGTCCATATTTTCTTTGCCATGGAAACCTAAAGGAATGCCAGGGTTAGCAGACTCCATTGAGACAGTCTACACAGATGTGACATATTTATCATGGTGAAATGATCTTGCAGCTCCAGATTCTCTGGCTGAGTATTTTCGACACAGACACAATGACAGGGCTGCTTGCGGAGTCAGTGCCTAAAATCATTCACACCACCACTACACATTTGGAGCAGGAGCTGGAACAGACATTCCCGAAGCAATTCTCACAGGGTATTATTAGTGGGTCAACAACACTTTCAGTCTCCTTTGGCATGGAGTAAAACTATACTAAGATATCACCGTACACCCCCTGGATTGGCTCCAACTTGAAAGTTTAGCAATAACAAGGGCAATTGAAGCTATGGGGCATCTGTGATACCACTTTGTAAAACACACAGGAAAGAGCATTATTCAAGAAAACAGAGAAGTTGAAATATTCTGACCTGGAAGACACACCCTCAGGTATGTGATAGTTACAAGTGCAATTTTCCTCTAACACCTGTTAATACTAGAATGAACAAATAAATTCGCATGGAAATATATAGATTACACCTTTGTGTGCCGACCTGTTTATCATCTATCTTATTTATTGTTCATTAAGTTATATTTCCCACTAAAAACCAGATGAGGGCTGGAGAGATGGCTCAGCGGTTAAGAACACTGACTGCTCTTCCAGAGGTCCTGAGTTCAATTCCCAGCAACCACATGGCAGCTGATAATCATCTGTAATGGGATCTGATGCCCTCTTCTGGTGTGTCTGAAGACAGCTACGGTGTATTCATATACATAAAATAAGTAAATAATTCTAAAAACAATAGTTGAGCTGGGGAAGGGACTCGATGATAGAGTGTCTACCTAGATATATGTCCTAAATTCAATCCTTGAATTTCAAAAGGTCAGTGTCTGTGGGATGAGAATGTAGGTTCAGTGTTAGACCTCGAATACACATAGCACCAATTCAACGCCCACTACCTTTCCTAAAAATACCCAACAGTGGTCCTCAGTGGAAAGAAACAGTAGCTTATATATAAGGAGTCTTTATCCAAGAGTATGAAATGTACTCAAACAATTCTCAGCAGCCTGCTAGGCACCTGCTTCCCAATCATATCCTTTCACCCTTCTCAATTTGTCTATCATTCGATATTCATATCATTCGATATGACTATTTGGAATAGTGGCTTTTGTGGAGACATGGGTAAAAGAAGTTTGTCCAGGCCCCACAAGAAAGTTTCAGCAGAAGGCAGGAAGGGAGATGCCGTGGCATCCCTCTGTGCACAGGGGAGGGCCTTACAGCAGAAGCTCCTCATCAAACTGTGTCTCCTCTGATGAGCTCTTGTTATGATAACTATTATCACACCAGAGATGCTGATAATTATATTTAGACAGTTTTTAAAGCAATATTGTATAATATTTTTCCCCATTTGACAACAGCATCAGGGCTGATGAATACGCAGTCAGATGAAATGCTGGGCGGCTGCTGTCCACAAAACGTTCCCATCAACCGTGTAAGTGAGTTTTATAATGTATACATTATACTAGCAGGAAAACACACTCCTTGGGAAAGGACCAATTCTTGGTGCATAATGAGTTCCCATTGAATTTAAATGACTTTTGGTGCTACACCGATGCTGATAAAATGCTTTCAAATGTACAGAATATTAACCAAATGTTTATATTAAACAAGTCCTTTCAGGTGAGAACAGGCCCTGCCAAGCGTAGCTCCCTAGAGCAAGTTAGTGAATATTAATGCCCAGCTGATCCTAAAGCTACAAGTCCTCTGATATGGGAGGCCAGAGGAGAGATAAAAGGAAGGTTAGTGGATGGGTCCTGTCTGGGGAAGGCTCTGTAGCACCCGACATAACATCGTTGAGATGGAAATGGAGTTTGAAACGCATGCAATTGGTTGCTAAGAACTGGGAGGCAGATATAGGCCTTACCAGGAGGAAGAGTACCAGGCATCCATCTATTTAGATCTACAGGGACACTGAAGATGCAGGATGGCCCCAGACCTGTCCATAGAACCATCACCATCAGTAAAGAAATTATAGACATGCCCCATAGTTAACACCAGCCAAACAAACTTCTGTACACTTTGAGACCCAACTTGGGGTAAGTGGTGGCTGCTAATCACAGGAAATGTAAGGGCAGCCATTAAGAATGGCAGTGTTGAAGTTCGGTTGTGTTGAAGCTCACCGGCCATTTCTAATGATCAGGTTTATCTGCCAGCTTCACGAAATCATGTACGTATGTAGCTTTCAACACATGATTCCATGTTTCACAGCAAATACAGCTTTTTCAGTCAGGCTGAAGGACATATGAGCTTTCTTTGCCTGTTTGAGGAAGAGTTGAAAGGCCAGACTGGAGAAAACAAGTTCTAGGGCCACTGCATAGTTTAGGTTAACTGGCTTTCTGCTGGGCTTCTGTTCTTCTGTGCAGAGACCGAAAGCTCTTTGCATTTAGACAGAGAGCACAAAGTGCCCAGCAACCTGAAAGGCCCAGGATGTATAAGCACTTCTTTCTATGACAATATCAGTGCTTTAGAATTGAAACCATGTACATGTTGTTGTTGTTGTTGTTGTTGTTTCAGTTATAATCTACTTGAATTTCTAGGCGATACTTTTTAAGTTAGTAAGGCTAATCTCTTTGATTCACTCAAGTTCAGAATGAAGGATGGCAGAGAATTGGCATGTTTCATTGTTCCCATTTTACAGATGGAAGGATTTCAGGTCTGAGGACTCTAGATTTTATATCTGTCTCATGGCTGTAGGGATGGCACTTCTCCACATTATCCTGAAATGTCACATTATTCTAATTTTCCCTTTATAATAGACAGTGAAACTTCTATAATAACATCTAATTGTCCCTGAGGTCTCACACTCTTCCGGTTTCAGGTGCTGACACCAGCAGCGGAGTTTGGAAGATGAAATGGATGCTGGAGCCCAGTAGCATAAATGACACACTCAGACCTAGCACTTGAGCCAGGATTATACTCAAGTGTCACCACTGGTGGTCTAGTCCCTCTGCTCTTGTCAGTCGGGCACTTATCAGTCTCCCTCCCTTGACTTTATGCTCAGTTTAAAGACACAACCAGGATCCGTGTTAGCAAATACTGACTGAGAGCCACTGGGATTGAGATGAAGAGTCATATGCTCAGTAGTTACAAGATGAAACAGCATTACCCAACCAAGTAAAGGAAATCCAAGCTTAAGAAGACAGACGAGTGATTGCTAAGGCATGCTTGGCAAAACACTTCCCTAAAGTGGGGTCTACACCCACATGTGCACACGTGCTGGGTGTGATGTATGTCCGTAACTCTAGCACTTGGTTTTGGAAACCGAGGCATAGTTTCAGACCAATAGACAAAAGTTAAATTAATAAATATACAAGAGTACACATGGAGGGACCCACGGCTCCAGCTGCAAATGTAGCAAAGGATGGCCTTGTCGGGCATCAGTGGGGGAAGAGGTCCTTGGTCCTTTGAAAGCTCAATACCCCAGTGTAGGGGAATGCCAGGATGGGGAGGCAGAACTGGTTGGGGGGAGCACCCTCATAGAAGCAGGGGTAGGGGATGGGATAGAGGGTCTCTGGATGTGGGGTGGGAAACCAGGAAAGGGGATAACATTTGAAATGTAAATAAAGAAAATATCCAATTAAAAATATCAAACTAAAATGATCTGGGGGAATCCACCATGGAGAAGACTGTTGTCTTCAGCCCAGTGTTTTTCACACTCATTTGATCCTAAGACTTGTGATAAGACAATCAATGGGGCCACACGTGACGGTGCATGACTTTAATCCCAAGGCACAGGCTGGCAAAGCTCTGTGAGTTCAAGGCCAACATGGTCTACATAGTGAATTTCAGACCACCCAGAGCTACATAGTGAGACCCTGTTTTGTGCTTTCATTTTATTTTAAAGATTTTTCAATGGATCTGGCAATTTTTCAGTAATACCTACGTTCCACCCTCCCCCCATTGTAGCTAGTCTTATATCTCATGTTTTATGTTGTAGACATCTTTGAACATTGACTCTTAATCCAGTGTCTGGCAGGGGGTCCTTTGCCTCTGTTTATTAAATTGCTATCCAGTCTGCTTGGTCCTCTGAGGGAACACAGGATCATGAAGCCAAACTGTGTTCTCTGTTCTCTGATATTGCTCTCTTGGATGTTAATGTCATGCAAATCTCCTGGGAGGTTGTGAAAGTGAACTTCCTAGAGCAGGGAGCTGGAGCAGGCTCTGCCGGTCTAGTAGAACCAAGGCCCCTGAACCCACGGTCACACTTAAAAGCCATATGGAGCTGAAAGCTCTCAGAAAAGAAAGGCGAAGACACCATGAAGACATGGGATACTTGTCATAATAGATCAAGAGCCCAGTGCTACGGGAAGGGGAAGGAGGACATGGTTCATTCTTTTTGAGCAGTCAGAGAGGTGGCGGAGGAATGTCTTGTGAATATCATCTGAAGGAGCTGTTTGAGATGAGAAAGTAGCGGGTTGTCAGATAAAGGAAGACAAGATTCATGGGTTGAGCAAAAGGCTAAGCGAAGCACGGTGTACTGCCTGTTCAGTGAGCACTGAGGCAGGAGCATATGGTCCAGGAAGAGAGGCAGCAGGAACTTCATGTAGAATAGATATTAGACTGAACTGGGAAAGGCATTGAACTTTAAGACTCACCACTTAACGATGAGGATCCAGAAATAGTCACCTGGGAAGAGAGACCTAGATAGAAGGGTGGGAGGGGACCCTGATGCTCTTCTAATATTGAGCCATGTGGCTATGATGCTCTTCTAATATTGAGCCATGTGGCTATGAACGCCCTCTGCTTCTGGACTAAGGCTTGTTTTCAAACGTTCATGGATACCAAATGGCTTTTGCAAACCTGGTGATTTTGATAAGGCGTCATCAGCCCCTTCCACTGTGTAAAGATGATGCTGTTTTATTAAAAAAGCACTTAACATTTCAAGGGTTCCTTTCTAGACATCTGCACCAATCTATGCAGCTCCAAACTTTATTTGGCTGTTAAAGAGACTTCTACTGCTCACGGGCCGCAATCCTCCGATCTGTTTTGCATTTCAGTCCAGCTGTTCTGGGAACTTTTATTTTAGAAACTGGAAAATCGGAGCTATTAATAGCATCAGGCAGCTAATTTAAATCTGATAATGTGCTGACACTTAGCTGTGTACTTCAGCCCAGATGCCTGTGTGTGGCGTGTCTATTTATTTTTATACAAATGTGTACATGCATATGTATAATTACTAGCAGATACAGTCAACACTTAATAGTTCTCAGGGCCACCTGGGAGTTAGCCTCGGTTTCATAAGTAGGACACTCTTTGACATGAAAAAAAAAAAAAAAAAAAAAAGTCAGTTAAGAGGCATCCTAACCTGCAGATTCGGGGTGTGGGGGGGTTCTGAATAATTAAATGCAGGGGAATTACAGTTAAGAAAGACTCATAAAACTCCACAAAATTTCACCTGAACACTATGGTAGGAATCAGTAAGGAGTATGGACTGAAGGGGTCCAGGGGGGTGGCTTAAAGGGAAGACTCGGGAAACAGTCTAAGGTGCTATGGGTTGAACATTGAGCATTTTCCATTGTCTTTGGAGACTGAAGACATTTTATATTGTGGGGCCGGAAGAAATTGGTCATTAGAGCGTGAGCCCTGGAAAGTGTCTCACCCCTGTTCCTTCCCTCTCCCTCCTCATTCTCTCCCTTTCCCCCTCACTACCTCTCTTTACCCCTATCCTATGCCCCATCCCCTCCTCTTCTAGCTCCTCTCCTTCTGCCCCCTCTCTCTAGCTCCCCTCCTCCTCCCTTCTCTGAATAACATAAAGTGAACTGGCCCAAGCAACTCTGGATTGAACCCTGTAAAATCATGAACCCAAATAAACCCCCCCTCTTTTAAGTTGAGTCTCTCAAGTATTTTGCCATATTGGTGATAAAAGTAACTGATGCTCAACATAATAAGTGCCTCAAGTATTTTGTGCATATCTAAAGGTATAATAATTAGATGGGTGGATCTTTCCCATCTAGTCCATGAGAGTTATTATTATTATTATAGTTCCTTTATCTCCATCTAAAGTCATCGTCTCCTTTGTATGGCTTCTAGTTTCCCCAATCAAAAGAGGTATCATCTCTCTTGAAGTTATTCTTATTCTGTGCTTATAATCTCCTTAGTGTGAAGGTCTAGCTCTTTGGATACACTTCTTATCTCTATTAGATTATTGAACCCTCAATAAGCCATTTCCTGGTGGTCTAGGGTCCTGCATAGTGTCTCGTCATAAGCACTTTTTTCCCCCATCCTTCCACCATATCCTAGTAGAAAGTGTTAGCTCAATGGAATCCCACTTGCGAGACTTGAAAGACTGTCCCGAAGTCCACCTCTAAGTCTCAGTCACTCGGAGTCCTCTCTAAGAGTCCCACAAGCAGCTTTCCCTGGCTCTGGTTGCTGCTTGCATGTATGTTCACTTTGTTACCTTTCATCTTAGAATTCTAGGCTGCTTTTCATAGACTACACATGAACATGTATCTGTCTTAGATGTGTGTGTGTGTGTGTGTGTGTGTGTGTGTGTGTGTGAGAGAGAGAGAGA
>NC_034609.1:14228440-14276834 GCF_900095145.1 Mus pahari
AGAGAGAGAGAGAGAGAGAGAGAGAGAGAGAGAGAGAGAGAGAGAGAGACTGACTTCAGTGAAAGCATGGGGCACAGGGATGCAAGGAGATGAGGTTCATGCCACAGTATTGACATCTGGTTCTCTCACATCCTTGGAGCCCTCTCTCTCCCTGTGAACATTTATCCTGGCTCTTCCTCTGGTATACTCAAGCTCTTCTCCACCGCCATGTCTCCACTCAGCTCCTTCTTGTCTTTCTTCTTACCTTGTGGGAACATAAAACAAATGTCTCTTGCTTTGTCTCAGTTGGCAAGGTCCGGTGACTGTTCTGTTTTTGCTTAAGTCTTAACTCATACCAACTAACTTGGAATCTCATCTTCAACCCAAGATCTCATAATGCTGTTTTCCCACATCCATCGACTTCCCATCCAAAAGGATGCTGGGGAAGATATTCTTTATCACAGGCTCTCCAGTCAACAATCAAAGAGAGTACAGAAAAGAAAATAGAGAAGTAATGAATCCTTAAGAATAGGCCCCTAAGGAGAGTAAAGGCCGAGGTGTCCACCCCACTTTCCCAAACCATCAATATTGCTTGTTATAGGATTAATGCCACTCAGGAAGCAATACCCGGAGTTGATGCAATACCTTGGTACGACAGCTTTGAACTTAAAACAGTGAAGCCCTGAACAGAATTCTTTTGAACCTTCTTATTTACAAACATCGTCCCACCTGCCAACGGCTTTTGTAAGCTGCCAATTCTTCTTTCTCATTACAGTAAAGGACGAAAATTGTCCGCGAAAGGAAGGGCTTCCCTATCACAAGTGGGAACAAAATATAGTTGATAACGTCAGAAGGATCCATAGGGTGGAAACAGTGTTCGAAATGTGTGTGGCCATGAGGGAATGGTAACTGAAGAATTCTCTGCTCTGTCCCAGAGCTAGCGAGGCATCTTGGAAAGCATCCATTTCTGTTAGAGTTTGTGGGATTTTTTTTTCTCCCCCATGGTAAGATCTGGCTTTGTATCTGACCTAGCTAGCTTATTCCAGCTTCCTTTCCCAGGTCTCTGTGTGCTCATGCTTTGAATTCTCTTTGAAGCAGTTTGAACATATCCTGCCGGTTCCCTCATTAAATGGATCAAACAAGCCTTTGGCAAGTGCCCACCGTACATTTGTATCAGATTCAAGTTTTTAAGTTTTGAAAATTCTACTTTGACACCCGGTGATAGCACCATGTGACAAGAGTCACTGCTGCTGAGGGAAGCTGAAGTCCTGGGGAGAACTTTCACAGGGAAGCCACAGCTCTCTCCATTCCAAGCAGAATCCTGCTCATTTCCCAGGGGCCTTCTGTGAGGCTAAGTGAACATGATAAGAATGAACACTTCTAGGGTATTTAACATTGCCAGGCATGATCCTAAAAGGTGCATGAACCTCATCAACAAGTTAATCACTATATAGTCATAGAAGACAGCCATTCACCTTCTTCTTGGTTTTACAGATGTGAGAAATAAGGCAAAATGTTTAAACAACTCAAACACCCATAAAGGCTGCTACCTGTCACCTTCAAGCCAAAGACATGGTGTTCTGCAGGGCCTAGGGCGATCCATATTAAGGATGATTTACTGGATTCTTGGTGCACATCTCTGTATTTGATTTTTTTTTGTCCAATCTCTCCCAAATTTCATACTCTTGCAATTGCTTTGGGGCAAATGTTATAACTTATTTTTCACTAGTCTCCATGTTTGGAATTCATTTTCAGGAGTGCAACTGGCTAACATCTCCACGTGGGAGTACTGTAAATAAATTAGACCAGTAGAGACCATGATTGAAACCAAAACAGGATGCTCATCCCTGTGTAGAAATCTGAAACTCTTGTCATGCAGTTCTCTGGGTTTCCAGACTTTAAAAAAAAAAAAAAAAAAAAAACATAAAGATAAAAGAGGAAAAGAGTAGGCAGGTTCATCAAGAACCATTTACTTGGTGAGAAATCATGTGTACATGGAGTGCATTTTGTACCTTGAGTAAAGGTCTGAAATGTAAGTAATGTTGGCAAGAACAAGCAATCAGTTAAGATGCAAATCCAAGCGGAGTGTGCGAGGTCCTGGCTTCAAGCCTCGTAATTGGATTTCCAGTTTATTATCCTTGATGTTTTTTAATGTGAGTTTTCAAGTCAAGGAGAATGGAAAGCTGCTACTCTGTGTCTTTCTCCTGAAGCACATTCTCCTGAAGTCCTTTCCAGTCACAAGAAATGCTCTGCGGGTCAGGAGTATACTTCAACTTTTTCCAATTCTGGAAAAGTCTGTTCCAGGAATGTACTAAGCCATTGGCCTATAGAAGGACACACCGCTGGAGACCAGGGGTTTGGAATCCAAACCCAGTACTGGAGTTTGTATAGAAAATTCTGAAAAGCTAACCACTATGAGCTAAGAGTTATGTACTGGCTGGGAGGTCCTGGTGATACTGCCTTTTGGAGCAGAGGTGCAGATGAGAGGTGGAGACCACGGGTCAGAGAAAGTCAGATGTTCTAACACATTTGACTTATACCCACAGTGGTCTCTGTCTTTGGCTGTATTAGCAAAAAAAAAAAAAAAAATTCTAGAAACTTCTATTCACAGTGATTTTTTTTTCTCCTGTGAACTGTTCCTGAAGCAAGGCTGAAGACAAAATAAGTTTGATATGGTCTTTTTAATATTTTTAACATTTCTTGTGTGTGTGTGTGTGTGTGTTTGTGTGTGTGTGTACGCGCGCGCACACACACGTGAGCAGCTGTGAACAACAGAAGACATCTTGTGGCACTCAGACATCTCCCACCATTTCGCTTTTGAGACTCAGTCTCAGGTCACCACACTTAATGGCAAGTATCTTTACCACCACCACCACCACCATCCCATCCCCCCACACACACACACATATGAGCCAACTCACCAGTCTGAAATAGTCTTATTAATGAAGTAATAGGCACAAAGATGTCAGAATAATGATTGCAATAGTAATAATAACCATCAACAGAGCAATGAGAGTTGGCCATGTTGCAAGCTCTATTCAGCTTTATGCATTATTTGTACTAAAATTGAACTCTTATAATAACTCAAAGAAAGGTAGGTTCTTGTTCCCAACTTTATATATGGAAACTGAGATTCAGAAAATTCAAATAATTTTTCCAGGGTGCCGAATGAAGGCTTGGTTAGGGTACAGCCCCAAATCACTGTACTCTCTGCTACAGACTAAGGGCAAAAGCCCTACCCATACCATGCCTACGCCTGCTGCTGTAGGCAATAGTTTTGTTTTTCTTTAGGATTTTTTTAAATATTAGTGTAAATGATTGGTACATATATATGTAGAGAAGAAAATGAAGAAGGAAGCAGACATATCCTGTAAGTCACTGCCTATACATGTACAGGAATTGAAAATGCATGAACTGAACAGTATGTGGTAAAAAAAAAAAATCAATAGCTTTTCCCAAGTTTCTCCCCCACCAAAAACAAAAACAAAAACAAAAAACTTTTAATATATTTTTCTAATAGCTCCTATCCAGAACTGTCCTATGACATGATAAAACTCAATTCCTGCAACAATAAAAAAAAATATGTTCATCTTCGTTGTTTTCTACTTGTTAAAATTGCTGCTTTTTATCGATTTACTCTCCTCTAATTCAACTGAGATCAGGCAATGCCCTGATCTAAATTATTCCATGTTGTGTGAAGCAGTGGTCTTCCAGAAGGTGCCACGCTCTATGAGAGCAATCTCACTAGCAGCTTTTGACTGCATCTAAAGGAGGAAGAGGGTAGGGTCCCAAATAGATCTGCAAACTGCATCCTCTGTCAGGCATATCCACTATGGAGTGATAAATAACTTATTTCTGGGCGTAAAAGGGAGCTGTCCTACAAACTGCTGAGGGTGAGCTGAGACTACAGGATCGTATCTGTGTATTAGAATCATAACAGGGAAACTAGGGCCAGGAACTTATCAGAAACACAAGACTGAGAGCAGGGGGAAAAAATAGATAGGCAGGTAGTCATGTAGGGCACCTCAATGCTGAGGGACCGAGCTGAGTCAAAGCCCCAGAGAGTCCTCTGCATATCTGTCCCTGATACACACATGTTACGTGTCACATTGGTTGGTGTGAAGCCTTGCCATCACATAGAGAATGGACACCCATTACTTTTGCACCCACCTGGACCTGAACCTGAACACTCTGTTTCCTGTTCTTGGGCTTCTACCCACCATCTGGACTCTTCAACCGTGCTCCCACATCCTGACTCCAGCAGCTCCAGCAGCAGCTCTCTCCTGGCGCTCACCACTTTGTTATCCAGTCAATACACGCACTGTCTCACCTCACTTCTGAAACCCTTTGAACTCTGCTATGACCATTGCAACTTATAGTCAGTCTGGAAATACATGTATACATGTAGATATATTTACGGTATGCTTTGTGATGTGAGAGAAATATCGGTAGTCAACATTGGAGGGGGTGGAGCTGGAGAGATGACTCAGTGGCTTTTAGCATTTGTTGTTTTTGCAGTGGACTGGGGTTCAGTTCCCAGCACCCAAATGATGGATGTCAACTCCCTACAACTCTGTTCAGGAGATCCAAGGTACTCTTCTGAATTCTAAGGGCACCCAGCATGCATGTGCTGCACGTACATACATGCAGAGAAAAGAAAACATTCTTCCACATAGAATAAAACTATTTTAAATAATATAAAAGCACTTGCATTGTCCTTACCAGGCCACCCGTGTTTGATGGATTTTATGAATGATTGCTTTTATTGGACCTGATGAATATTGTGAATTTCTTGTTATTGAATAACTTCTGAAACTGTAGAAAGACACAACCATGCCCATCTATGGTTCTGGCATAGTATATTCACAAAAAATTTTCAGCAATAATTAGTAAGTTTCATTACTTAACCTACCTCTAAGTGGTTGGGTTTTTATGATAATTAAAAAAAAAGTGCAGTAAACATTTTGATCTATGTTTTTGGTGACAGTATGATTTTCAAAGACATTTCTGTCGGATGTGGATGGTGCAGCTTAGTGGTAGAGTTCATTACTACTTTGTGTGAGCCTCTGGGTTCAATCTTTAGCACTAAAAAAAGGGGGGGTTCTGTAGGTATTCCCTATAGACTCTGGATAACCCAACCTCCCACTATAGATTCCGAGTAGCAGCCTTTATTGGACCCATTTCCTTTCTTCCCATTCATTGGATTCACACCAGTGTCCCCAACTGGTAGAGCATAGCTACTGCATCTGCCTCTAGTCTGAATCAACTAGAACTCAGTTGGTCCAGATTCCAAGTACAAGAATCCTTTCTTCAAACGCCTGATACTTTAAAGCTGCAAAGACAAACAGAAGGTCAGCGCCTTCTGTTTTTACCCCTGACAGATGAAGACAACAAATGCATCTGGGGCTTTGTGGTTCAGAGCTCTGGGATGTGGGCTTTAATCAAGTTTGGAAGCCACTAAAATACCACTTACTTAGTTTGGGTTTAAGCCATGACCTTCTATTGTTCAAAGACATTTTCCTTTGTAATAATTCCATGGAAAGAAAAACGACTTGAAAGTTGTATTTATTAAAGTGCCCAAAGGCATTTGAACCTCAATTTACATTTTCTTTTTTTATAGAAAAATAAAAAGCAAAGTGTAAATGAATGTCAAACATGTGGCTTACATTTTTTTCAGTGATGCATGTGAGCTTTAAAAACTAATGAAAATACTTTAGAAGGAACATATTCCCAAACATGGTAAGTATATATGATGTAAAGACATTTGGAGTAGATCAACACAGCATTTGGGGGGTTTGTGGTACCCTGAAGAGAAAACAAAGAAACTTGATCTCCTTCATGAGATTCTGAAGACACAGGATTGGCCTTCGGAACCCAGGACCCATCCCTTAGCAGACCCACAACTTGAGGAGGGTCAAAGTTAAGGAATGTTTTATGGTCCTTCCCATTCCAAGGATACTTCTGTGTGTGACGAACATTTTTTTTTTCTAGAGTGATCAGTACATATATCTACTAACCCCAAGTATGGAGCCCATGGTAGACCACAGTATGAATACCACCAAAGTCTAATGTGGTGAAACAATGGGTTTCATCAAGACTACTTACTTACAGGAATATGGGTGAGGGAGTTACTTTCAGGAGTAGAATGACTCAAAGATAGCCGCATCACCAAAGCCTAACACAGCATGAGTGACAGCTTTTAAGAGCTGGGAACCTGGAGCACACAGCACAGCCTGCTGGCAGCTCAACAGGTTGGAGAGTGTCCTTTCCAGGTGCCTCAGTTGGTCTAAACCTCTTCTAGGTTCTTTGACTCATTTCTGCTTCTTCCAGGCAGCTGGTCTAGGAGAAGTAGAAGAAACAATTTGCTGAGACAGTTGCAACCTGGCTAATGACATATACAAGAACAGAAATGTAGGAAGCTTTGTGTCACAGGAATGTCTACTAATTGCATGTGGCTGGAAGATAGAAGGAATGGCTGCTGAATTGAGAGGTGCAAATTTGGGCCTGGACTTGAATGCCAGCCAAGTTTACCACTGTTGTAAGGCCTTTGTTCCCCTGAGTATAAAAAGAAGCTATCTTGGACTTTGCCCTGGTAGTCATGGCAACTAGAGCATAAGGATACAATGGTAGCCAGGTCTCTGGTAATAATAATGGAGAAGATGACAGTCTCTAAGGCGTGTCAGAGACCCTCACCCAGTATTCAGCATATGAGCCTGAGGGATGACATTTCATACTCAGATCATAAAACCAAGCTACGATGTTTGAACTTTATTGAGAGGAGCCATAAAGGGTCCTGAGAATGGTTTTGTCTTAGAAAGATTATTTTAGACTATAGTGGGGAAATAGATCTTTAAAAAGCAATACTGGAGATGAGCGTATCAGATAAATTGTGAAATTCCACACAATATTATAAAATGCCAGTCTAAAGGATTATCATTGGGTAGGTGGTTAATGGATTCAAGGGGTGAATTATGGTGCCCAAGTATGATCAAAAGTTCCAGAAAATGGGGCCGCAGAGATGCTGTAGCAGTTAAAAACATTGGCTGTTCTCTCAGACCACTCAGGTTCAATTCTCCACACCCACACTGTGGCTCATAACCACCAATAACTCCAGTTCTGGATGTTCCAAGCCCCTTCTGGCTTCCACGGGCACTAGGCATGTGCACGGTGTACAGGTGTATATGCAAGTAAAACGCCCGCATACATTTTAAAGGCAGCAGGAGAGGCATCATGCGCTCTGAATCCTTGACAAGAACTTGAAAGCTCAAGCAAGCAGTTGGATAAGACACAATGTCACCTGTTGAAAAGGCACCAATTTAGAGTCGCTACATTTTCTTTTAAACATGAATAGAGGGCTATTGAAATGAAACATTAATGATTGATCCACTGTATGTTAAAGAGATTGGATAATCTTTTAAGATCAAATGTTAAAGACTCCCAGCCGACTTTATAGAATAAAAAAAGGAAACGCTCACAAAACTATATTAGACAATATCACACCCAGGGGAAGGTATGAGAAAATGGAAGCTCATTCTTCCCGCTGGTTGGAATGAACATTGGTACAATCCACAGATGTGACTCTTCTGCATGAAGGCTAAAGGAACTCTCATCTGCTCACACATGTATTCAAGGTCATTTATTAGATAACAGTAATTTTAAAAGCCAGATACATTTTGAATATGTGTCATATTTTGAATATATCAACAAACTGTGATTCAGTTGTAATAGAATACTAATCTGCTATTTGAAAGAATAAGCTGGATTTAATTTTATTTTTAAAATAGATAAAAATTACAACCCATCATTTTAATGAAACACAGTTTTGTGTAAAACTTTACCAGTGATATTAAAATAACACATTATAGTCAGAGCAATCCTAGACAAAAAGAGTAAATGTCAGAAATCTCTACTATGTAGTTTTAGGATATCCTAGAGACTCATAGTAACAAAAACAAACAGAAGCCAGTGGTGCAGAGACGAAGAGTAACCCAGGCGACCAGAGTCACCTTGTTTTAAGAAAACATGCTAAAAATGTACATTGTAGAAAAGAAGCTGTTTAATAAATGGTGCTGGATCTCAGCATGTAGAAAAGTCAAATTAGATTCCTGCATCTCATCTTGCACCAAAAACTATTTGAAACAGAACAAAGACCTTTATGTATGTCCTGAAACATTACTTCACAGGCTCCATAATAAAGCATTTCTAGATCTGTGCCTAGGAAGGGCATTCTGGAAATGACTCTGGCAGCACACGAAGGAATTTCAAGAAATGGCAAGTAGAATCGCAGTGATTCAAAAAGCTTCCAAGAAGAAAACAAATGAGCAAAAGTGCAGTCAACACAATGGAAGAACATCTTTGCCAATGACACACAGATAGGAGATTAATATCTTGAATATATGAGGAACCCAACACATTAAATGCCAAAGAAAGTGAATTACAACCAAATGGGCCAATGAAATGGACAAACAGTTCTCAAAAGATGCATAGGAGGACAACAAACGACAGGGAAAAAAGATTAACACTTTGAGACATCAGAGAAATATGAATCATTTTAACTCAGGGCAGTCATATGGCTGTAAAACAGAAAAATAATTGTATCTTAATTAAATAAAAGTAAAAAATAAAAATAATAAAAACAGAAAATCAGAAACAAAATGCTGTTGAAGGTGGTGAGGGTAGAAGGTGACAATATTGGTTAGTCTAGTCATCAGGGCAACTGATATTGCAGTTCCTTAGCAAAAACAAAACAAAAACAAACAAACAAACCCAGAACTATTGTGAGATCTAGCCATAATACTCCCAGGAATATATTCAAAGGAATATAAGTCACCCCAGTACAGAGACACCTGATGGGCCATGTTTATTGTAGCAATACCGACTGTTAAACTAGAGAAAGAACACAAGGAGCTGAGGGGTCTGCAACCCTATAGATGAAACAACAATATGAACTAACCAGTACCCCCAGAGCTCATGTCTCTAGCTGCCTATGTAGCAGAAGATGGCCTAGTCAGCCGTCATTGGGAAGAGAGGCCCCTAGATCTTGCAAACCTTTTATGACCCAGCACAGGGGAAGGCCAGGGCAAAGAAGTGGGAGTGGGTGAGTAGGGGAGCAGGGCGGGGGGAGAGTATAGGCAACTTTCAGGATAGCATTTGAAATGTAAATAAAGAAAATATCTAATAAAAAATTATGGAAGGGATCTAGAAGGGATTTTAAAAATGTTACATATATTCCATGGTGTTTATTAAGCAGTAGAGAATAAAAATCATGTCACTTGAAGGAATCTAGAACTGGAAATTATTATATTAAGCCTAAGAACTCAGAGTCAGATAGGAAAACATCATGTACATTCTCTTATATCTGAACCCCAAGTTATAGGGGTATGGAAGCTTTATGCAAATATTTATGTGGGTGTGTGCATACTGGTGTGTGCATGTGCATGTGTGTGCCTATAGAAGCCAGATGTCATTATGCTGTAAACCCCTCAGTCCTTCTCCACTAATGTATGTATGTATGTATGTATGTATGTATGTATGTATGTATAAATTTGTGTATACACACACACATACACACACACACACATACACACACACACACACACACACACACACACACATACATGTATATTTGAGACAGGATTTTTTTCAGTCCACCTGGAGCTCACAGATTTGGTTTGACTGGCTAGCCAACAAGTTTCAGAGTTATTTCTATCTTCCTCCACAACACTGGGCTTGCAGGATGTTCTGCCACACTTAGCTTCCATGTGTTTGCTGGGGATTGAACCAGGTCCTCACGTGTGTGCAGCCAGAGATTTACCTGCTGAGGGATTTCCCCTACCCCTCACATCAACAGTTCTTATATTTTATGCATACTGTTCAACTTAGCAATGTTTCACAGTAAAAAAAAAAAAAAAAAAAAAAGCCATCGGTAGTGAATGCTTTGGTTTTTTGGTTTTTTGGTTTTTGCTATTTTTGCTATTGTGTCAATCAACTATAGGATGCACTATACAAAGAGTAACTAATAAGATGAATGCAATAGGACATGCCCCCTAAGCACTCCATATCTGTTCAGGCAATATAATATAGAAGTGTGTGTCCTTGGAGTGGGACAAATCGAATCAAAACACAGACTTAAGAAAAAGTGACTTGAGACTAAAGGCAGACCTCGACGCAGGGAGGCACCAGCTCTGAGAATCTGCTTGTCCTTCTGAGTAAGAGGAGGATTTGCTAGAACTCTGTCTGAAACATTGTAAACCCACAGTAAGTGGAAGGCATTGTGTCACAGGACATGGCCTCATTGCTCATTTTACTATGACGTGTGTACTCCTAGTGTGTCCTGTAATGTAATAATGACAACACTCTCCTTAACACCTCTCAGTGTGTACCCCTTCCTGTTAGTGGCCCCATGAAACAGGAGAGGAGGTTGTTCCCAGACACTGCCTGTCCTTGTCCTACCCTCTCTGCTATCTTGGAAGCACACCCACTTAGTGACCACAAATGCATCTGTACCAGTGGTTCAGAGGGGAGCCAGGATAAGGACCAAACAACGTGAAGCAATTCTCAAGATTCCTGGGCCAGACACTGAGTTCTTGTACACTCAGATTATCCATCATGCTCTTTATGAAAAAATGTCTTTTTCTCACCTTTAAACATGCCGAGGTTTTTCATGACTTACAGGACTTACAAGGCGATGGATATCTGACCACAGCACTCCATGACTCCGTGACCTGTGCCATGCTGAGAGAAACACCATTTTGTTTGAAACTGCATCCTCTTAGTATCAAGAAGGTTTTGGGGTTTGGGCAAACTGTTTTCGTACTTCAGCAAGCTTTCTAGCTAAGTGTTGTAGGCATAAGGTTTTGCACACTGTATAAAAGTTCACCCTTGTATTACTCAAAATGGATTTCCCTAGCCTCATATTTTGTTCCAGTTGGACATGGCATCATGACGTTTATACCAAAAATCTGTCTCAAGTTTGTGCAAACAATTCTTACCATTCAGTCTCTGCCTTGATCACCCAGTGGCTGGGAAGAGTAGAAAAGCTAGCTGGAGGTGAAAGAGGAGGAGGAGGAGGAGGAGGAGAGAGAGAGAGAGAGAGAGAGAGAGAGAGAGAGAGAGAGAGAGAGAGAGAGAGAGAGAGAGAGGCGGGATGGGGCTGGAAGGTAGCAAGATTAGCATAGAAAGTAAAGATAGAACGTTTAATTGCACTGCCATTGAGGTGCAGCTTTAAATAAATATTGGTTTTACTGTGTGGCTATTGGGAACTAACATAAGGTCAAGAAATACAGCTACTGGATTAATTTACTGCAACAATTATATTAAAGAAAATTCATTTACACAAGTGCCCTATACTTGTTGCTTTCCTTCAAAATATGCCAAGTATTTGGAAGAATCTTACAAAAGCTCGGTTAGCACTGTCACCCATCCTTATCTTAACAAGCCTTGACTCCAATCATCAAACACAGCCTTGCAATCACCAATCATGTTTAACTAGGGGCCACATCCATGCCACTGATATAAAGGCTGTCAGACAAAGAAGATATTATTAGCTACCTTTGTGCAACTAACACTTTTCTACACCTGCTCCTGGATCCATCCTGCATTTTCCTAAATCTGTCCTTAGATTATCTCTATCCCACTCCAATGAATCACTCTTGTGTATTGTATTGCCTGAATAGATACAGAAATCTTAGAGATGGGAGGATATTTTATTAATCACATTTGGTGTAGCACATCCTAGAGTGGACTAGCACAATAGTGGAAGAGGGAAAGAGGTCTCATCAATAGAAAATCCAAAGAGCTAGAGTAAAAGGAAGCTTCTAGACTGAGTGGTATGACCTGGATAGATCTAATGGAAGGCACATATTTGATGTTTGAAAGTACAAATGTAAAAAGCAATGAAGATCAAGGCAATATTGTTGACCTATTGGCTTCCGGCAGATTCTAGGAGAGTGTGGGAGTTTAGTGTGATGGTGTGCACATGCTCTGCCCAGGGAGTGGTACTATTAGAAGGTGTGTCATTGTTGGAGTAGGTGTGTCACTGTGGGTGTGGGCTTTAAGACTCTCATCCTAGCTGCCTGGAAGCCAATATTCTGCTAGCAACCTTCAGATGAAAATGTAGAACTCTTAGCTCCTCCTGCAACATACCTGCCTGGATGCTGCCATGTTCCTGCCTTGATGGTAATGGACTGTACCTCTGAACCTGTAAGCCAGACACAATTAAATGTTGCCCTTTTTAGAGTTGCCTTGGTCATGGTGCCTGTTCATAGCATTAAAACCCTAACTAAGACACCTAGTATACACTTTGTCATCCACTGCTGAGCCCGCCAACCTCTGATGGTTAGTTCCAAACTGATGTCACACAGATGACCCTAATTAAACTTTGGGGGACATTAGCAAAGCTCCAATAAGTAAATAGATGGGAAAAGTTTATGAGGAGGATTAGGGACTGGTAGCAGTGGGGGTAAAATAGGAGAGGGTGGGAATAGAGGAATCAGAATATATAGTGACCTTGTGCAAAACTATAAAAGGATAAATGCACTAAAATGAGGAGGCAATCAAGTATGACTCTTTCAGATCTAGAACACTGGGTTTGGTTCATCACGGAATCATTTCATGTGTGTTGATTCAACAATTCATCACACTAGCTACACCTGGAATGTACTTAGCACCCAACTATTGCTACAATGTGTGCAGCCTGGATCTTTCCACATGCTACTGACAAACCACTAGATGGAGTTTCTTGGATAGTTACTGATGTTTGGAGGTCGTTTACATCCTAGAAATGGAGTCGAGACTCCTCAGTGTGGCGGTCTCATAGTGTGTCACTAATAAAGACTTAATTTTCTTGAATCTACCTCTGTCCTCTTTCATTGGAAGTTGCTCATCATCACTGCTATAGATCATCCTGCAAGGAACAGGGCACACAATGTTCTTTCCCCACTCCCTCCTTCTATCACTAGTTATGGTTTTCAAGGATTCTATCTGGTTTCATTGATGTATTCATAGAAATTACTTTAGAGCTCCTTGAATCTTCAAAATACAGACTCACAGTGGGCTTCGGGGCAAGGTTGTGATACCAGCCTGCAAGACTACTGAACAAACACATTCACTCAGCCGTGGCTGGACCGCCTATGCCTTTTTTTTTTTTTTTTTCTGTATAGCCCTGGCTGTCCTGGAACTCACTCTGTAGACCAGGCTGGCCTCGAACTCAGAAATCCACCTGCCTCTGCCTCCCAAGTGCTGAGATTAAAGGCGTGCGCCACCATGCCCAGCCCCTGCCTATGCCTTTAATCTGCCTTTAAACCATCAAAAATCATTTACATCTAAAAATTTTGGCAATAAAAAAGAAACACCTTTATGACTATGTATACACCCTATTAAAATTTGACCTGTCTTATTTTTTAGTGTGCTATAAACCTAAATTAATTACAAATACTAATACTGAAGACATGAATCATTAATGTCTAATCTTTGCTGTTGTAACACAGGAAAGGTGCACAGGACTTGTGACATGCCACCTGACAGTGTTGATGGACTATTTAGAAGGAAACTATTGTGGTACATATAGTTTTGCTCTAACTGAACTATATAACTGTGCTCTGATAATACCTTATACCCCAATATCACCAGAGACTGCCATGGCTTCACAAAGTACTTACTAGAAACAAACACTGGTGTCTTGCAAGAAGACACGATTTTTAAAAGAAATACCAATTCACTGCAGGTCCAACCTCAGTTGCATTTAACCTTTGAAAATCATTGCTCATCCTACAGTGACTTAAAAAAGAGGTGCTTATTTACTGATAGTAGACCAAAGCAGGGGAGGTAAGAAGGTATCTTCCAAGTAGAGTGGATGGCCAAGCAGTAGGCTCACTTATCTAACCCTGTGCCTAGAATTTTACATGAATACTATTTCTTTGGTGTTCTTAGAAGGATTTTCCGTATTTCTTTTTCTAAAATATCCAGTCAGTGGAGAATAGGAAAAACTAAAAGCTATATTTGCAAAAAAAAAAAAAAAAAAAGGAACATAACTAGATGCTGACAGCCATCTAGGATATCACAGAATTTGTTCCCTGGGATGGGCAAAGAATTGAGGATTTGGAAAAGCGTGAAGGCAGAAAACGTGACAGCTTTATCCCTCTGGGTTGGGAAGGCTAGAGGCTTTAAGTCCTCCAAGTCAACTCTACCTTGGCTATTTTATAGGACTGCTGACTTTCCTTTCCCCCATTGGTCCTGCCTAGATCTCCGCCTCTATGCCTTCCTGCCATTTCTTCTCATGGTATCTTCTCCAGATGTCTCAGGGAGATGACTTCAGCTCTCCTTCTCTACCCATGTCCCTTTAACTCTCCTTGAAGAACTGAGGATCACATTGTTGCCCAGGGAAGTAAAATGTTTGAATACATGCAGAATAGATCTGTTCCCTTCAGACTATTGTGACTAAGTGCCCTAAAGTAGCAACTTAAGGGATCAAGGACGTTGTCGGATGGTTTCAGTCTTCTGTGCTGAGAAGATATGACAAAAAAGCCCAGTCTTTGACAATAGGATAAGTGGTGAAGGCTGTTCATTTCATAGAAGACAAGGAAACAGAGAGCACAATGGGAATGATAGATGAGATGGTCTTCAAAGGCTCACCCTTAGGGAACCACTCTGTCACCTAGCCTCCCCTCCTAAAGAGTTCAGAGCCTCCTGATAGGACATGAGAACACACACCAACGGCATGAACTGGTAGGGGATGTTGCAGAGTCAAAGCACAACAGGTATGGTAAATGCTTTAAACCAAAACAAGGAGGACCAACTTAAAATCAGGATAAAGTCAAGTGAATGAAGGTGCATTTCATCCATCACTGAAAGCTCCAATGTGTCAGGGATGTTCTATAAATCATTAATCTGCTAAAGGCTGAACTATAATACGTTGTAAATTCCCCCTCTAACTTTGAAATTCCATACACACTGGAGGCAAATTTAATGAAGCAAACGTTAGAGAGGTCAGGGGTCCTTGAGAGGAAACGTGGAATAATTACAAAGACAAATTCTCCTTCCTTTGTGTCCTCTCTCTAAACTGAAGTTGTCTTCGCAATGTCTGAACAGTTAAAGAACAAACTCACTCGAACCTTCCAATCCCTAACATATCTCATTGGCCGTCATGCTGACCTTGGAGAGCTGTAGTTCTTGGGAGGTAGAGACACAGTCAGACTTTGAACATCTTACAGAGAGATTGAAAACACTTTCCATAACTATCATGTCCTTAAAAGAAAAGTTGAAATGCATGACTGTTTACATCAACTGGAGACCCAAGTAGCAAGGAGCTGCTTATGTAACAAGACACTGAAAACTAAGGTCTATTTCTATTTCTCAACAGCCCTTTGTTCCAGAGGGCTATTTTAGTGTTTCAGAATGTGCATGCTCATCACACACACACACACACACACACACACACACACACACACACAAACACACACACACACACCATTTAATTAAGGTATTTCTTTTCAACAGGGCAGGGTCATAAAGCCTCTGGGCTACAGAAGCTACACATCCATGTAGTACTGATGTTCCTAGTGGCTGTTGGATGAATTCCTGATCCATATCAGGACATTCAATATGTGGATCCGAACTTCTCATCCAGAGCTGAGAATACATGTGAATTTTATTTTTATTACTTTTACTTCTTTTAGAGTTCAGTTGTTTTCCCCTCCAAGTCTGCCCTCCCTCAGTTTTCTCATCTCATTTCTCCTCCCACCTGTCTCCAAGAGGCATCCCTACCCTCAACCCTCCCTACCCTGCCAGGCCTCCCCACTCCATGGGGCCTAAAGTCTCACTAGGGTGTGATGCATCTTCCTCTACTGAGGCTAGATAATACAGTCCTCTGCTATATATGTGTCTGGGACCTTGGACCAGCCAGCGTATGTTGCCTGACTGGTGGCTCAGTGTTAGAGATCTCAGGGGTCCAGTTTAGTTGAGACTGCTGGTCTTCCTAGGGGATCACCCTCCTCTTCAGCTTCTTTCAGCCTTTCCCTAATTCAACCATAGGGATCTCCATCTTCATTCTACTGTTTGGGTGTGACTGTCTGCATCTGTCTCAGTCAGCTGCTTGATGGGCCTCTCAGAGAACAGCCATGCTAGGCTCCTGTCTGTGAGCACACCATAGCATTGGTAATAGTGTCAGGTCTTAAAACCTCTCCTTGAGATGGATCCCAAGTTGGGTCTCACCTTTCCCTTATTCACTTCTCCATTTTTGTCCCTGCAATTCTTTTAGACAGGAACAATTCTGGGTCAGAGTTTTTGACTGTGGGATGGCAACCCCACCCTTCCACTTGATTCTCTGTCTTTCTACTGGAGGTAGACTCTACAAGTCCCCTCTCTCCACTGTTGGGAATGTCATCTGAGTCTTTGAGCCCTGAGAGTCTCTTACCTCTCAGGTCTTTGGCACTTTCTAGAGGGTGCCTCCCCATCTCCTACCGCCCAGGTTACATAATTCCATTCATTCTGCTGGCCTTCAGGGCTTCTCTCCTGTCCTGCCTCTCATACCTGATTATGTTACCTGATTCTGATTATGTTCCACTTTTTGCCTCCACATTCCCTCTCCCACCCTTATCCTTCCCTCCCTGTGTCTCCCATGATTGCTTTCTTCTCCCTCAAAAGTGGGAGTGAAGCATGTTCACTTGGACTGTTCTGTTTGTTAACCTTGAGTTCTGTAGATTTTATATTAGCTATTCTGTATTTTTTGTGTCTAATATCCACTTATTAGTGTGTACATAACATGAATGTCCTTTTGGATCTGAGTTACCTCATTCAGGATATTTTCTAGTTCCAGCTATTTGCCTGACAAATTCATGATGTTTTCATTCTTGAGAGCTGAATAGTATTCCACTGTGTAAATGAACCACATTTTCTGTAGCAATTCTTCCATTGTGGGACATCTGGGTTGTTTCAAGCTTCTGGCTGTCACAGATAAAATTGCTATAAATATAATGGAGCACATGACCCTGTGGTATGGTAGGGCATCTTTTGGGTATATGCCCAAGAGTGGAATAGCTGGATTTCAGGTAGATCTGTTTCCAATTTTCTAAGGAAACTCCAGATTGATTTCCAGAGTGGTTATACCAGTTTGCAATCCCACCAACAATGGAGGAGTGCTCCTCTTTCTCCACATCCTCACCAATATGTGCTGTCACCTGTGTTTTTATATCTTAGCTATTGAGATTGGTGTAAGGTAGAATCACAGTGTTGTTTTAATTTTCATTTTCCTGATATCTAAGGACTTTGAATATTTTTAAGTGATTCTCAGCCACTCAAGATTCCTCTGTTGTGAATTCTCTGTTTAGCTCTATACCCCATTTTTTGATTGGGTTGTTTGGGTTTTTGGAGGTTAGCTTATTGAGTTCTTAATATTTTGGATATTAGCCCTCTATCAGATGTGGGGTTAGTGAAGATTTTCCCCCAATTAGGTTGCCAATTTGTCCCATTGACTATGTCCTTTGCCTTCCAGAAGCTTTTCTGTTTCATGAGGTCCCATTTATCAATTCTTGATCTTAGAGCCTGAGCCATTAGAGTTCTTTTTAGGAAATAGCCCTCCAAGCCAGTGAGTTTGAGGCTTTTTCCCACTTTCTCTTCTATTAGATTCAGTGTATCTGGTTATATGTTGAGGTCCTTGATCCACTTGAATTTGAGCTTTGTGCAAGTGACAAGTATGGATTTATTTTCATTTTTCTATATACCAACTGCCAGTTAGACCAGCACCATTAATTGAAGATGCTTTCTTTTTTCCATAGTATATTTTTGTCTTCTTTGTTAAAGATCAAGTGTTCTTTTGTGTATAATTTTATTTCTGGGTCTTCAATTCTATTCCATTGGTCAATCCGTCTGTCTTTGTACCAATATCATGTAGTTTTTATCACTGTTGCTCTGTAGTGCAGCTTAAGGTCAGGGATGGTGATTCCTCTAGAAGTTCTTTTAGTTATTGTTAAGAATTTTTTTCTATCTCCTGCTTTCTTGTTGGTTTGTTTTTTCCATATGAAATTGAGAATTTATCTTTCCATGTCTTTGAAGAACTGTGTTAGAATTGTGGTGGGGATGGCATTGAATCTGTAGATTGCTTTTGGTAGATGGCCATTTTTACTACGTTAATCCTACCAAACTATGAGCATGGGAGATCTCTACGTTTTCTTAGGTTTTCTTTGATTTCTTTCTTGAGAGACTTGAAGTTCTTGTTATACAGATCTTTCATTTGTTTAGTTAGAGTTACCCCAAAATATTTTATATTCTTTGTGACTATTGTGAAGGGTGCTGTTTCCCTATTTTCTTTCTCAGCCCATTTATTATTTGTATAAAGGAAGGCTACTGATTTTCTTGAGTTAATTTTATATCCAGCCACTTTGCTGAAGTTGTTCATCAGCTACAGAAGTTCTTTGGTAAAATTTTTGAGGTCTCTATCATGTCATCTGCAAATAGTGATACCTTGAGTTCATTGCCAATTTGTATTCCCTTGATCTCCTTTTGTTGTCTTATTGATCTAGCTAGAACTTTGAGCTCTATATTGAATAGATATAGGGAAAGTGGTCATCCTTGTTTTGTCCCTGATTTTAGTGGGATTGTTTCAAGGATCTCTCCATTTAATTTGATATTGGCTGTTGGTTTGCTGTATATTGCTTTAATTGTGTTTAGCTATGGGCCTTCAATTCATGATATCTTCATTCTTTTAACATGAAAGGGTGTTGTATTTTGTCAGATGAGTTTCAGCAACTTATGAGATGATCATGTGATTTTTTTTTCTTTTTGAGAAGATTATGTTAATGGATTTTAGTATATCGAACCAACCTTGCATTCCTGGAATAAAGCCTACTTGATTGTAGTGAATGTTGGTTTTGATATGCTCTTGGATTCAGTTTGCTAGAATATTATTGAATATTGTTGTATCAACATTCACAAGTGAAACTGGTCTGAAGTTCTTTCTTTGTTGGGTCTTTGTATGATTTAGGTATCAGAGTACTTGTGGCTTCATAGAATGAATTAGGTAGTAGTATCTGATGATTTTTTTTTAATTGCCTCAGTTTCTGTTATTATGTCTCCCTTTTCATTTCTGATTTTGCTAATTTGGATAGTGTCTCTGTGCCCTTTAGTTAGTTTGACTAGGGGTTTATCTATCTTGTTGATCTTTTCAAAGAATCAGATTTTGGTTTTCTTGATTCTCTGTATTGT
Organism: Mus pahari; assembly: GCF_900095145.1. NCBI lineage: Eukaryota > Metazoa > Chordata > Mammalia > Rodentia > Muridae > Mus > Mus pahari. The sequence continues at coordinate 14,247,617 of NC_034609.1, forward strand.
TCACTTTGTTTCTATTTGTTTGATTTCAGCCCTGAGATTGACTATTTCCTGCTGTCTACCCTTCTTGGGTGTGTTTGCTTCTTTTTGTTCTAGGTCTTTCATCTGTGCTGTTAACTTGCTAGTGTAAGATCTCTCCGATTTATTTACCAAGGTCCTTAGTGCTATGACTTTTCCTCTTAGCACTGCTTTGTGTCCCATAGGTTTGGGTATGTTGTGTCATACTTTTCATTGAATTCCAGGAAGTCTTTAATTTCTTTCCTTATTTCTTTCCTGACCAAGCTATCAGTGAGTAGAGCATTGTTCAGTTTCCACGGGGTATATGGGTTTTCTGCTGTTTTGTTGTTATTGAAGTCTAGCCTTAGTCCATAGTGATCTGTTAGGATGCATAGGATTATTTCAATCTTTTTTTTTTTTTTTTTTTTTTTTGTTTTTNAAGACAGGGTTTCTCTGTATAGCCCTGGATGTCCTGGAACTCACTGTGTAGACCAGGCTGGCCTCGAACTCAGAAATCCGCCTGCCTCTGCCTGCCAAGTGCTGGGATTAAAGGCGTGCGCCACCATGCCCGGCGGATTATTTCAATCTTTTATATATTGAGGCTTGGTTTGTGACTGATTATATAGTCTATTTTGGAGAAGGTACCGTGAGATACCGCGAAGAAGGTATATTCTTTTGTTTTAGGGTGAAATATTCTGTATATATCTGTTAAGTACATTTGGTTCACAACTTCTGTAAGCTTCACTGTCTCTGTTTAGTTTCTATTTCAATGACCTATCCATTTGAGAGAGTGGGGTGTTGAAGTCTCCCGCTGTTATTGTGTGGGGCTCAATGTGTGTTTTGGGTTTTAGTAAAGTTTCTTTTATGAATGTGGGTGTCCTAGCATTTGGGGCATAGATGTTCAGAATTGAGACTTTCTCTTGGTGGAGTTTTCCTCTGTTGAATGTGAAGTGTCTTTCCCCATCTTGCTTGGTAACTTTTTGTTGAAAGTCTATTTTATTAGACATTAGAACAGCAACTCCCACTTGTTTCTTGGGACCATTTCCTTGGAAGACTTTTCTCCAGCCTTTTACTCTGGAGTAGTGTCTGTCTTTGTCATTGAGATGTGTTTCTTGCATGCAGCAAAATGCTGGCACCTGATTGCATGTGTACTCTGTTAGCTTATGTCTTCTTAATGGGGGATTGAGTCCACTGATATTGAGAGATATTAAAGACAGATGATTGTTAGTTCTTGTTATGTTAGTTGTTGTAGGTGGCATTGTGTGTATGTGATTCTCTCCATTTGGTTTCGTTGTGAGAAGATTAATTTCTTTTTTTCTTTTCTTTTTTTTTTTTTTTTTTTTGATTTTTTTGAGACAGGGTTTCTCTCTATAGCTCTGGCTGTCCTGGAACTCACTCTGTACACCAGGCTGGNCAGGGTTTCTCTCTATAGCTCTGGCTGTCCTGGAACTCACTCTGTACACCAGGCTGGCCTCGAACTCAGAAATCCGCCTGCCTCTGCCTCCCGAGTACTGGGATTAAAGGCCTGCGCCACCAGGCCTGGCGAGAAGATTAATTTCTTGTGTTTTTCTTTGGTGTAGGTACCCTCCTTGTGTTGGAGTTTTCCTTCTAGAATCCTCTGCAGGGCTGGATCAGTAGACAGATATTGTTTAAATTTTTTTCATGTAATATTTTGTTTGTCCATCTATGATGATTGAGAATTTTACAGGTTATAGTATCCTGAGCTGGCATTTGTGTTCCCTCAGGGTCTGCATGACCTCTGTCCAGCTTCTTCTGGCTTTTAGGGTCTCTGTTGACAAGTCTGATAGTTCTGGTAGGTCTGTGTTTTTATGTTACTTGACCTTTTTCCTTACAGCTTTTAATATTCTTTCTTTATTCTGAACATTTGGTGTTTTGATTATTGTGTGATGAGAAGATTTTCATTTGATATCTATAGGCTTCTTGTATATTTATGACCATCTCTTTCTTCAGGTTGGGGAAGCTTTCATCTATGATTTTATTGAAGATGTTTTCTAGTCCTTTGAGGTGGGAATCTTTGTTTTCTTCTATGCCTATTATTCTTAGTTTTGGTCTTTTCATTGTGTCCTGGATTTCCTGGATGTTTTGGGTTAGGAGGCTTTTTTCTTTTTAATGTTTTGAATATTCTTTGACCATTGTGTCAATATCTTCGAAGGTATTGTCTATGTCTTAAATTATCTCTTCTATCCCTGGTATTCTGTTGTTGATGCATCTGTAGCTCCAGACCTCTTTCCTAGGTTTTGAATTTATAGAGTTGCCTCCATTTGTGTTTTCTTTATTGTTTCTACTTCCATTTTTAACTCTTGAACCACTTTGTTTGTTCTTTCACCTGTTTGATTGTGTTTTCCTGTATTTCTTTAAGGGATTCATTGGTTTTCTCTTTAAGGGCTTCTACCTTTTCACTTGTGCTTTCCTGTTTTTCTTTCAGTGAATTACTTATTATAACCCTCTTAAACGACTCTATTATCTTCATGAAATAGGATTTTGGATCAGCATCCTGGAGTATCCAGGGCTTGTTGTGGTGGGAGAACTGGGTTCAAATGGTGCCAAAGTACATTGGCTTCTGTTGCGTATGGTCTTGGCTTGCCATTCTTGCCATCTCGTTATCTCTGGTGTTAACTGGCCTGGGTGTCTCTGTCTGGAGCCTGCCTCCTGTGTCCCTGGGTTGCTACAGGTCTCCTGGGAAACCTGTGGTCCTGGCTGTAGCAGATACCCTGGAAAGCCTTCAGACAGTGGAGTCTTCAAAGGGACAGGCACACTGATGATCTGCCCTGTTTCCCTGGGTGCAGATCTCTTGGGAGGCCTTTGAACTGTGAGGTCTGTTGTCCTGGGTGTAGCAGATCTCCTGGGAAGCCCTCTGACTGTGGATTCCTGAGAGGGACAGACAAGCTGATGATCTGCCCTGGCAGAAGATGCTGGGAGGCATCTTCTGAATTTTAAACAGGGCTAGAATCTAGTATTGTGTCAACTGAAGTGTGTTGAGGTAAACATTACTAAGGGTTTTCTACCATACCTTTGGTCATTTAGCTCCCAATAAAAGAGACAAACCTTTTTATTTATAATTAACTTAAAAACGCCGAAGCTGGGCAGATATCAATTCTCTATGCGATTTTGTCCACTTCCCCGTCAATAACCCCAAGATATCACTTGCCATGTTCCACCTGTGCTGCTCCTACTCCAACTGGCCAGGTCAGCCTTCATGGCCACGCACTCACAATCCACCTACCCCACGGCAGACTTCCTCCTTCTTTCTCCTCTCTCCCTCCTCATGGTGCCTGCCACATGCCAGAAGATCAGGAACCAAAGCCCCACCTACCCAGCTACAGGCTGTGGGCCTCTTTATTAGCCAATCACAGATGACTTGGGGAGGAGGTTATACAACAAAAGCTGTTAATATGTGGGGAACAGCAACCAGAGCTCGGGGTACAAAATTTAGCATTTGAACACCAGCAGCATCAGACCAACCCACTACAGAAGCAGATGTCACATTAGGAACACTGTGAGAAGGAACAAATAAAAACCTTGAATGAATAATTATATGCAGAAGCTTGGAAGGAGCTGCTGGAAGTGGGGGCTCCTAAAGCAGAGAGGTCAACAGCATCTCCGTGAGTCACCTCTGTGTAGCAGGTAGGCCAAGATACCAGTCCACTCATCTAGTGGACTTGAGAAAGACAATGACCCAGCACAGTGCTCATACCATCCACAGGCCTGTCCACCCCCTTAACACACAGGGACTGCTTTTGTGGAGTAGAATGACCAGAAAACAAGTAGAGATACCATGGAGCCTATTCTGACTTCTGCCCCAGAAAATATGTTATTCTACATTATTTTAAGCTAAACCTGAAGAGATGTCAGAACATACCTCATGTTCCCTAACTCTCAAAGGAACTTTAAATCTCTTACCCAATTTGTACCTCAAAACAACTCTGGAAGGTAAAGCAGGTTTTATTACTCTTGCCTGGCAGAAAGAGCAAATGGAGAAATATTATCTTTGTCATTTTTAAATGAATGTACCTTTCTTTCCTTCTCTCTCTTAATCTCCTGCCCCTTATCTCCACTTTCACAAGAAATAAAAAGTCAAAAGAGATGCTCATCTTTCCCCAGGATCATTTTTACTGTGACATCTATGCCTGTGAGGGCTGACAACAGGGGCATGATCACACACACAAAAGGAATTTCAATGCCATTTGGGGACTTTTAGTCAAGATTCTACAAGTACCAGACAGCTAAAACAAGGGGAAATTCTTTTAACAGTGATATAAACTGTTGTTCTGATCTGGCTTCCAAACTGCTCATTTATCAAGAGACCTGCATAATTACCAGGTGCCAACATATGTCACAGAGGGATGTTTTAAATCTACTCAATGACAATCCTCATTGTCACTTAAAGCTAACAGGGTCTAACAGAGAGGGTGATGCTCTGTGTTTAAAGGTGACATCTGCCACATTTGGGTATCAGAAAGAAGACCTGGAAACATCAAGTTCAGACTGAAAGAAACTGTGTGTGTGTGTGGGGGGGGCACCAAGGATGCTTGCCCTACTTATTTAAATTAAAAGCTAATTGGGCCAGAGCTACAGGCAACTCTGTGATTACAAAACAGAACACATTGTATTTCTCTTTCTCCTAGTTTGGATTCTCAATAAAGGCAGACATTGTACTATTGGCTGAATTATATAAAATTATTAAATAAGTAAAATGAACAGATACATACAGATGTCATCCATTATTGTTAATGAAATTTGGTCTCAAAGTTCATGTCTGCTGTACCATAACCTGTTGCCAAACATAGACCACAGTATTATTCACAAGTTAGAGCACGCATACAAATTTCAACCTGCCACCTGGATTTAATCCTCACCTTCGGTCTTGGGCACTTAGCACATCCAAGCATGTGCTAGCACTTCATTAGCTCCCCCAGATATTTTAGTTTTGACTTTGTGAGTAAATAAATAAGCACATTCAATAAAACTGAGCTCTGTCTATTCTAGAGAATGACAATCCATAGCTTTGCTGAAAATATCTTCTTCAGTCCACTGGTGTGTGATGTAGCCTGATTCAGCTGCCTCCAATGTTGATGGAAAAGAGGTACTTAAGTAATTAGCAACCTACAATGGACACTGAAGAAGGAAGAAGTGGCCAAGAGTGAGATCCACATTTCCTCATCCTGAGCAACACCACTGTAGTCCCTTGTATCTTCAAATGCTATAGAAATGAGCCTACACTTTAACCCCCAGAGCAGAGCATAAGTGCACCTTGAATTCCTAAGGTGGAGTCACACATTAAGTTACCCAAGTGATCTAGCCTTTCCTTTAACTAGATAGCAAAGGACTCAACATAATAATAACAACATTATCATCAGGACCAATAAAAGTCTCTAAAATGTGTGCCCCCCCAATACTGCCTTGCTTTCTTTTTCTGAAAATCAAAGCTGAATGCTGTTTCTTCTCATGCATCTTCCAGATTTATTCATGAGTCACAGCTGAATGCTCTCTGTGTTGTATTTATGTGAGCAAACACACGAGAGAAAAAAAGGAAAAGAATGGGTTCCATTATCGAGATAGATGTGTGTTTGTCAGCTTGTGAGACAGTCTCCATCCTGGACAGTCTAAATATTCAGCTACTCTTTTTAAAAACATCACTCAGGCATTGTAAGACACAGAGCCACAGTGTAAGCAATGACCTTTCGATGTGTCCCTGCTCCTATTAAACACATACTATAAAACAGAAACAGGCTTGTGCTGGAAATCTCTGTGATTCGGGCTTAGAAATCATGTATTTCAGGCGCAGTCTGCCTAGTGCACCCACAATAACGTTATTAACAATAGCAAGAGATTGAGATTTATTGAAAGAATTTTAACAGGTATCCATTTAGTGCACATTCCCTGTCACCCCTGACACACACACACACACGCGCACACACACACACACACACACACACACACACACACACACACACAGAGAGAGAGAGAGAGAGAGAGAGANAGAGAGAGAGAGAGAGAGAGAGAGAGAGAGAGAGAGAGAGAGAGAGAGAGATCTGCAGACATCTTCTTATTCTTTTCCCAACAAAGGGCCTCATGGACACTTAAAATATTTATAGCATTTTTGATTAAGTTTCTAAGAGCTTCTCAGGTATATAGCATCTATAAGAAGGCAGAGTGTTGCGGGAACTGCAGACTATAACAAGCCTTGTGATCTTTCACATGACTCAGCCACAGCAATTAATTTATTCTTCCCTTCTCTGAAGGACTTAGAAAACAAAGAAGTGTTATCTTAGGCATGCATTCCCCTGGGGTTTTTCTTTATGCATAGGTCACATTATTCTGCTGCTCTGGCCAAGCTTCACCCCACCTCTACTCCTATGGACACTGACTGACACTGAAGGCTGTAAACCCTGCGGGAGGAGATTAATCATGAAGTTCTGTGAGAGAAGAATCTTACGATAACAGGATGGAGCTTTTAAAAGTGATACAGCTTATGCCCATCATGTGTTCACTATCATTCCCCTTAAGAAGCTCACTCACCATAGGAGTCTCCTGCCTTCACAACCACAGAAACCATGACACCACCTCCCTACTTGCTACCTGAACATTTTGCAACACATGCATTGGAGAGGATGCATTCATCTTCTTGGGCTAAATCTATAATGGAGTCAGATGTGAAAGCCCACAAAATAATGGTCTTGTTTCATTAGAAATAAGTCTCCTATCTCCACTGTGACAAATTAGTACGCATTTATGGCAAACCCATGTACTCAGATCTAGTCCTCTGGTAGCTCTGCAATATGATTTGGCTCTCATAGACCAATGTCAGTATCTGACCAGTGCTGGAGACTCCTGGGGGGCTCTGAGGGACATCCTTCAGTGCCCCGTGATGTCACAAATACTCCTTGACTTGTGGACCTTTCCTCTGTCTTCTTAGCATGTCATCGCTGTTCTTCTTGTCACATCATGAATCCAAATCTCCTTCTGAATCTTTCTTATCCATACACATAGGACACACCTGCATGGTCCAGACTAATCTCCCATCTTGAAATCCTTGATTACATATGCAAAGTTCCTTTGCTGTGAGGCCAGGAATGTGGGGAACCCTAGGGAACAAGCCTGGAGCAAGAGTGGGGTCAAGGCATGTCCAAGCAACAGAAATCTCATCCTGAGATCGGCAAGAACAGGATTCCCCTTCACACACTGGACCTGCATATTCTACAGCATGTAGCTAAACCTGGGCTCCAACTTTTGCCCCACCAGAGGAGGTCATATAGCCCAGTAGCCAGGTTAAACATCCTTTCCCCTTTTAAGGATATGTCCAACTGCTCCTGGAATTCCTCCTTATGCAAATGAGGCATCCAGAGCACCCTAGCTGGGGCCAATGTTGTACACTCATCCCACTGTCCCTATTTACCCCCAAAGGTTTCAATAACCTTTTCCCCCCCATCTCCCATTTGAACAAGCTGCTCAATGAAGCCTGCCTCCAGAGAGTTTGTTCTCCTGGCATTTACAACAACCTCAGTTTTCCATCACCACAGGCTGATGCCAGCCAACCTTATTTTCCCTCTCAGCACTGGTCTGATTGCAATTGATCACGCCACTAAGGGAAGGAGAGCAGAGTGGGAATGAGCCTTCACCACATAAATAACTGGTCACCCACTCTAAGGGGTTAGTTTTCCCTCTCTTTGTAGACCATTGTCTAGCCCTCTATTGACAAGAAGGGCAAAAGGTGGATGGAGGGAGGGAACTGGGTGGGAGAGGGATTGGGGAGGGGAACAGGAGGGGTCAACTGTGGGGGAAACGGAGGGAGAGAGAACTGGAATCAATGTGAGGAATCTAGGACAGTGGAAATTTCTAGGAATCTATGAGAGTGATCCTAGCTAAGATTCCTGGCAACAGGGAATATGGAACATGAAATGGCCACCTTCTGTAACCAATGAATGGATGAGGATACCACTCCAGCCACAAAAGCTTAGGCCCCAAGTTTTCCTGTCTGTAAGAGGTACAGGGATTAAAGAAGGAGCAGAAAAGGAGGGAGCAGCCAACTAATGACTAGCCCAGCTTGAGTCCCATGTCATGAGAGAGTCCACCCACGACACTATCAATATCCCGTTATACTTGCAGTCAGGAGGTACAACAGTCCTCTGAGAGGCTTCACCCAGCAGCTGATAAAAACAAATGCAGAGATCCACAGCCAAAAATTAAGCAAAGCTCAGGGAATAGGGGAAGAATGGTTGAAAAAGCCAGACAGATCAAGGACACCACAAGAAAATCTACAAAATCAATTAATATGGGCCCATAGAGGCTCACAGAGTCTGAACCACCAACAAGAGAGCCTGTGTGGGAAGGGCCTAGTCCCCCTACACATGTGTAACAGTTGTACAGCTTGCTCCACATGTAGGAACTCTAACAGAAGGAGCGGGGCCTGTCTCTGACTCTGCTGCCTGCCTTTGGATCTTTCATCCCTAACTGGACAGCTTTGTCTACTTCAGTAGAAGAAGATGCTCCCCAGTCCTACTGCAACTTCATATGCCAAGGTAGGTAGATCTCCATGGGAGGTCTCCACTTCTCTAAGGAGAAAGGGAGGAGGGCATGGGGAGTGGTGAGAGCTAGGGACTGGGAGGAGGGACTGGAAGCTCCAATCAGGCAAAGAATTTTTTTAAAAAGTCAGTAAGTAAGTAAATAAATAAATAAATAAATAATAAAATAAGATGAAAGTAGACATGACTCAGACATTGTATACAAACCACAGAAGTTGTAATTCACAAAGAATGAAAAAATCTAACCTGCAGTAAGAAGTTCAATTTTTAAAATGGCATTTTAAACCATTTTTGGAAATGAAAAAGGAACACTATTATAAAATCAAGAGCTTGGAAGAAGGGTTTGACTCGGCAGGCAACGGAGTCGAACTCTGGTTAGCTCAAGTAGAAACTGTCCTCCATGGACACTTGAACCAAAGGGAGACTGGAAGATTTCCTACTGACTTTGGTTGGGAGCCCAGGAAGGCTGAGCATAAAGGAGTGTGACTTTCAGCAAATCAGGGACACTTCAAGTCGTATGTTTCTGGATTTTTGCCAAAGCTATTTGAAAGCCTTTCCCTATGGAGATGGGGTAACATGAGAGTTCTCAAAGCATAGAGAGATAGATGCACATGAAGCACTTAGAGCAAGAGAAGTCTGACGTGTACTGTTTTAAAATGAGAGAAGTCACAAGCCCTTGGCTTGCATACAAATCCAACCATGAGGAGTTTCTTGACTGTCTGTGAAACTCTGTTTCACATTTCTAAGATTAACACCAATGACTTGGGTCATCTGAATACATTTCTCCCAGCCTCTCAGAAAATGAGAATCAGAAAGTCATCTCCTTTGTTTCCATTGTCAGAGGGGAGCTCTTGTCCTAGTCTGTCTTGTTCTGCTTTGACAGGATACCTGGGCCTATGTAATTTATTAAAAAGGGAAGTCAGCCGGGCATGGTGGTGGATGCCTTTAATCCCAACACTTGGTAGGCAGAGGTAGGCGAATTTTTTAGTTCGAAGCCAGCCTGGTCTACAGAGTGTGTTCCAGGACCGCTGGGACTATACAAAGAAACCCTGTCAAAAAAAAAAAAAAAAAAGGAAATCTATTTGCTACACCATTTTGGAAGTTTAGAGGTACAAGCATGCCACCAGGATCTGGCATCACCCAATGAAGAAAGGTGGAAGGACAAGTGGATGTGAGGGACCAGGAGGGTACCAGCCATGCTTTTATAGTAAGTACATTAATATGGTAATAACCATATTAATAACCCCAGAGATAAAGACGTTAATCCTTTATATGAACACATACAACCTGGTCCTTTGATAGTATTACATTGAAAATTGAGCTTCTGACACATTAAATTTGGGGGATATTTTCAATCATCGCAGATGTATCATACATGCTCTTTAAGTGCCACCCTCTGCCAATAAACAGATTAGTTAAGTGTAAATAAGATGAGATGAGGATAAATGTCCCATGCTGATAGACACAGGCAAAACTGACTCCAGAGTAGGAGTAGTCAATTAAAAGTGATGCACAGGCTGGAGAGATGGCTCAGAGGTTAAGAGAACTGACTGTTCTTCCAGAGGTCCTGAGTTCAATTCTCAGCAATCACATAGTTACTCACAACCATCTGTAATGGGACCCAATGCCCTCTTCTGGTGGGTCTCTGGATACAGTGTACTCATATACATAAAATAAAGAATACTTTTTAAAAAAAGTTATGCACAGAAGGGTTCACCCAGTGGAAGTGTCCAGAAGCCACTCGACCATTCACATGCACATACATGATCTCAGTGGTCAATGTTTGTTTAGATTGCTTTAATAATTTGATAATTATTTTAATTATCAAAAAGTGTGTGGTCATGCAGACACTATTGCATACACCAGCAAGATTTTGCTGTAAGGACCCTGATATAGCTGTCTCTTGTGAGGCTATACCAGTGCCTGGCAAACACAGAAGTGGATGCTCACAGTCAGCTATTGGATGGAACACAGGGCCCCCAATGGAGGAACTAGAGAAAGTACCCAAGGAACTGAAGGGGTCTGCAACCCTATAGGTAGAACAACAATATGAACTAACCAGTACCCCCAGAGCTTGTCTCTAGCTGTATATGTAGCAGAAGATGGCCTAGTCAGCCATCATTGGGAAGAGATGCCCCTTGGTCTTGCAAACTTTATAAGCCCCAGTACAGGGGAACGGGAACCTCAGGGCCAAGAAGTGGGAGTGGGTGGGTAAGGGAGCAAGGGGGGGGACTTTGGGGATAGCATTTGAAATGTAAATGAAGAAAATACCTAATAAAAATTGGGGGAAAAAAAGATCTAAAAAAAAAAAAAGTGTGTGGTCGTGAGTTTGGTGCTTATATTAAAATTCCTCTGGGAGAGAGGTCAAACTATACTTTTAATAATTTCTAGTTCCTGGACCAAGGACATGTTATTTTTGGAGAGAGGCTCTGTATTTGTGCTGACAGGAAAGGAGCCTCTGGACCCCTTGCAGAGTGAAAGGGTTCACCATGACTCCAGGAAGAAGGATAGGATGCAGGACTGGCAGGAGGTCAAGCCAACCAGTCATGTGAGATTTCAGGAAAGTGGCCACTGGACACTTCCCCAATTGGGCCTGGGGAAGTAGGGGGAAGCATTAGGAGTGCCCAGTCTTTGAGGTAGCCATTTTAAAAATAAACTAATGTATGCCGGGCGTGGTGGCACACACCTTTAGTCCCAGCAAAGGAAAGCCAGGGCTATACAGAGAAACCCTGTCTCGACACCCCCCCCCCCAAAAAAAAAGCTAATGTTTGTGCAGTTCATTCACAGATCCAAGAGAGCTATTGGGCGTGTATGTGTGTGCAACCATCCAGGAGTCAAAGTTGTATAGCAAAATCTTAATGCAACGCATACATTTTCCTGTTAGTTCATTTGTTTATCCTCTTTCATTTGGTTTCATGTGACATAACTTTAATTTTCAATTTTGTTTCTTGGCATATAGATTTTTAGTCTAAAAACTAAAAAATACTAACATAATTTGCAAAGCACTAGGTATTATATGGATACCAATTGGACAGTTACAATTTAGATAACTCTATTATGCTGTACACAGTTGGAACTTAGAGATGGAGTGCATAGTAGGTGGTGGAAATGGCATTCTGCTCATGAACAAATAATTCCTACAAGCATCTGACATTTTTTTTTTACTGGTTTATTAAAATTTTGACCTGAAGAAAATAGAGAAAAAAGTTGAATAGCATTTCATTCTGGTTGTAAAAACACAGGTATTAAATCAAATTTTTCTAGTTTCTTAATTTTTTTTTAAAATTTCTAAACAAATGAATGCACTAATTTACAACATAACAGAATTGGATGAAAGCCCACTAAAATTTGTGTTAAAAGCCTATGTATTTAGTAATGAGCCCACAAAATGGAGGGGAAGGAGTTTTTCTAGTTCTAAGAAATAGAATTTAGCAAAACAAAAAGTCCACTAAATCCACTTTATTTGGTCTAATAGAAAATCATACCAAATATAAAAAGAAGGAAGATCATGTAGCATAGGAAAAATGAAAGGATTGGACAATAACTGTTTATGTTTAATATGGCTACAACTTTTTGTTTTATTTAACATAAAGGTCAAGGGCTCAAAAGGAAGGTGTACAAATAGAGAACCATACCTCACTGTCTTAGTCAGGGTTTGTATTCCTGCACAAACATCATGACCAAGAAGGAAGTTGGGGAGGAAAGGGTTTATTCAACTTACACTTTTCACATTGCTGTTTATCACTAAAGGAAGTCACAACAACCGGGTGGATGAACTTGCTAGTGAGAGTTAAAGCAAGTAGGCAAAAACCAAAGCTTTCCTATGTCCTTTCATCAGGGCTGTTCCCAGAAGGGGTCTCCCATATTCAGGGTATGCACATGCATGTGTTTGTGCATGTGTGTGAGTGTATGTAAGTGTGTATGTGTGTTTACGTGTATAAGTGTGTGTGTATGCATGTGTATAAGTGTGTGTGCACATGAGTGTGAATGTGTGTTAGTCTATGTGTAAGTGTGTGTGTGTGTGTGTGTGTGTGTTTAGAAATGAAGTGATTTCATCAAAGGGGCAAGTCCTAGAGGAGCACAGGCCTAGCAGGCCCTGAGATGAACTGGCAAGAAGTCTACTTCAAGAAATTGAGCAAGTTAGTGGGGGTCAAAGCAAGAAATGCTGTCATGTTGTACTGGATAGCTTTGTGTCAACTTGACACAGCTGGAGTTATCACAGAGAAAGGAGCTTTAGTTGGGGAAATGCCTACATGAGATCCAGCTGTGGGGCATTTCCTCAATTAGTAATCAAGGGGGAGAGGCCTCTTGTGGGTGAGACCATCTCTGGGCTGGTAGTCTTGGATTCTACAAGAGAGCAGGCTGAGCAAGTCAAGGCAATCAAGCCAGTAAAGAACATCCCTCCATGGCTTCTGCATCAGCTCCTGCTCCCTGACCCGCTTGAGTTCCAGTCCTGCATCCTTTGGTGATCAAATGTAAGCCAAATAAACCCTTTCCTCCCCAACTTGCTTCTTGGTCATGATGTTGTACAGGAATAGAAACCCTGACTAAGACACATGTGTTTTACATGCTTGCAAAGCATGAAGGTAAGAGAATGTGTCTTCCAACCTCTGCCCTTCCTGCTGGCTCCTGCTGCTGCCCAATGGACCTTAACCGACATGCACACAAGGTCTTGCTTCTTGAACTAAGAATCTTGCCACATAGAAGAAGCAAAAACCAGGTTTTAAAGAACAATCACTCTTCTTCCTAATATCTTGTGCAAGTTGCACAACCATCAGAGCCACTGGGGCCACCCACCTACCAATGTCCCAGAGTTTGCATATCCCACAGAACAAAAGTGGGGAAAACATAACCATAAATGGCATAAGGTGATTCAAGGATCAAGGTATGGGAATCCGGGGGAGTTAAATCTATAGTGCATGGCCTCTCATGATGCTTAGGATAAAAAGAACTCAGCCAAAAAGTGTGTATAATTTGCACTACCCCACACTTAATTAAGGCCACATTTTTATTGGATTATTTTGTACATTGAATATTATATGAAACAAATTTTGAGGAATGCCACATTGATTGGGGGAAAACAACCCTTGAATCAAAGTATCACAAGCTTATGGGTTTTATAAAGCTAACAGGATATGCTAGGACTACAATATGATATCACTCGCGCACTAAAGCTTTTTCTTTCTACAGTCGTATTGCATGATGCGCCAGCTGGAAAACACCACAGCAAGCAAGGAAAAGCCATCCCCTGCAGAATCATTTCATCTGATAACTTCTCCGCTGATTCCTGGCTCCTGTGTTCCTCCCTCCGAGAGGATCTGCACACTCTGCTCTAATTGAGATTTTGATTGCACGCCAAGTTTGGATGCTGGGACTCTGCTCGAATCAGCACTGGAGGCTCAGTTCCTGGAACCAACTCAGCCGTCCACGTCCATTACAGTCAGTGACTCGGTGGAAGGCTGAATGGTGAAATAGCGGTCCATTGGTACATCACGGTCAGGTTTTCTAAAACGGAAAGCCTATTCAATGGTACAAATCTAGACTTTCCCATTAAAATAGCACGGGTGCTTTCTTATGCAGACAGTAAAGACTAAGAGACTAGGTTGAGGAGAAACAAGGCCAAATATTTTCAAATTTACCACGCAAAACTGAGAACCCAACTGTAACTCATCCAGTGAACTTAGTTCTTGGATTATCAACTTAGATCCTTCAGAAAGAGTGATAGCCGCTTTTTGAGGCACCTGAACTCCAATCCTAAACAAAATCTTAACCCAACTCCAATCCTAAACAAAATCTTAACCCCAGTGCCCTCAAGCTCTTCCCAAGGAATATTAGGGACACTAAGGTATGTGCTCAGGGACACCATAATGGTGGGTGCTGGGAGTCCGAGCCAGGGTCTCATAAGATGCAACAACATACGGGCTAGATAATCAATTGACAAATAAGCAGCAAAGTTCAAGCTTATATTTCTTATTATATATCATAACCTGAAAAAAGTATGTCTTCCAGAGTCTCTGAGCTTAGGGCCATACCACAGTTTGCAGATCTGTACGGAGTCTGAGTTTCCTATGGCCAACCGTATTTACTCCAGTTGAGGTTTGGTCCCTCTCAGGGTACTACTTTGAATTATTTTTAACAAGGCTTGCTATGGAAATTTCCAGATAAAGCATAGAATGATATTCTTATCTGATTAAGGAAGAATATACAAACACCATAGAGTGTTTGGCTGCAAATCTTGCATAATGGCAAAAACAAACACGGTTCTGAAGGAGCAAAGATAAAGAGAAATGGAAAACAAACTTCAAAATGTGTGACAGGGAATAAATTTTCTGCAAGAAATATGCTTTCTTCTAAACTTCATATTTATAACTTGGGAAACACACTTTATTTCAAACAGAAGCAATATCACAAGTACATTTTACAAGGAAACACATAAACTTATACATAGCAACTTTTAAACTTTATGAAAGCAGTTCCCGAAGCCCGGAGGAAGATGCTGTGTGGCAGAATGAAGGCCTGGGGAGGTATTAATTGGCCCCTCTGGGTCTTCCTTCTGGGAAAAAAAAGGCATAAGAAACCAGGAAAGGTCTTCTGTAGGTTTGTTATATCATTTTTGATCCTGGCTTTTAGTAGCCAGCATCTCCCTCTCTCTCTCTCTCTCTTTTCCATTTTTATAAAAAGTTTAGTAACTTTTATCTTATTATCAAGCGTGAATATTGATGTCTACCTATGAATACCTGTCTCAGTCTAGCATTCATGACCCTCCAATTAACCAACCTCAGTTGCTCAGTATCCCCCTTTACCATTGAGGACTCCCCCAATTAACCAACCTCAACTCCTCAGTATCCCTTTTTTCTGTAGCATAAAACCTCCCTTCCATGGGGTCTATGCATCTCATCCAAACATGGCCCATCCTCCTATAAATAGCTCTCCCTGTGCAGCAGTTTCCCTACAAGGAACAAAATCCCCACCCAATAGAGGCATCCAATATATCATGAAACTTACAAATTCTAAATCTGTTAGGTTACAGAAAAGCTCTTGGGCCATGTTTCCAGGATGACCTTGGCTGAATCCTACTCTGTACTCCAGGATGACCTTGGCTGAGCCCTACTCTGTACTTGGCATCCATCTCTCCTGGCTTCTCTTGTGTAGCAGCCGCTGGCCTCCCATCTGCACATCATGCTGAACGAAGAGAGGAGATTGTTAGCCACCATTTTAAGCAAGTCTTCCCCTAAATTACTTGCAGAGGCTTGACTGCAGAAATGGCTTGTAATCCAGGATGTATACATGCATGTCTTCCCTTAGAGTGGGTACCCAAACTGATACTGAGATCTGTTGAAAGAGAGGGGCATGCCTAGTGAGAAGAACACTGCACGGGGCTTTCTATGCATCCTTCTCTCTCCAGTTTACACTATCCTTCTGCTCCCCTTATGGACCACATTTCTCCCTATTCATTTGTAATGCATATTCACTGCATGTTGCCTCTTCACAAAGCCTTCCTCTAGTCATCTAGCTCTTCTCCCTGCCTTCCCCTTAACACTTACAAGCCACACCATGTCACCTGGGATCAAGTTATACACAGATTTCATGGAATCTCTTTTATTTCTAAGTAAAGACTTCATTTGCCCTAAGTTTTCTTTTTCTTTTCTTTCTTTCAAGGTACTTTGCAGGTTTATGTCTTGCATTTTATTTCATATACTTCCAATTACCCATAGCTTCTAGTATAATACTGATGCCCAGACAGCTCTCCAATAAATTAGGATTCTGATACCAGAGTGGCCATCAATCTTGTCTGACTTAGAAATAAAAGGGGCGCTGGCCACACAACTTTTAGGAGTACTTCTCTATATGGTGAACATTGGGCCTAATGTGTTTGTCTGACTGGTGGCCAGAGTTTCTTCCTGTGGAGGACACATTTATATTGACAGGAAACCTTGTGCCCTAACCTGGTTAGGGTTACTATTGCTGTGATGAAACAATGTAACCCAAACCAAACTGGGGTAGAAATGGTTAAGTTGGCTTACACTTCCATTTTGTTGTCCATCATTGAAAAAAAGTCAGAACAGAAACTCACACAGGGCAGGAACCTCGAGGCAGGATCTGATGCAGACACCATGGAGGGATGCTGCTTCCTGGCTTGTTCCCGATGACTTGCTCAGTCTGCTTCCTTACAGAATCCAGGGCTATCAGCCTAGGGACGAAACCATCAACAATGGGGTTGGGCCCTTTCTCATCCATCACTAATTATGAAAATGCCCTATGGCTTGTATCCTGTAAGGTCATTTTCTCAATTGAGGTTCCCTCCTTTCAGACGACGGTAGTTTGTGTCTAGTTGACATAAAACTAGGTAGGGTGTACCACTCTGTTTCTTGTTCAGTCTGTACTGATCCGAACACCTCTTTTGACTCAAGAAGGACAACCTGTGCTCCATTTGCTGACCCATGGAGGCTCCAGATCATAGAGTCTCTGGTTCTTCCGAGGAAGCCTGCTTTGTCAGCATGCCAGCACAATGGAATCATGAATCAGTTGTTTGCTGTCAGTTGATGTGAATCAGGAGTGCAGCAAGGGGAAGTGAAATATATACATATATATATATATATATATATATATATATATATATATATATATATGATGTGGATCATTTGAAGTTCATACGAAATACCAAAATGGCTCTTTAAAGGAAGCAACAGATGTCAGTTGTGTAATTGAGTGGTAGAACACTCACCTACCTTATGCAAAGCTCAGGGTTTGACCCTCTAGCACTACAAAAATATTTCTAAAATTAAAAAAAAATTAGAGAAACTGATGGTCAGGTTCCAATCTTGGTGGCCTACTAGAACCATTTGGGTGTAACCTTCCTGTGCCTAGACCTCTGTGGCGCTTGCATGTCACTACTTGGAACAAGAAAGGAAATAAATGAATGAGTTTGCTCACAAAGTCTCCCAATGCATATCAATCTACATCATCCATTTGATTATATCCTCACCTGCTCCAAATTCTCTGACTTCCCACTGCCAATAAGGCCAAGTATAGGATCTATAACCTAAAAACCTGGCAGATGGCAATTTTGGAAACATAACTATTCTTTGTATTTGTTCATATTGTTAATGTTCCCATCATTGCCTGTCCCTAGAGACGCATAGAGTTCTTCTGTGTTTTATCTCTTCGGGAATGAGAGAGTACATTGGGAAGAAAACAGAGATATGGAAGCAGTAGTCATTTTTGTTGTTATTGTTGTTGTTGTTGTTGCTGCTGTTGCTTCTTAGAGGTAGCTTTGAAAAATATTGGGTGAAACAGTGTGGGAGAGAGCAATGTTTGTTTAGAGTGGTCACCAACTAAAATGTTCTCAGGGTTGAACTTGGGCAGAGATTGGGAAATTGTAGAGGTGGTAATGTGAGCATGCAGCACCTAGAAACACAGGTCATCTCAGCAGAGGGGGATGAGCACCATTAGACAGGAGGGAAATTGTGTAATGTGAGCATGCAGCACCTAGAAACACAGGTCATCTCAGCAGAGGGGGATGAGCACCTGATGGTAATGTTGACATTGGTGGTCAGACCCTCCCCCTCACAGAGCATTCACCTTAGGAAAGGGGGTGGAATGCGGAGTAGGGGAGCAGGGACAGGTTTTCATCATGGCCAACACAAAGCAAACAAAACCAAACGTGTTGTTGTTGCTCTTGTCTGAAAGTTTCCTTATGCACTGAACTCTGTTTACTTCACTAGCCTCCTCCTGGACCAGTTCACTAGTTGAAGTCTGACCACATGGATGGTGTATGAATAGGTCTTTTTTTTTTTTTTTTCTCCTTTAAATACCCTTTTCCTATTTGGCCACAACTTTTTCCTGTGTTGAGGGATATGTCAGTGAGAAGAGGGAAGGCTGATTTGGAGCACTCAGCCACCCATCGGTGCCTTTCTCACTCACTGGATTGTGTTTGACATAGTACTAAGTATGGCCTCCGTAACCTTTTCACTTGCTGCCTGCCATAAAAAGATGAGAGTTGGATTTCGTCCTCAGAAAAGTTGTAAAGAGTTCCAAAATCAGGGTTAAGTACAGTGAAGCTCTGTATTTGTTAGAATGAAGCTCTTTACATGACGTGAAGGGCTTCTGCCAGAGGAAGAGAGGAACTGTAAGGGCATTCTCTCTGCTTCTCAGTAACAGACAACATAGAGTTGAGAGTCACGAGAGAGGCTCTGTAGCCTATAGAGTATATCCATGCAGCCCTGGGCCCTGAGGAGACACCCTCAGGGGTGACTGACTTCAGTGATTCAGAAATCTGCAGGTCATAGTCTTAGTGTCCACTAGGGGCAAGATGGGAAGCAACTGATGAGTAATCATTCTAGAAAACAAAACAAAAGAAGAAAAAGTAAAAGAGCCAACTCAACTCCCAATGTACATGAAAAAAAAAAAAAAAACAAAAAAAAAAAACCATGGAAGCTTAATGGCTTTATGAAGTCTTCCTAAATACTTCAGAAAGATACAAGAAGCTATTTCACTTGGCCCTCAAACTTCATTTTTTACTGTACAGTTCTCTTAGTCATGAACTGCTAGCTTTACTTTTAAGTTCCAATTCTACTGAAGATAAACTGAACTATATGCAAAACAGCCAAGCTGCAGGTTGTTCTCACACCAGGGGAAGTAGCAATATTCTACAATATGCATCGCACACACACACACACACACACAAAACTGAACACAATTTGATCCTCATATCTCAAAAGAGTTTCAGGCACGAAAGATAACTATCAATGCATGCTACTCAGGTAATAAAATTTGAAGTGTGTGTGTATAAGTGTTGGGGGGTCAGTTCTTCATGGTTGTTATTTTTTTTCCTAGAATGAGTAAACATATTGATATATGAAGTATATTAAAGCTCTTTATGAGGTATGACTTTCCTCCTATCCATGAGGATAATCCTGGACAAAGGATGCAAAGAGAAATGGCTGATGCCATATTCATTTGGTCAGGAAAGTTAGATGTTTTTCTCTGACCTGTGGTTATGAGAAAATGGAGGCTAAGTGAGAGGTTATTTATGCCATAACACACTGCCACAAAGGAGGTGTTATATCGTAGCATCCTATTCTGCCATCCCCCTCTTTTGCCATAGCCTTCCTCTTCTGAACCTTGGACTGCCTGCATCTGTCTCTGGAGATTTCCCCCCTCCTTTTTCTCCCTCAGAAGTCTTAGAAACAAAAGAGACTTTTTGAAGAAGAAGAAAAAGCCCCAGTTGTGAGCCATGATGTCTGATTCCTCTCATTCCACCCTGTTTCCAGGATGCCTGCGTTTTTTGCCCTCTGGTAGGCTGGGGGTTGACAGAGAGATCTGTGAGTGGAGATGTCAATTTACAAACCATCCTACTGGGTGCCTAATAAAATGCAAATCGAGACATGGGGAGAAGAGAAGGCCTCTGTCCTTCCTTTTACAAATAAAATGTTCCTGTGGCACTTGTGGAGATCAGGAGCCCCATGCTGGGGCTGCATCTGCGCTTTCTGACAGCTCCCTAAAGAACACTGCTTCTCCTTTTTGCAAGCCTGCAAGCTGTTCTTGGAGAGTACAAAAAGAATCCTGCTTCAAGGGAGAGAAAAAAAAAAAAGTTTCTCTGACAAGTGAGAAGAGATTTAAAATCTTCTGGAAAAAAAAAATAGAGTTAAAAATTTGTGAAGGCCAACCCCAAATGCATGTGCTCAGTAACAGAAACTCCTTTCAGTAATGAGGAAGAGAGGGTTGCATAGACACTGGACCAAGATGTGTGTGTGTGTGTGTGTGTGTGTGTGTGTGTGTGTGTGTGTGTGTGTGTATGTGTGTGTGTCCAGTGAAGTTACCATCCTGGAGACAGTGGAGGAATTGCATGTTCCACATAAAATAACAGGCAGACTTAGCATGAGCTGATTGTTGAGCTGAGGAAATATAATCTCAACATGATAGACATTGGAAGTTAATGGTAGAGTTAATGATAGATTTAATACAGAACAGTAAACTTCAACTAAATAGTGTCCTTGGACTGATCCTTTTAATTCCAGATGGAGAGAATGATGGGCGTACCACAGACATCTGAACTTGCTTTGCAAAGGAGAAGTCCTTGCAAAGAAACAAAAACCCCTTCCCCACCCCCCTGCCTCTCCCTGCACAAGGTTGCTCAAGAAGACACCCGGTGCTGCTGAACTTTAGAAATTGGGGCTATGGAATCCTTGAGCACAGGACAGAAGATAATGACAACGTTAAGTAGCAACCATAATGACAGAACCCAAATCCAAGCTCTTTGAAACCATCCTCACATCCCATCTTAGCTCTTTCTCTAGGGAGCACAGAAGAGAATCCTGGCAAGTTTACAGATGAAGATAGCCAGCAACAGGTATATGATGGAAAAAGGCCCTGTGGGTCTCTCCCAGTGGGCTCTAACTGGGACCCTGTCAGAATTCCAAAAGCATTATTTCACGCATTGTGCATTAATACTGGGCAGGTACCTACCTGGGATAATGGGAGAGAGGAACAGGGAATGAGAGAACTGTGCCTTTGAAAGATGCATACAGAGGACATTTCTTGCCTATGATGTAATTAATACTGATAAAGTCGGCCGTTGTTATTAGTGTTAATATTTCCTCTAGGCTCTGCCCAACAGTTGCCTAGCAACAGCCAGGTAGGAGCCTGACTTGTTATAAAAGGACTTTGTGGCCTCTCTCCCCCATCATCCTGGCTGGTATCTTCCCTTCTTTCTCCCTCCTCTCTTTTTCTGTCCTTCTCTGACCCCTTTTATTCTCTGCTTCTATTCCATTCCCCACAACCCCTTCACATGTCCCAAATAAACTTCATTTTATACTAAGCCCATCAGTTGCATAACCCAGCTGATACCTAGGGTTGTAGGGACGCCTCAGCATGGGCCTGGCTAAGGCAAGCCCTCCTGCTGTATCACTCCACTACTGCATTACAAAACATATCAATTAGTTCTAAGGTCCTTTTGTCTATAGCCAAAGTTAAATTCCACTGTGATTATCTTTCCATTTGTTGTTTTGTCTCTTTCCAGTTCTCTCATGTGTGTCTTGATCATGTCATGGACTTGGACACTTCAATTTATTTTCTGAGTCTCAATCACTTTCTGTAACCTGACTACAACCTCCTCAAATACTATGAAGGGGTTGGAGGGAAAGTTGAGACAAGAAGGCTCAGCCATCCCTTAAGTGGGTAGAAATTCAAGAAACTGGGCATGCTTGATAAGGATGATGTGAAGGAAAGACACTTGGTCCGATTTCCAAACTCCTAAGGGCAAGTCAAAGGGAAAGAGAGCGTAGAATGAGGCTTCTGCTCCTCTACCTACCCCCATGTACGTGTATACATCTAAAAATAAGTTGTTTCGTTGAGATTCACAGGGATACTCTTTAAAAGAAGTATATTAAGCACAACATAGCCTTTCCCCCTTCCATTTTCCTTTCAGCAAATTTCCTGTTGATATTTACCAGCCATGGTTCACTCATTTTTATCATTCCTGCATGATTGTAGCATAATTTATTCATTCTTCCTACTAGTGAACTTGTCATGTTTGTGATTTTTTTTTGGGGGGAAAGATGTTTTTTCTATTTAATTTTTTCTATGTGAGCATGTCTATGTGTGGGTGTGTATACATGTGCATGCAGATATTCCTATAATCCAGAAGAGGTCTCCAGTCCTCATGGAGCTAGAGTTGCAGAGTACTGGGTTACCCAACATAGGTACTAGAGGCAAAGTCTTCTGCAGGAGCAACACACAAGTCAGGTGATGGGCCACACATCTCTAGTTCCTCATCTATGATTTTTAGGATATTGTTGTTTTGTGTATTCTTGCACATAAGCAAGGGTTTTTCAGGATTGATACTTCCGATTTACATGGCTGGTGTGATGGTTATTTTATGTATCAGCTTGATTCAGACTAGACCTTAACCTCTTCTGTGCCTTGACCCAAATGTCTTGTAGCCTGGAACTTACTCTATTCTATTGACTCTTCTGGACCAACCCAGGTCATTTTTTTTTTTTTTAACTTTGTAAACATCTGCTAAGTGCAGGAATCATGTGTGCCACTAAGGAAATGCAATAGAATTGAGCTTCTGGCTCTGATTAAGAAACCAAAAATGAGGGCCTGATAAGATGATTCATTTCCTTTGTACTTTTCCTAACTACTGTATATGAGTATTTCCTTTTCATGCTTTTAAAATGCACCAGCTTTTGTCTATTGACTTTAACCCCAAGTAACAGATAATCTGACATGTCTCCATTTCTTCCTATTCAAATCCCCTTTCCATAGACAACATAAGTGGCTTTCAAAGAACAAAGACCTTTCCCCCTGACACAGGTCAAAGATCCCTGGGAAACCATAAGGAGTAGAGGAAGGCTTATGTGGACACTCAGGAAAGACTTGCTGATTGGCTTGGGGGAGTTTGGATGAATTGTATTTCATATTCTCACCTTAATAAATGGGCACACTTCTGACTCATAGTGCCTCTCAGGGGGAAAACAATCAATATTCTGTGCAAGTAAAATGAGGTGATTGTCACTGTAACTGCAAGAATACTATAGCATCAATTGATTATCTGCATGCTTGTTATCCACTTTGCGGATTCCCTGTGGCCACAGATCTCAGTTGATTGTCCCCATCTCTGGTCTACAGCCCCTCTGCTTTGTGGCAACACTGGTGGGTACCCAGGGAAGGCTGACTAGTTTAAACATCAGCTGGAGAAAAATGTAATTGGGAAGATAAATCTGTTGCGTAACTACCACACAAAGGTTATTCAATATCAAACGGCAAGAGCATTACCATCGATTGTTTCAGCTGTGGGAGGTCCTGCCTGTGCACTTTCTGAAACAAATAGTCACCATTTTCTTATAAGACATAATGTTTTTAAAAAAACTATGTAATTTTCCTTAAAAGAAACAAAACATGACTTAAGCATTCTATATGATCCAACAATCTCTCCTAGTGAAATGAAAACTCACACTCACATAAAGATCTGCATACAATTTTACATTGTTATCATTCACAATAACCCCAACTGAAACATCAATTTCCAGTAACTCGTTAATAGATAAGCCAATTACTGTTTACCTATACAATAAAATCGCTACTTGGCAATGAAAAGAAACCAAACTGACAACTAGCTCAACATCAATGACATTAAAATGCATGGTCAAAGAAGCCAGACTCAATAACTGCCCGGTACAGGATGTCATTTGTAGCTTCTCTGGAAAATTCAAAATTATAAAGATAGAAAATAGATCAGGTGATGTTCAGGGGTAGGAGTTGAAGAGACATTAGGCACAAAGAAGCAAGAAGGTGGGTTTTAAGGTAATGAGTGAGAATCGGATACATGTCTAAGAAACTACAGCCACCTATGCCAAACTCCACACAGTAGAAAAGACAGCTACTTCAATAAGTGGTACTGAGAAACCTGGTATCG
This sequence comes from Mus pahari, assembly GCF_900095145.1. NCBI lineage: Eukaryota > Metazoa > Chordata > Mammalia > Rodentia > Muridae > Mus > Mus pahari. The sequence continues at coordinate 14,271,575 of NC_034609.1, forward strand.
GCATATAGAAGAATGGAACTAGATCCTTATCTCTTACCCTTATATACAAATCAAGTCCAAATGGATTGGGGATCTCAGTATAAGAATCTGAAACTACAAAAATGTTAAAGAAGAATGTACAGGGTATACAACAATATATAGGCACCAATAAGAAATTTCTGAATAGGACTAGGAAAATAAAGGTCAACAAGTGACAAATGGGACATTATAAAATTAATGGATGTTTGTATAGCAAAGGATTGATCAACCAAGTAAAGAGGCAAAAAGAAAAAAAAAAAGTGTAGCCAGCTATGCATCTGACAGAGAGCTGATATCTAGAAAATACAAATAATTCAAAAACTGAACACTGAAATAATAACCCACTCGAAAATGGACTATAACATTGAACAGAGTTCTCAGAAGAAGAAATGTAAATGACTAATAAATATCTTATAAATTATTCGACTTTCTTAGCCAACACAGAAATAGAAATAAAAGCCACTCTGCGGTTCCATTTCACTCTAATAATAATGTTGAGAAAGCAGGTGCTGCCAGAGGAGAAGGAAAGAGAGCCCTCATTCACTGTCACTACTGAATGTCACTGACTATGGAATCAGTCTGGAGACCTCCTATAAAGCTGAAAATAGAAGTGCTATATGACCCAGACATACTACTCATAGACAGGACTTAAAGGACTCTGTGTCTATGATGAAGAAAACCATACAATCATGTTCATTGTGGTATGTGGGAGAAAAAGTTTTCCTTGGGTGTACATTTTAAACCATTAGGTCTTGGTGGTTAGGGTGAGGGGAGTCCCAGTCCAGAGGAACAGGAAGAGTCCCACGCTCTGGAATTGGCAACAAGTGGGAACTTAAGCTATTGATTGGCAGGTATATTTATCTATATGGAGTCTGTTTGGTAGATTGAGGTAGATTTGAGTATGTTTCCTGGAGCTTATAAGTTTACAAAAAGAGAGATCAGAGAATGAGGGGGAAGGGAGGGCCCATGGAGCCCTGGCAAGAATTACAAAAGTTTGTTCTTTTTAAAGTTTTTAGTCCCTAATATGGGTGAGATCCAGCTATCTATTCAGAGGGAATTTGCTAGTATAATGTGGGAATTACTGTGGGAAGTAAATACTTTGTGATTGCCTTCTATGTTAATGCCTTATGATATGGCTGGGGAGATCATTTAGGAGTGAAAGTAGGAAGGAGTATGTGAAGCTTGCCGCATCTTATGTCTGGGTCATTAAGGGCAATCAGACAAGGAGCTTAGCCAAGTTGGCAATGGAGAAGGTATTTGATATTTGTGTCAAACCAAAGTTTCTTGGGAAATTTTTGACAAATGTTCTGCTTGTTTATCTCTAGAAGGCTTTAAAGCATAAATAACATGTTCGCAGAGGTGTGAATGATAGAGAGGTAGGGGTGATTCCGACTTCATGCCCTGTTGTGGAGGAAGGAAATCACATGGGGTGAGTCCAATCATAGTCATCTCCTTAATAGAGCACCAAAGCTTGCCTGTAGGAGAGCTCTAGGAATTGTGAACAGAAGTTCCAAGTTGAAGTGAATATTTATTGGTCTGTGGGAGTTATTCTTGAACTTTGGATGTGGAGTCAAGCATACCTTAATCCATGGCAACTCTTCAAAGCACCAGTGCCAACAGACAGTGGGGGAGGGATATGAAGATAGCAGTTTAGATGAAAAAATTAAGAAGACTCAATTATTGAACCAGAGAGATACCTCAATGACAGATTGTTCTTGCAAATGATCTGAGTTTGGCTCCCAAAACCCAGGTGGGTCTACTCATAATTGGCTATAATCCTAGTTCTAAACTTTGTGGGCACCTGAAGTCGTACATGTTCATTATTAAATTTACGCACATACATGTGTATAATTAATTATTTTAAAAAATAATATTTAAAAAATTTAAGGATATAGTCAATGATCCCCTTACAACTATACTCTGTCATTTCTCTACATAAGAAAATATATGCAATACTAGGACATGTGTTGTATGTAGAAATAGCTTACAGTTTAATTTTGCAACCACAGGCAGTAAAAATAGCCTGTGGAGTTTAGGGAAATGTCCTACAGGATCATCTTAGCCAACATCTTATAGAAAAGCATCCCACTGCTCGTGCCGAGATTTTTACCCAATGACCTCATGAGGTCATTATTTCATGAGCCTTCTGCAAGGTATTCACAAGGTTTTCCCCTCCTCAAGATTATGCAAGTGATAAACAGTTGACCACAATTGGACTCATAGGTAGTGTAGCTGCCCATAAAACTCCCCAGGAACTTTTTTAAAGTGTAGTTTGTTTGTTTAATTAGTTTGTGTGTGTGTGTGTGTGTGTGTGTGTCTATGTGTGTGTGTGTGTTGTTTGTTTGTTTGTTTAATTAGTCTGTGTATGTGTGTCTATGTGTATGTTGTTTATTTATTTATTTATTTATTTATTTATTTATTTATTTATGAGCTTCCATCTCACAGTTGAAGCACTTTAGTGGTACAGCTTGTCTGAGAATTACCCAGGTGTCTTAGTCAGGGTTTCTATTCCTGCACAAATATCATGACCAAGAAGAAAGTTGGGGAGGAAAGGGTTTATTTAAGCTTATACTTCCACACTGCTGTTCATCACCAAAAGAAGTCAGGACGGGAACTCAAGCAGGTCAGGAAGCAGGAGCTGATTCAGAGGCCATAGAGGGATGTTACTTACTGGCTTGCTTCCTCTGCCTTGNTCAGCTTGCTTTCTCATAGAACCCAAGACTACCAGCCCAGGGATGGCACCACCCACAATGGGCCCTCCCACCTTGATCACTAGTTGTGAAAATGCCTTATAGCTCGATCTCGCAGAGGCATTTCCTCAACTGAAGCTCCTTTCTCTGTGATAACTCCAGCTTGTGTCAAGTTGACACACAAAACCACCCAGTACACCAGGTGACTTCCCAGTGTTACCTCTGTCTTTGATTCACCCATGTTCCTGTTTGGAACCTCAATTAACTCATTGTTTCATCATGTTGGCCTTGGGCAGACTCCTTTCTTTGATCTATCAGTGTTCTCTCTACATGGGGTGAACACATATTTATTTATGTCTTCCCAGGAAAAGTCTTATAACACATACATAAATTAAACTTCAATTAAACCATGCTGCACAGAGTTTTAGCACTCTGTAATTCTCAGTTGGTCTATAGATCCTCGGTACAATAGCTCAGAAAGCAAAACCCTCCTCTCAGATGCACTGACAAATGCTATTTAGAATTTATAGCAAAACCCAGGCTGTCACCTCCAATTTCCAGTTGAGCAGTTGTGGGTTTTCAAGCTACTCACGAAGGCTTATTGTTAAGCTTCCAGAAAGAGTAATCTAGATACAGCTTCATTTTTAATGCTCTTTTATTTTAGTAACTTGAAAAATAATAAACTCAGGATTTGTTCACTTGCATCAGGCATTGAGTTTGATAAAGTAGCTTAAATTAGCAGAAGAATCGCACACCTGTGCCACATTTTCATATCAACCACCTTAAAGACCCTGAGTCAGGCAAGAATTCATATCCAAGATGATCTCTCATTTCATCATTCTCATTGCTATGAAGCAAACATACTGCATTGGAGGAAACAAAAATAAAAATAAAATCAAAGAGGCTGCATTTATGGTGCTTTGCTTACATCTGATTATGCAGCAACTCCCAGGAGACAAATATATGTCAAATTAGCAATGAATATGCATTAGAACCCATCATAATTCTGCACCCCTATGTCTAGTCAGGGGAAGGACAGGCCATTTCAGACATCCAGTAAAATGCTGCAAACTTTGTGTATCAGAGCACTTTGTGGGTAAATTAGATTCCAAGTTGGGAACATTTGTGACCTGACAGAACTCAGGGTGAGAAAAGTACACTGTATAAAAATGAAGAAGGCTCTGGGGTGGCATCATTTCCCTTCACAGGAAAGAAGCAGACACGAGTAGAACTGTATGTATGAAACACAAAGCCATACAACATCATCCAATCTTTGGTCATTACCATGTCATCTAAAGTAATGTCATTCTGGTAAGGTGTGGTGCAGTGGACCATGCTGCCAGTCGGAAAACTTGGTAAGGTCGATTGGATTCAGAAAACCCAGTTGTTCTCATAACTGACAACAGTAGGTGTTTAAATCTACTTCTGATCAGGGTTCTGTCCTGGGACATGTGATCATGACACCCCATGGAGAGAACTGTAACCATCAGTCACATAAGACAACACCTGAAGCCCCTCCTCATGTAGATGAGGCATCCCCTAACATCTCAGATCAAGCCAATGGAAAGCATCTGCCTTTAGACTCCAATCCACCCCAAAATATGTATAAGACCCAATCCACAAGGAATAATGTGCATGAGTTATTTCACCAAAGATGGTCTGAGAGTGTCTGTCTTACAGAGCTATAACACCTTGGGTAAAAGAGAATTCTTTCCCAAAGCTTTTGCTACTGGAAACTGCTGGAACCTATTGCAGACAGTCACTTCCCATTCAGTGGCCCCAGCCTTGGCTCCTAGCCACCCACTGCATCCCACCACCTGCCACTCTGAGGAAGCAGCAGTCACAGAAGAGGCCCAGTAGCCTGCCTTGCTGGAGATTCCCCTGGCCCTCAGAGAGCTATAACTCTTTGACCATTTCAGCTGGGACAGAGCTCCACAGTTTCCTGAGGATAGCACTTGTTATGCAGACCGGCAATATGGAGGTCATAAAATATGGAAAAAATTAGCAGTAGTTTTAGGTTCCAATAGAGGTAACTAATCTCTGCATGGGAAGAATAATGTGAATGGGGTTGTGGGGTGTGGAGGATAGGGGGAGAAAGCATCCCACGGGATGAGGTAAAGCTGATAGGTAAGAGATGCAGAGATGCTCTGCAGAGGTGGTGTGGAAGATAGGAATTCTAAGAGGAGGGTGTAGGATGTAGGGACAACATAAGGTTATAGATGCTTAATAAGGAACTGCCCCATTTACTACAAGGGAGGGAAATTGAGTGATTAAAAGTCAAGGATTAGGGGTTCGTGAAATGGCTCAGTGATAAAGAGCACTGACTGGTGTTCTAGAGGTTCTGAGTTCAATTCCCAGCAACCACATGGTGGCTCACAACCATCTATAAGGGGATCTGATGCCTTCTTCTGGCCTGAAGATGTATATGCAACAGAGCACTCATACATTAAATAAGTAAAATTAAAAAAAAAAAAAAAAGTCGCCTGGCGTGGTGGCGCACGCCTTTAATCCCAGCACTTGGGAGGCAGAGACAGGCAGATTTCTGAGTTCGA
>NC_034609.1:14276868-14313815 GCF_900095145.1 Mus pahari
GAGATGCCAAAAAAAAAAAAAAAAAAAAAAAAAAAACGATTTTAAAAAAACAAAAAAAAAAAAAAAAAAAAAAAAAAGGCAATCTTGGAATCAGTCAGCTCTCTCTACTGGACTGCTTGAGAGTCAGACTGCCTTTTCATACCACTGACACCTATATAGCAGTTTTTCTTTCCATACTAATAAACCCTGATTTTGTTTGCTTTCTATTTTAGGAGGTGAACTAGTCTCCATTTAAAACAGAATTTTCCAAACTCTGGTTCACAAGCCCTTGGAAGTAGCCAAAATCCATTCAGAAAGTATGTAGGAAATTAAATAGTTCATATAAACAGTGAGGCATTATTATTTGTCTTTTTGATTGTGATGCAAGACTCAGCTTGGGACAAAAAAATGCTTGTGCTTTAGAATGTGCAAGGAAGCATATTAAATTGCATCAAAAGTCAAGTTAATTTCATCAACATATACTAAAAAATAGTAACATTGTTCATAATAAATTATTTCCAATCAGTATTCACCATTGGACCTACTTCTTTTAAATGTTTTATGTGATGAAATAAGAAGTACACATGAAGCCCTTGAAGATGTACCAACGGACCCTGGCCCTTTCAAAGAAAGAACTGTGCACTTGTTTGAGTTATGAGCTAAACTAGCCACTTCTATCAGGGAGCATCCTTCTCAATAAAAAAAAAGAAAAAAAGAAAAAAGAAAAGAAAAGAAAAGAAAAGAAAAGGAAAGAAAAGAAAAGAAAAGAAAAGACGACTGAAAAGCCATGGTTGTTCAGATTAAGGTGTTTGGCAGGCAATATGAATCTCCACTCAAACACTTAAGTATTTGCTACCCATGATGCTACCCATGATAAAATATAAGCTCTCAAGTAAAACTAGGAATGAGGAAAAACTTGGTCCACTGCTAAGAGCTTGATGTCTTCCCAATATGCAGTGATTTGAGTGGTGAGAACAAGGCTGACAACTGATAAACATGCTTTCCATTTTTTTTTACATTTATTGATTTATTGTAAGTGGAGCTACATGATCTCTAAGAGTCTGATAAAAAAAACTGATATTTTGAGTATCATTGATATGATATTTCTTTCTAGCTTCTTACTTTATTATTACATTGAATAACATTCTTTCTCTGCACACTTAAATGTGCACACACACACACACACACACACACACACACACACACACACAGTTAGACTGTTTACCAATCCAATGAACATGGATTTTACATCGTAAAATGGAACATAATACTTCGAAGTTCTGTAAAACTCAGCAAAATAACTACTGTCAAATGACAACTGATATCACAAAATCAAAATTCAATCAAATGATAAAAGGCTCGAGAGGAGGCTAATAGAACAAAATAGGAAAGTGTTTATTTCAGATTCTACATTAAAATTAATTTTTCAAAATGTACCACATAATGAGAACGTGTGGGCAGAATACCGAAAATGATTCACAAATATTTGAGAGAAAGCCTTTAAATACACTGAAACCGAGCTCTCTTCTTGAACTTGAATAAAATCAACACACATCCATAGTTTGAATACAAAAGGTATCAATAAGCAAATCAGAGACCTTAGAAAAGCACTGGACACATTCATGCTGTTTTGAGAAAATATTATCTATAATAAATGTTAACATATTTTTGTTATGATTAATGAATTAATATATAGATAATTTAATTTTGACAGTTTTGCATGTTTATATAATAAGCTTATCTTGTCACACTCAACCACCTACACTCTTCTATCTCCCTCCTTCCTACCAAGTCTCTCTTCCCTGGTTAGCTTTAATTGTAAATTTGACAACAGTCTGCAGTTAACTGAGAAGATCAGATGGGCCTGTAGACAAGTCAATAGAGAATTGGCCTCATTGTTCGTTGACCAGCCCATTATGGATATAGTACCATCATTCGGAAGGTGACCCTGGGTGTATAAGAACACTAGCTAAGCATGAGCCAGCAAGCAACATTTCTCTATGGCTTCTGTTTAAGGTCCTGCTTGAGTTCCTGCCTGAATTCTCTCAATGCTGGACAGTAATCTGAAAGCTCCAGTAAGTCTTTTCCTCCCCTACATTATTCTTGGTTAGAGTGTTCACAGCGACAAAGTGAAAACCAGAGCAAACTCTCTCCTTCCAAGTTCTCTCTCATTCTCATGTCTTTTCTATGATTCTTGGTTTGTGGTGACCAACTTAGTTTAACCAGGGCCACATGAGAGAGTGAAAACACACCCAATGAAGCATGGACAGTGGCCCCCACTCTACAAGCAGCCATTAATTGCCAATAGTACTATAGGGAGAGATCAGTACCCATAATCCTCTAGTGGATCATGATGATGAGTCCCCAGTCTTGGCAAATTCTGTTAAGACTACTGAAGTTGTTGAGTTCATGGATAAAATAGCCATGTCATGACCAGAATAATAGCATTTCATGGCCATCCACCCTGTTATCCAGACACTACATTATTTCTACCACGTTTTCTGTACTGTTTCCTGAGCCTTGGGAGGGGTATTGTGGATGATCCATTGAGGGATGATCAATTAACAGTTGCTTACTATTAGAACTGAGACCGTGTACAAGTCTGTACATTAACCATTATTGTCTGAAAAAAATGAAGGTTCTCTGACCAAGGCTGAGGGTATAATAATCTAAACATAAATATCTAGAGGGCAGTTTAATAATGTGCCCATTGACAAACCAGACACAGTTCATGCCTAGGGCTGATGACCAACCCAACCACAGGCCTTTGTTCACATCCTCATACTAGACACAAATTTCTTCTTGTGTGGTAGGTCCTCATGTCTAATTAGAAATCAGTTAGGCATTGTGCAGAGCAAATAATAATCTAGCTGCATTCTTCTACATGAAGGTGTCAAGTTTGTCTAGTACCATTTGTTAAAGGCAGCTTCTACACCTGGCCTCTCTGTCAAGAATCAAACAGCTGTAGTATCCCTGGGTTTTCAAATCTACTCTGTTGGTCAGTGTGTCTGGTTTTATGCCAGCACTATGATGTTGTATTGTTTTGTTTTGTTTTATTTTTACCATGGTTTTATAATATAACTTGAAGCCAGGGCTGGTGATACCTCCTTCAATGTTTTTATTGTTCAAGATTACTTTACCTATTCGGAGTCCTTTTTGAAGTTAAAATACAGAAAGAACTTGGTCCCATCTTGTGCATAAAAAAATTTGGTGGGAGAACTTTCTCAGTAACATGTACATATGAAACAGCCACATAACACACACTCAAACCCATTTTGTCTTTTTCCCCGCCTACTGTGAAATAATAGGATAATTTGTTTTTATGGTGACAAGATCAGTAGCTCTGGATGGCAAAAAAAAAAAAAAAAAAAAAAAAAAATTCAAAAAAAAAAAAAAATTTCTAAGGAATTCTTATGAACTGTATTTGTACGTGCACTTGGCATATTCTACAAAGTAAGAAGATTCCAAACTTACAAGCTCTCGAGAATTTAAGGGAGTGTACAGCGGTTTCTGGCTGTGACACTGCTCTTCTGAGGTTCCACTTCAGCACTGAGCCGATCACATCTGTAGAATGCTAGCATTGGAAAACTGCGAAGGCAAACGCAAGAGTATCAGTGAGTGCATATCATGTGTGTCCTTTTGTGATTGGGTTACCTCAGTCAGGATGATATCCTCCAGATCCATCCATTTGCCTATGAATTTCATAAATTCATTGTTTTTAATAGCTGAGAAGTACTCCATTGTGTAAATGTACCACATTTTCTGTATCCATTCCTCTACTAGGGGACATATGGGTTCTTTCAGGCTTCTGGCTATTATAAATAAGGCTGCTATGAACATAGTGGAGCATATGTTCTTACGACATGTTAGAGCATCTTCTGGGTATATGCCCAGGAGTGGTATTGCTGGATCTTCTGGTAGTACTATGTCCAATTTTCTGAGGAACCACCAAACTGATTTCCAGAGTTGTTGTACCAGCTTGCAGTCCCACCAGCAATGGAGGAGTGATCCTCTTTCTCCACATCCTCCAGCATCTGCTGTCACCTGAGATTTTGATCTTAGCCATTCTGACTGGTGTGAGATGGAATCTCAGGGTTGTTTTGATTTACACTTCCCTGATGACTAAGGATGTTGAACATTTTTAGGTGCTTTTCAGCCATTCGGTATTCCTCAGTTGAGAATTCTTTGTTTAGCTCTGTACTCCACTTTTTAGTAGAGTAGTTTATTTCTCTGGAATCTAACTTCTTGAGTTCTTTGTATATATGGATATTAGCCCTCTTTTGGATGTAGGATTGGTGAAGATCTTTTCTCAATCTGTTGGTGGCCTTTTTGTCTTCACTGGTCTTGAACTTGGTACTTCCCCTTATCATGGGTACAACTGTGGTGGTTTCTTTAGTCAATATTTGTGTGTAGTTAATTTTTGTGTTCGATTTTAGGAGAACCATATTTTAATTTTTTTAATCAAAATTAAACATTTTAATTTATTATACAAAACAATGGGTCCCCTTGTGACATTCTCACACTTATAGGCCATGTACTTTGATCTTGTCAGAATGCTTTCACTCACACCTCTGTATTGCCTGCTCTTGTTCTCTCGGCTCACCTATCTCCAGCTCACTCCCTTTCTCTTGTGTTTCCTTGCCCACTCTGTTTGCAAGTCCTATTTTTAAATTCTATTTGCCTCAGATGAGAGAGAAGTTTTGAGATTAGTCTTCCTGGGCCTGACTTATTTCACCTAACAAGATGATCTCCACGTTCATCTGTTTTCATAAAATTGACATGCTTTTCCCTTATAGCTGAATAGTACCCTGTTATACATGTACACCACATTTTCTTTGCCCATTCATAGCTTGCTTATAGGCATCTAAGCTCCTTGGCTGTTGAAGTTCATGTTACACTAAACATGAGTGTACCAGTTTCTCCATATAATGCTACCCCATATTTTCCTCAGCAGAAGCATAGTTAGATATTAGATGATTTGGTATGTTTCTAGTCTGACTTTATTTATTTATTTATTGTTTGTTTGTTTGTTTGTTTAGGAAGTAATTCAGTTCTTCCTACCCATGGCCCTTTTATTCTTGCAGTCTGTATCCTGGACTTCCTAGTTAATCTCTAGTAATTTCCCCAGAAATGAGTCGAGGCTGTTGAAGGTGTCCCATGCAAACCACTGGAGACATTAACCATACCTGCAGGAAAATCTAAAGGGACCAGCCAGAAATAAACCTTAATTTTTGTTGTTGTTGTTTGGACTTTTTATTTAAATTTTAAACTTTATTATTTAAAGGGCTGCAAATAGAAATCACACAGTGAAATTAACCATACCCAGAGACTACATGTCTTAATGGACTTCGATATAGCTAGAGTTAGACATTTGGAGCAATGGCTGTGGAACTTTACATTGGATTTTATGTTTTTGCTACCAAACATTCTTTTAACACTTATCCATCACCAAAAATAAAAAATCTGTGACAGAGTCAGAACTAGGGGGAAAAAGGTCTGTGCCCTCATTCATACTTGTATTCCAGCCCTTCTCAACCCTAATACTCAGCCTTTCTTGTTTTCTTCTCTTCATGTTAAATTGTGCCCACAAAGACTTCTGTTTACACATATACATATATAATTGCTAGATTTCATATGTGGCAGAGAACATAAGTATGTTTTCTTCCTTCTGAGATTTTTGTGACATCACTTAATAGTACACATTCTAAGTCTATATATTTCTAAAAAGTTCATGATTTCAATTTTCTTTAGACATGATATTTGTATATGTATATATATAACTTATATAGAGAGATTGTATTTTTATATAAATAAAATTATATATATATACATAAATCATCAATAAACACAGGGGGCTGTGTGTGCACATATCCCTAGGATAGAACTTGCAATTTTCTGGGTATATGACAAGGAGTAAAATAGTGGTGGTCATATCATAACTTTATTTTTATTTTTTCAGAAATTTCTAAACTGATTTCCATGATAGATATATTAATTTGCACCCCACCAACAGTGAACAAGGTCCCTATCCCCTCAAATCCCCTCTCACATTTATGGTCTGATATACTGATAATAGAGAGCATCTTGAGGGGAGTGAGGCGGTAACTCAAAGCAGTTTGAACGCTCATATCCCGATAGCTGAGGATATTGAACACTTGTTAAAAAGTTATTGGATATTGTGTTCATTTTTATATAAACTCAATGACGTGAGCCACACAACCATTTCAATCGAGGCTAAAAAGATGAAAAAGCATTTAACAGGGTCTGAAATACCTTCATGGGAAAAGTTCTGGGAATTTTAAGGATGGCTGGAATACACTTCAAGGTAATAATGTCTATATACAACAGGGAAACGGAGAGTATTTCTTCTAAAATCAATAAGATAGCCCACTCTTTCTTCTCTCAGTGTTCAAAGTCTTAGCTATAGAAATCAGACAAGAGAAAGACAAAACTGGAAAGGAAGTGACCATGCACATGGACATCACATGCCTTTTCCAGATGGCATGACTCTTTACTAAACCTATTGAGTGTACTAGGAAACTCTTAGACACTAACAAATATAGTAAAGCTACAGGCTGCAAAATCAATGTAAAAAAAAAAATCCGTAGCCTTCATTTATACCAACAGTATACTCTCAGAGAAATGAACTATGAAAAACAGTTCAGTCACAAGAACACTATAAAGTTTAAGTACTTTGGAATATATCTACCAGTGAAATGAATAACTTCTGCAACAACAACAACAACAACAAAAAACCTTCAAAATACTGAAAAAAGAAATCTCAGATGTCAGACATGAGAAAAAAAAAACCATACTCCTCGGCTGGCAAAATTAATATTGTAAAAATGGCTGTACTGCTAAAGTTGATTTATGAAGTTCATATGACACTTAGCAAAGTTGTGAGATCATATGTCACATGTTTATAAAAAAAATAATCTGAGAGTTCCTATGGAAGCACAAACTGCCGAAGCAGTCCAAGGTGTGAGAGCAATGATGTGGGCATCACAACACTCAACTTCAGATTATGCAATAGAGCATAGTGGTAAAGACAGCCGCGTTCGACATAGAAATAAGAAGTGAATTGGAATAGAAAAGAGAACCCCTAAATAAATTAAGTTTAGCTTATTTTTCGACAAAGGCAGCAAAAATATACATTGGCAAAAAATGGCCTGTTCAACAAATGATGCTGACAAATCTGGATTTCTACCAAGAAGAATGAAATTAGATTCTCTTCCATGTTGTACAAAAATTGATTCAAAGTGGACCAAAGACCTTAATTTTAAACCCGAAACACTAAAACGTCTAGAAGAAAACATAGGGGAAATCATTATATTGAGGGGTGGGCAAGAACTTTTTGAGTAGATCACCAGCAGCATAGATATGAACCCCATTATCAAAAGGTGGGTCTACATGACTGTGCAGCAAAGGAAACAAGAGACAGTGCAGACAGACATCCCACACAATGGGAGAAAAACTCTACTGGCTGCAGTCAGACAGGGAGCTAATATCCAGACTTTACAAAGAATTGCAGAAATTGAATACCAATACAATTAAACTCCCAATCAACAAGTGAGCAAATGAACTAAATGGATACGTTTCTGTCGTTGTTGAAAGTAACCCTCGCTAGAGGCATCTTTTGCACTTTTTTTATTTAACAGGGAACACTGGGAATGAAAAAGAAGTGAGAACTAGGCGACCAAGATTCATTGTGCAGCTCCTTGAGCAGAAGCCCCACCCAAATAAAGAGTACACATAGGTAGTCGCCCATATGAGAAACAAGGAGATGAGGCCTTTGAGTAACAGTCAGGAACAAAGGAATAGTGTTGAGATAGATGCCCAGGTGTGAGTGTAGCAGTGAACACAGGGGTTCAATAGTAGAAACCTTTGGAGAGTTGCTACAGGGACATCTTAGCAGTCAGAAAGTCTTTGGAATTAGTCTTTGGAAATGCAAGATTTAACTCCATGCCACACACCCTAAGCATGGACATGGCTTGTTCTGTGCTACAGTTCTCCACCTAACACAGAACAACATTGCAGACAGAATAATTGAAGCTATAATGTTAGTACCAAATTACAGATAATGTTAAGATTGTTTTTTTTTCCCTGACAACTCGGCCCTCTTGTGCAAGTTCTTAGCCTGTAGTTCTGGCATTGTTTCTTAAAGCTGTGTGCTGTTTTGTACTAGTGTCAATGACAGATACCTCTTAGGGTCTGAATCTGAATGTTTCCCCACAGGTTCATCTCTTGAAGGTTTTATTCCCAGATGCTAAGGCCATTTCAGGAGGCTGTGGAGCCTTTTTGCGGTGGAGACAGAGGAGGTAGGTCACTAGGGGAGGGCCTTTGCAGTGTCTATCCTAACTGATTCTGCTTCTTTGTCAAACACGGTGGTTCTCAACCTTCCTGATGCGGCAACCCTTTAATGCTGTGGTGACCCCCAACCATCCAATTATTTCATTGTGACTTCATAACTGAACTGGCTAGTGTTATAAGTCACAGTGTAAATATCCGATACGAAGGATATCTGATATGTGACACCCAAAGGGGTTGTAATCCACAAGCTGAGGACTGCTGGGACTCTAACATGATTCGAGCACCCTTCCACACAAGTTGCTGTCATTACAGAACCATTCCTCCATACCTTCCCTAAAGTGCTGTGTTTTTAAAGATCCACTTTTCCTCTTTCTAGCCCCTGCTCCCAGAATGATGACTCCAACACTAGTTATTTATTAATAAATGTCTAGGGCATAACCTTTGGCTCATTCCCCAACTAGCTCATAACTTACTTAACCCATTCAAAGCATTCTGACTTCCACACAGTTCTCCTCGGCATCATGCATTTAAATCCGGGGTGATTCTCCCTCTTTACTTTATCCTCAATTCAGCTATCTTCTAGTTTGCAGTCCAACTCCTCAGCATTTCCAAGCGAATCTCCCTTTTATTTTCCTCTGAGTTCCTCTATGTGACTGGCTTATGATTATCTACTCCGGGCAAATCTCTTGACACCTCTCACTATCTCCCACAATGTTATCTCATCCTGCATGGGTCCCGCCTCCTATTTCCTGCCTCAGTTCATTGGCCATAGACTTTTGTATTGACAGGTAGTGCTTACAAGAGATTCTACAGTGATGGACTGAAAGTCTATGAAACCATGAGCCAAAAGAAACTCCTCTTCTCTTAAGTTGTTTCTGTCCAGTGTTTTGGCCACAGCAATGCAGAAGTAACTGCTACAATATCTGTAGCAACTGAGGATATGTGTGTGGAAAACATGAGAATTTCTTTCACATCAAGGCTACCACAGCGAAATAGAAGGTGTCTCTCCTATATAATTACAATGAAGCATCCAATGGCCACATTGTGCTCTCTAGTTACCAGCGTGCTTTCATATGTTCTTGGCCTATATACAAACCAGGAGTAATGGATGAGATAAAAAGAAGGGGGATTTTAGATAGGAAAGAACAAAAAGGTCCAGGGCCAGAGAACTTTATACGATCTAGAAGTTTCATACCTGTTGTGCTTAAGCTGAGGCAAAGCCTAGAACATGATGAACAGATTGAAGTATATCACCATAGATATTAATATTACCTAATGCCTAGTCCAAAGTAATAGCCACAAGCATAAACAGCCTGCCTTGATTAAAGTTCTGGCCACATCATGAACTGACTGAGACCTGGGAAAACTGGCTTAACTTCTCATAGCTTCAATTTCCAACTCGCCCAAATAGAACAATACTTGTACCTGTCTAACAAAATATCCAGGACAACGATATATATTAACTAAAGCAACACATAATTAGCACTCTGTAAATATTGGCACTCTTAAAAGAAGCCATACAATTTTGAAATATTTTAAAGCATGAATATTTTATTGTTTTTCAGCATTTTACAATTGCTAAAACTTTAAGCTAATAGGTTAGTAATTATCACTTGACCAAATGTTTAACCACGTGGCATGTGCTTTCATCTGTCCATTCTTTGTTCATAAAAGAAAGGAAGAGATATGAAGTATACCGACTAGTTTCCATCCACAATGTATTGTCTGTCTTATGAACTCTGCCTGCTGCCTCCCGAAAGATAGTCCCTTGTGATATATGGCAATGCACAGTGCTTAGCAGATCAAGAGATTTGATGTGGGCATTTAGTAATAAATCCATGATCCATGAAGGGGAAATTTTCTTACAACCCTTCTCCCCAAAAAGCTATTAATAAAAACTAACTCAGAGGATGTATTTCTAGTAAACCAAGATTCCCGGGACATCAACCCTTTCCCGAGTCATGCTGAACCCTTCATCCCCAGTAAGAAGGTCTAAGGTGATTGATGAATCCTGCCAAGAGTCTCTCAGACACTTTGCCTTGTGCCACTAGGTGTGTTTCAGCCACTGTAAACTTTAATGTGGATATCTCTCAGGCTCTACCTAGAAATGCCCACATTTAACAGAGGTCTTTTAATTTAATAGTTCTGCAATTTGAGTCTGTTTTCTGTGTCAATCATGAGGTCCTATATAGTAAGAATGGAGACGAGCATCTGCTTCTCACACTATCCGATTATCCAACCCAAACCCAAGCCCGTAGAACCCTGTAAACTCAGGCTCCAGAGTCAGAAGTCTAGAAGCTGATGCTGACAGTAATGTCTTCAGTCGTGGTTCATCTGGGAGCCCTCCATAAAGGAGAGGCAATTCAAAGAAATCATTGAACTTCGCTGACCCAGAAGTACAGAAAGTAATCCTTCAGTGTCTGTGTGGAATATAATGAGCATGGAGGTTGTCTACCAAACCATAGCCGGTGATTTTAAAATAATTGGCATTTTGTTCTCAGACTAGAGAGACTTTTGAGTTTCTATCAAAAGAGAGATTCAGACAAGAGAGCTGAAAAAGGAAAGGTGCTGCAATTTGACTGTCCAGAACTCAGCCAGCCATTGTGAACAAGTTTCTCATACTTTGGGGCAATTTTTCTTATAATAAACAAAATGATTCTTCCATTTAATAACCTGACAAGTTAGATTTTGATGAATGCACACATTTAAAATTTAGTCAAAGTATTGATAAAGCTAAAAGCATGTTCATGGCTCAATAGCTAAGACCACATACTGCTTTTTTTTTTTTTTTTTTTTTTTTTTTTAGTACATCCAGGTTCAGTTTCCAACACCCACATCTGAAAGCTCACAAGTGCCTAAAACTCTGGTTATTAGGGGTCTAATGTCCTTTTCTGGTTACTATGGGTACCTGAATTCGTGTGTGTGTGTGTGTGTGTGTGTGTGTGTGTGTGTGTGTGTGTGTGTATGTGTACATGAATAAAATTTGAAAACAAAAATAAATCTTTAAAAGAATATAGACAGACAGACAGACAGACAGACAGATAAAAGTATATTTATCAGCATCTTCCTACGAACCAAGAATTAGCTTCCTTGCTCCCTATCCTGGCCTGCCTTGTCATGTTTTTAGATATAGCAGAAGTTTCTCTGTCCTGGCATTAGATTTACCATTCTTGTTTAGGACATGGTGACAAGCACAAATTCAGTTAATTAAAATTGAGTCCACCTTGAATAATTCACTTGTCGCCTGGGGCAAAGGGGGGGGCATATTTACGTTTCCTCTAGTGAGTCCCTCAAACTGCAGTCCTAGCCACAAGAGAAGACACTAATCATTTGTATCTCAAGAAGCAGAAGATGATACTGGAGATGCCCTCCCTTTCCCCTGTATTTGAATGTACAATTTTTCCCCCAGGCCAAGAAAAATTGCTCCCTAGGTACATACGCCGCTGTGAACCAATTTTGCTTTCAGAATCGATTCTTTACCAAAAGAATAACTTTCTTCCCAAGATCTAGGACCAGAATGATTGGGAGAAGGGTATATGTTAAAGTTCAGCCTGCTTAGAATTACATGTAAAAGAAAGTGTTTCATTTAAAGTAAAATTTAAATAAATGAATACGGCTAGAAGAACCTCGGTGGTCAAGGACTTTGCCCAGAATGAAGATGGCCCTTCTCATGAGCACAGCATCTCTCTACCTACTGAGACAAACTAGTCTGTGTTTTCTCCCTGTTCTTGGGAGACTATCCTTAAATGTACATAAACCCTAACCTGTCATGAATTCAGCTGAGGTTGGCGTCTTTGGGGAGGAAGGATGAAGGCGCACAGTAAGAAATGCCATGTGGAGAACATGCCACCCCTTTGGCATGTGTCACTACCGTCTTGGTAATCTCTGCAGTTAAATGGACAATTGGCCCCATGAGGAAAAGGTGAGGAATCCTAATGTTTCTCAGTGGGTCACCTGACCCTAATTGGTATTTCTAAATCCTTTCCGGATGGCATATCTTTCTTAACAAATTTCTGTGATCCAATTACTCCAGTAATCTAGACACCTCAGAAGGCAAATTGGGAATTTTGTTTCTAAACTTTTTAGTTAGTAACAGAACCAAACGCTTTCTTCTAAGAAAGGAGCACTTTAGATTGATATATGAAAATATTAACAAGAAAAGGTTTTGAGTACAGACAAAACTAGAGATAAGGAGCAATCCACTCTCAAGAAAGAAAAAAAATAGATTTTTTTTTAAAAAAAAAAGATACACATCTTTGGAGAAATGGCAAAAATCTGGGACGAGGGCAGGAAATATTCAAAAGGAACATAGAAAAATCTCTTAACACCAAATGAGGAAATGCTAAAATACTAAATGAAGTAGACAGGTGTGCTGACTATATTTACATTAACTTGACCCAAACTAGAGATAGATGATAGGAGGGAACATCAATTCAGAGAAATGAGTCTGTAAGATCTGACTGGAGGACATTTTCTGAGTGTTTGGTGTGGGAGAGCCCACCCCATTTGTGGGTGATGCCATCCCTGGGCTAATTGTCCTCAGTTCAGTAAGAAAATAGGTTAAGCAAGCTACGAGGAGCAAGCCAGTAAACAGCACCCACTTCATGGCCTCTGCATCAGCTCCTGCCTCCAGGTTTTTGCCCTGTTTGAATTCCTGTCCTGACTTCTTTCAATGGTCAACAGTAATATGGAAATGATGGCTGAATAAGCCCTTTCCCTTCCGAGTTACGTTGATCATGGTGGTATATCAAAGCAACAGGAACCCTGACTGTGAAAACACAGAACCCCACCAAGAATGAGGCATTACAAAGGGGAAGAGGTATAACATACCCTTTGAATGGCTCAGGCTGGCACGGCTTGCATGAAAATATAGGATATAGGACTATAACTCAGAGGACAAAAATAAATAACCTTGTTATTTCTATGTTGCCAGAAAGAACAAGTTGTATAAAGAGGTAAGTAAACGAATCAAAGTCCTTGTTTAAAAGAGTTCCAAACGAAAGGAGAAGCAAGTTCCTGTGTTGTGGGAGAGGCATCAGTGCTACACTCTGAAAACCAACCCACTGACCACTTAATAACTGGAGAGGAAATGGCGTGAGTATGGTGGTCTATCTGGTAAACCCACCTCATCTCAGGCCTTGAGGAGGGGGGTGCTAAAAAGTGAAGTTGTTTTTGCCAAACAATGCCTTTCTTCTCGTGGACAGCTAGTGCACTGAGCTGCACGAGGTACTCTGATTTCTACTTCTAAACACACCTTCTTATTAGACAGCACCACCACCATCACCACCACCACCACCACCACCCACCGCGCGCGCGCGTGTGCGCGCACGCACGGAATGCATAGTCACTCTAGGAGCATGCAGGGCACTTCCGTGGTCTGGGATCGATGATTCTAGACAGTGATAGTTGAGACAAGCATCCTCTGATAGTTTTCTCCTTCAAGGGGGAAGCAGCAGGCAGCAAGGTGCCCTGCCAATCACAGACCTCTACCCTTCCCCTTCTGCCCGCATCCTCCATTCCACACCCATGACCCTCTGTAGGCAACGGGGCATGAACTATCAGTCACTTCTAGGACTTAAAGTACGAACCTTTGTGATCTCTTTGTAAACAGTTTGGGGAGACTTTGTTTCCTCACAAGAAATGGGAACAAAACAGAGTTGCTGAATTCACAATTCAACTGCATTATATTTACAGAGGGAGAAATTACTGAAGTCAAATAACCCACATATCCAAAAAAAAAAACCCTCACACCAGCGGTCTCTACTTCCTTCTGCCATCTTTATATGTATATATTTACCTGTATGTATATGTATATATACATATACATATATGTAAATGTATATACGTATATATATATATACATATATGTAAATGTACTCAGTGAAACTTACATATAAATGTAAGACATGTAAAATAACCATGAGATTCAAAATATGCAAGTAGTTTGTAGATGTAAAATCAGCAAAGGCACACCTCATTCTGATGTTCTACAGGGCATCTGTGTAGACATTCCACCTCCGCTGAGCTGCAGGGAACATGGCAGCCAGCACTTCCTATACCCAGGCATTCAGGCGTTGCTGGTTCCTGTCCAGCCTCTTTCTGCCTGTCAGCAAAGCAGTGGGGGACTAGACATTGAGCAGCGTAGGCGATAAGGGAATTCTCAGACCATGAACAAAGTGTTTTGAGTGTTTCCCTTTTAAAATGTTGTGACACCATTTCCACGGCAGGAGTCTTCCCTATGATTGCCAGTAATTCAATTATTTCACCATGTTTTACAGCAGCGAGCCAATGTAGCACCTAACAAGAGGAAATGCTGTAACACACTCAGAAATAGCTCACCCTGTAACGCTTTAATCAATTTCAGCACCGATGGCGGACATCGTTGGCAGCCCCCCCCCCCCCCCCCCCCCCTTTTTCTTTTTTTTTTTCCCCAAAAGAAAAGCGCGCCCTCTACCGGCGGGGTGAAGAAGCCTCTCTCTCTCTCTCTCTCTCTCTCCCCCCCCCCCAGCCCCCCCCCCCCCCCGGTGCCTCCGACCTCTTGGCCTCCCTTAATACCTGATGCTATTTTACCTCAGAATCTAATTTGGGTTTGCCAGTAATTAAAATGCACGAATTTGTGTCCACTATTAACCTCAGCTCTTCCTTTCTGGGCCCCAAATCTCTCCTTTGAAAAGCTCTTTGCCTCATTGAAATGTCAACGGCTATTTTAGACATTTAGATGTGTGTAGCCTTAGCAACAGAGCGAAAAGGTGTCATATTTCATAATCCCATTTTAGAGACAGAGATGAAGAAACAGCTAGTCAGCTAATATCTGCTTCACGAACTTCCACAAAAACAACTATCTCTGATTTTTCTTCTGATAAAAAACAGACATTAGGATGGAAATAAACTAACTTAAGGCACATATAAATAATACATTTTACATGCACGAGAATTGATATTTTTGAAGACTGTGATACTGTGACATGCAGTTGAAGACACAAATAAGCTAGCTCACCTCTTATCTGTAGCTTCAGGTTCCACGGCATCCACTACCTTTAGTCAACCAATCTAAAAAGATTACAAGGAAAAATACTTGAAATAAATAATCACCAAGTCCTTAATTGTGTTTCTTGAATGTCTGCTGAAATCTTTTCCTATTCTATTCATTTTATCCAGGACATGAGTCTCTCTCTTTGGTCCAAAGTATCCGCCCTAATGCCCATTAATCACTTAAAGAGAGTGCTAGTCAAGGAACTTTGAAAAATCTCTCTCTCTCTCTCTCTCTCTCTCTCTCTCTCTCTCTCTCTCTCTCTCTCTCTCTCTCTCTGTGTGTGTGTGTGTGTGTGTGTGTGTGTGTGTGTGTACTATGTGTATGCAGGCATTGGAGGCCAGAAAGGGCAGAGAGGATAGTTAATAAAAGACTAGAAGGAATCTCACATGACAACAGTGATACCACACAATGTAAGATTTTTATCTGTCTCTTCCAGCCTGGAACTTACGATCACTTTTGTGTCTCACTCTTTCGATTGCTAAGATTATAAGCATGAGCCACAATACCCAGTACAAAAAAAATTTTTTTTCTTTTAGTTTAAAATGATAGATGATAAAATTTTAGGTGTTTCCAGCATCCTGCAAACCACGAGTCCCCCTCATTATACTAGGTAAACCCAGGGTCTATGACTTGCCCTGGTTTCCTTTGTATGCCCAGAGGAGAGCTAGTCATGGGTTCCATAACACTGAGACTCTTTGTTGTGTCCTCCTGCATTCCACCTGGGACCCTATACAGAGTAAGATGCTGCACAACTCTGCTTGCCCCAGTCTGCTGCATGGCTCTGCTCCATACTCTCCCCATGCCCCCGCCCAGACACCGACTGCATGGACAGTATCCGTAAAGGAGTATATTATAAATCAAGGAAGTGTTCCTGTGAAGCTTGAAGGGCCAGCATTAATTAAACACGTCATTTTCCATGGGATCAAACAACATCTACTGCTGAAGTCATTAAGAACAAAGACATAAACTCATTAAATGAATAGTGGAAAGATCAAAATGTTCAGGAATCACTGACTGCCATATTTCACCACCTTGAGCCATGATGTCACGTGGCAGTTTTGAGTGAGATTAAAATCGGCCTTGGTCTGGTTATTCTACATAAAAATCCAGTAACTCTAAGGTGCCTCTCATTTAAGAAAATCAAGTCATCTTTGGTAGTTAAGTGAATGTCTGATTTTCCTGTTTGTTGTTCATTTCCGCAAATTTTCTAACTAATGTATTTTACGTGTGTGTGTGTGTGTGTGTGTGTGTGTGTGTGTGTGTGTGTGAAAGAGACAGAGACAGAGAGACAGAGAGACAGGGAGAGGGAAACATACAGAGATAGAGACTGGCAGAGAGTATAAGTAAGCACGGGTCTCCACTCGCCACGGTGTGTGTGTAGATCAGAGGACAACTCTGAGAACTGATTTCCCACCTGCCATGTGGGCCTAGGGGTCAAGTTCAGATGGTGAGTCCTGCAGACAACCCATAGAACCATCTCACCAGTGCCCAAATCATGCCTTCTTCATGAACAGTTTTGGTTTCAATAACAAAGGTGGGTGTCATGCGCTTGGAATCCCAGACTGGAAAGGCAAGAGCAGAGGTCTGAATTCTTATGGTCAGCTTGGGCGACACACAAGAAATCATCTTAAAAAAAAAAAAAAAAAAAAAAGAACAACAAACATCTAGCTTTCAAACAAGGCTAGTATAAAAAATAACAGGCAAAATGTTTCCTGTACTTCAGAGAGATTTACTTATTGAAGTCCCCAGCAGGTGGTTCATTTTGAATGGCATTCAGAAAGAAAGATAAGAACTCTGTTGGGCCTTCAAATATCACCAAGAACCTGAGATATAAACCCTATCTCCTGAAGCTGCAGAGGAACCCAAAGGGGATACACAAAATGCTACCAGTCACCAAAGCTTGGGAAAAAATAAACTAAGAAAATCTATAGCAATCTAAAAACCAGTTAGTAGAAATGTGTTTTGGAAGAGTCAGTATTTTTTGAGATTATATTGGTGCACATCTGCAAACTAGACTGAAGCATAAGGGTTATGAGTTCAAGGTCATCTCAGGCTATATATGGAGACCCCATCACAAAAATACAAAAATATAAAATTTAAGACACCGTATTAATATTTATTCAAGCAAATGCCACAATAAGTAAACAAATGATACTCAATTCTTTTTTGCTTAGAGATACAGAAGTAAAAGAAAACTATATAGAAAGACTGAGAATATGATAATGAAAGTAAAATAATAACCTACACCATGAAAGCTTACCTGCTGGTATCATAAAAATAAAACAGCATGTAAAGGAAGAGATAACTCATAAGGATAAAGGAGGGACATCCCACAAAGAAAGGGAAGTAACTACCAAAATATTAAAGTCATGCAAATGTAATACATTTAAAAAAATGTACCTTATGTCATAGAAGAGTTTAACATACTTCCTTTAGAAAATAATACATCAAAATGCCCAAAGCCAAAAACAACCCAAAAAAGAACATGTAAGATATAAATAACAAAATCAATGTGCTAGTAATACTTGCACAATTCCTTCTTGAAGTGATTCTCTGTATTGGTCAGGATTCTCATTAATGGTTTTTCAATCTGTGAGTTTTGACCCCTTTGGGGGCTAAATGACCCTTTGACAGGGGTTTTGTTTAAGGCCATCAGAAAACGTGGGTATTTACATAATGATTCACAACAGTAGCAAAATTAGGGTTATGAATTAACAACTGTCTTAGTCAAGAGTTCTATTCCTGTACAAACATCATGACCAAGAAGCAAGTTAGGGAGGAAAGGGTTTATTCAGCTTACACTTCCATGTTGTTGTTCATAACAAAAGGAAGTCAGGACAGGAACTCAAGCAGGCCAGGAAGCAAGAGTTGATGCAAAGAATATGGAGGGATATTACTTACTGGCTTGCTTCCCCTGGCTTGCTCAGCTTGCTTTCTTATAGAACCCAAGACTACCAGCCCAAGGATAGCACCACCCACAATGACCCCTTGCACCTTTGATCACTAACTGAGAAAATGCCTTACAGCTGAATCTCATGGAGGCATTTCCTCAAGGGAGGCTCCTTTCTCTGTAACAACTCCAGCCTGTGTCAAGTTGACACACAAAACCAGCCAGCATAGCAACAAAATAATTTTATGTTTGGGAGGGCTCACCACAACATGAACTGTATTAAAAAGGTCATAGCATTAGGAAGGTTCAAAACTACTGCTCTAGAATAACAGAACTTATAGAATGAATTTCTCAATATATATAGAAGGGGGATTTATTAGAATGACCAACAGACTACTGTCTAGCTCATCCAACAATGGCTAAATGTGAACTGAAAGTCTAAGAATCCAATAGTTGCTAAATCTACAAGGCTAGATGTCTCAGCTTGTCTTTAGTATACGCTGGAATCCCGAAGAAGTAGTAGGCAAAACCAAAAGAAGAAACACACACACACACACACAAAACCACCACCACACCAGATGCCTAAATGCCTATGTGAGAATAAAATCAGTAACAGCCATGACAATGTGTCTTCACTAGAACCCAGCAATGCTACCACAGCAGGCACTGAGTGTTGCAACACAGTTGAATCACAAGACCTTAAAATAGCCTTTAGGAATATAATAGAAAGTTTAAAGGGAAAATGAGTAAATTCTTTAGAAAAATCTATGGAAACATAAACAAGGAGTGGGAAAAAATGAATTGAACAAACATGAAAGGGGAAATAGAATCAATAGAGAAAAACCTAGCCTGAGGTAAATCTGGAAACGAAAATTTAGGAATTGAACAGGAACCTCAGGGCAAAGCCTCAACAACAAAATACAAGAGATGGAAGGGTAAATCTCAGGCATTGAAGACACCATAGAAAAAATGGATACCTCAGGCAAAGAAATGTCAAATCTAAAAACGTAATCTATATGCTAATAATGTCTTGGCATAAAACATTAGGGAAATCTCAAACTCTATGAAAAGATCAAATCCAAGTATAATAGAAATAGATGAATGAAAAGAAACTCAGGTCAAAGGCACAGAAAATATTTTCAACGAAATCATAGAAAAAAATTTTCTTAATTTAAAGAAGGAGATGCCTATAAAGGTACAAGAAGCACACAAAACACAGAATAGACTGGGCCAGAAAACAAGTTCTTTTCTGTACATAATAATCAAAATACTAAATGTACAGAACAGAGAAAGAATATTAAATGCCACAATAGAAAAGACAAAATAACATATAAAAGTATACCTATAAGAATAACATCTGACTTCTAAAAGACAGAAGGGCCTAGGCAGACTACAGGTGCTAAAAGACCACAAATACCAATCCAGACTCTTATATCCAGCAAAACCTTCATTCATCTTAGATGGAGAAAATAGGACATTCCATGATAAAGCAAGTTTAAGCAACATCTGTCTATAAATCCAGCTCTACAGAAGGCACTATAAAGAAAAATTTAGAGGTTAACCACACCCAAGAGAACACAAGAAATAAATAATCCCAGACCAGCAAATCAAAAGAGAAACACACACAGACACACACCACTACCACCATCACCACCACAAAATTAACCACAATACAAAACAACACGAACCTATAAACACTGTTCAAATTCCCCACTATAAAGGCACAGGGTAACAGAATGGTGGCTCAAACAGAATCTAACCTTCTGTGGCAGCCAGCAAATACACCTTAACATCCAGGAGAGACATCACCTCATGGTGAAATAAAACGAAGACAGATATTCTAAGCAAGTGGTCCTATGAAGCAAGGTGGTAGAGCCATTTTAATTCTGATAAAAGAAATTTCAAACCAAAAGTAATCAGAACAGATAGGGAAGAGCACCGCATACTCAAAAAAAAAAAAAAAAAAGGGAAATAAAAATCTACCAAGAGGACTTTGTAATTCTTAACATCTATGTACCAAACTCTACATCTTAAATAATATACTGACTCTTACACACTAATAGTGGAAGACTTCAATATCCAACTTTTGCCAATAGACAAAACATGTAGACAAAACTAAACATAGAAATGCTGGACCTAACTGATCTTATGAACCAAATAAACCTAACCGATATTTACAAAATATTTCAGTTAAACCACACACACACACACACACACACACACGCACACACGCACACACACACACACACACCTCTTTTCAGCATCTCAGTAAACTTTCTCCAAACCTGAAGCAATCTCCAATTGATAACCATTTGCTAATGAAAATTTAGTTTCCTCCAAAGAAGTTGCACTGGAGAAACAAACACAAATGTAAACTACGTGTCTGATATTGGTAGCACCTTTGGAGGTTTCTTGAATCATAATGCAATGTCAGGACTTTTCCTTTTATATATATATTCTCTTTTTACCCTACTGGTATTTTTCATATGTATTATGACTATTTTAATGGGATTCCTGAGTGTGTGCAAGAGTAAGTTTCTCCTTTTTCTTCCTCTTTCTTTCTTTCTTTCTTTCTTTCTTTCTTTCTTTCTTTCTTTCTTTCTTTCTTTCTTTCTTTCTTTCTCTTTTGTCCAATCTTGATATGTTAGTTTGGTTTTATCATTATATATTATATTATATGAATTACAATTATCCCATAGAAGCCTCATTGTGTTCTAATGGAATTCAGAAAGGGGGTGAATCTGGATGGGAGGGAAGGTCAGGAGGAGCTGGAAGGAGCTGAGGGAGGGAGGAACCCTTATCAGGATCTATCATGTGAGAAAAAAAAATCTATTTCCAATAAAAGGAAAAGAATTCTAATGAAATAAATTCAGTCAACATGTTTATTGACAGGTGTATGTGTTTACCTAGAAAGGAAAACCCAGGCTATACCTACCTAATAAATATATAAATTTTATTCAGCTATGCATACACTCACACACATACACATTAAACACATATGAATGAACTTAAGATATATGCACTAAATAAACTATGGATTAAGGAAAATATATCACAAATGTAGCATATTTTAAATGACAGTTATAAACATCATGCGATGAAATCTTGTGGCATATACCATATATCTCTCCAGGAAGGGTATATAACATGAATTCACAAAGATCTACTATGACTCAAAACTCAGGGGAGGTAGACAGAATGACAGAAATGAGGCCAAGACCTTTGATTTTTATATGCTTCTCCCATTGTATGGGTTGTCTTTGAGGCACAATGTTGGTGAAGGTCCATTGTTTTGTCGTTTCTTACTTTACTTCTTCGATTATCAGTGCCTGGGTAACAAACCACTGCCAAATTCAAACTGGGAGGAACTATCCCTGCATTTTCTTCTAAATCCTTATAGTCATGTCTTTGATCCATCTTCAGCAAGTGTTTGTGAGAATGTGAAATAGGGATCCAAAATTATTCTTGTCCACTCAGATTTCTCACCATTTATTTTTAATTAAAAAGAATTATAATGGGCTGGAGAAGCATGCATGCACACACACACACACACACACACACACACACACACAGGGCGGAGAGGTTGTGGACTCCTTTCTCTCCTCTCACTAGGGATCCTGGGAACTGAACTCCCATCAGCAGGCTCATTTGGCATGACTTTTACTTCTGAGCCATCACACCAGCTCCATGCACCATTTTCTGAAAAGATTCCTCTACTTTCTTTCAACTGGCTACAAATGTTTATTTATTTCTTTACTCCCCATTCATTCCATCCATCTATCCCTGTAACAGCACCATGATAACTCTAGCGCTGTAAGGTCCCACAGGCAGAGTTCTCAACCTGTGGATTGTGACCCGCAAAGACCATTGAAAAATCAAAGATACTTGCATTATAATTCATAACAGTAAAGAAATTACAATTATGAAGTAGCAACAAAAATAGTTTTATGGTTGGCGTTCATCACAACATGAGGAACTGTATTAAAGGACCCCAGCATTAGGAAGGTTAAGAGTCACTGAAACAGAGTTATGATCACCATTGTACTTTAAGTTACACTGCCATGGTTGCTCTATTTATATAATTGAGGAATAAAAACTGCAAGTCGTACAGCCTTGTTCAAGATTGTTCTGTTTTTCTTTCTTCATTACGAGATTTAAGGCTTTTCAGTTTCTGAAGAATCCAACTGAGATTGTGATATAGATTCTACTGAATATGTAAACAATTTGGGGGATAGTCATCATAACGATGTTGTTGTCAAACCAAAAACCTGACATACCTTTCTATTTATTTAGATGGGGGTTTTTTTTGTTTCCATAATGTCTATGGCTTATAGAGAAAAACAAAAACATAAACAAAAACCCTTCTTTTTTTGTTTGGTTTATTCCTAAACATTTTATTCTTCATGGCATAGTACAAATGGAATTGTTCTCTTGATTCCAATTTAAAAATTCTTATTAGGTAAAATTACAATTTATTTTTCTACAAGGATATTATATACAGCCTACCACTTTGCTAAATTGAGTTTTAAGTCGTTAGTTCCTTATAGGTTGTCTGAGATTTTAAGATGCGAAATCACACCACTCTGAAATAGAGGAAATTTTCCTTCTTTCTATGCTGAATGCCTTTTGTTAGAAGCTGACCATCTCCCACCTCGTTGTTGAAGGACCAATCCCCATTGTAGCTGCATTCACACTAAAGAATCAAGCAAGCTTAAACAAAGTAATAGATTTCTATATCCCTGAGCCACCTCTCCCCCTCCCTTTCCCCCTCTCTCTACCAAAACAATGGATGGATATCTATGAGCCAGGAAAATCTTCACAAGAAACCATCACCATTTACTTATTACCAGACTGTATTCTGGTTCCTATCCTCTTTCCACTCTCTCTTCTGCAATGTTCCCTGAGGCTTGTTTAGATGAAGAGTCTGGAGAGAGAGGGGGGGGGGAGGGAGGGAGGGAGGGAGGGAGGGAGGGAGAGAGAGAGAGAGAGAGAGAGAGAGAGAGAGAGAGAGAGAGAGAGAGAGGCAGAAGGTGGCAGTGGTGGCCATGGCCACATGGAGAGAGAGAAGGGAAGGGAGAAGGAGGGTGAGAGGTGAGAGTAAGAGAGGCAATAGCTTAAGAGAGAGAGAGGAGGGGCCAAGCAACCCCTTTTATAGTGGGCTGAGCTACCTTGCTGTAGCCAGGTAACTGTGGAGGTGGAGTCTAGCCAGAGTACCAGGAGCTTGGGGTATTGCCTATGTGACTGATATAGCCACAGGATTATGGAGTTGAGGGCTCCTGGTGTCAGGAGCCTAATATCTGGGAGCATAGCTCATGGTTCTGTCCCTTGTAGAATTTTCTACTGGGTCTCTGGAGTAAGCCTTGCTCAACCAGAACACAGACTGCTCTTCATGGTCCCACAGATGGATAGACAGTAGGTAGATAGATAGATGATAGATGATAGATAGATAGATAGATAGATAGATAGATAGATAGATAGATAGATAGATAGATAGATGGAAGGATAAGTAGATGGATAGATAGATGATAGATAGATAGATAGATAGATAGATAGATAGATAGATAGATAGATAGATAGATAGATAGATAGATGTATATAACTGGCTGAATCTTTTCTTGTTATTTGTGTATATGTGGTTTCAGGCCTGACGTTTCTGTACTGGAAAATCAATGAGGGCTCATCTCTGAGAGAGACTAATTCTCCTCCTAGCTGTCATCAGGGGCTGTCGTTCTTTGTCTAGGGCTGGAAATTCCATGAGATGTTTCCCTCCTCCACATTCACACGTCCACTGATGCTGCCGTTGCTCTGGCCTCGCTCGTGCAGTCGTTCCTGGGACAGACTGTTTCACAGCAGGCTTCCTGGTATTCTGGTTCCTATCCTCTTTCCACTCTCTCTCCTGCCATGTTCCCTGAGGCTTGTTTAGATGAAGAGTCTGTCGTCGGCGCTTGAAAGCTAATTCTATAATGAATGAGACAGTTTGAGGCTGAAAACAAATGTATTTTGTGTGAGTCTGGGAATAGCCAGGGGGTAGAAAATTATAGATACGTAGTACCCAGCTCATCTCTACTCAAATCATCCTGGTGGTGGCGCACACACTCCTCACTACCTGCTCCGATGGTCTGGGTTCCTGAATGAAAGACACACACACACACACACACACACACACACACACACAGCCTTATATTTTAATATGTCTTAAACCACTCAATGACTGGGCCACTTCTTAACCTCCACATGTCTGATGTCCTTTCCAGTAATCCCAACTCTTCATTTACTAAAACCTATATTCCATCTTGGCTGCCCCCCGACCCAGACCTGCAACCCTCCAGGGCCATGATCCCTGGCTCTTACATGCTGGTTGTCTCTCTGTCTCTTGCACGTCTCAGGTGTGGCAGCGACTCCTTTCCTGGCATGGTGGCTCTCTCCTTCTTGCTCCTTCCTCCGCCCCTTGCCCAGGAATCCCAAAGTTCTGGCTTTGTCTTGCTGCCCAGCCACTGTCTGCCAGCAACTCTATTTATCAATCAAAGCCAACTGGGGACAGAGACCCTCAGAGTCTTATGTGCAGACATGTGGATTCCTGTGTAATTTGGGGGACCCAGTTAACATAATACAAGCATTAGACCAAATCCACAACATAGAATATCTATGTTCTCTTTCCTCAAAATAACATGTTAATGCCTTACTCTGATCATATTTGAAGTAAGGAAATAATTTCAAATAAGATCATAAAAGTGGGTCCTGATGAATAGGATGAGAAGAAAATCCTATGATTCCTCACACTTTCCAAATCTTAAGTCATAGTAATAAAAAAGCAAAGCTACAAAGATCTCACCCCCAGATGTTCTTGATAGACCTTGATCTGGGTCTTCTAACCCTCATAGCTGTGAAAAAAAAAACAAATTTCTATTGTTTATGCCATGCAGGCAATAGTATTTTTTTTTCCTAGCTGCATAAGCCAGGTAAGGCAACTTTTATTTCATTTAATGACCTAAATTCTCTGAAAGAAACATCCTCAACAATGTTGGGTGGAAGAGATAATAGTGGAAATGACTGTTTTGTCTTGGGGTGGGAGTTTCAGGTTTTTTTTTTTTTTCTATAGATATGTGTGTGAACTGGGAGATTTGAATATTCCTGCCTACTCTGTTTTTGTTGTTGTTGTTGTTGTTGTTGTTGTTTGGTTTGGTTTGGTTTGGTTTGGTTTTTCAAGACAGGGTTTCTCTGTATAGCCCTGGCTGTCCTGGAACTCACTTTGTAGACCAGGCTGGCCTCGAACTCAGAAATCCGCCTGCCTCTGCCTCCTGAGTGCTGGGATCAAAGGCGTGCGCCACCACGCCCGGCTCCTGCCTACGCTGACTTTGCCTAGTGTTTTTATTGTGAAAGGGCATTAGTGTGCATGAATTTGTATGGGTGTGAACTGGAAGACTTGAACGTTTCTGCCTCCTCTGACTATGCCTATTGGTATTAGTTCTCATTAATTTAATTTTCTAAGTTTGACTTGATGTTCTGTTCTCAGTGTCTTGAAGTGATGTCACTGTTTGAGGTTTATCTTCCTTCTGTTTTGCTACATTTACAGTATTTTCATTCTGGATTCTACAGATGTTTATGGCATGCTCTGTTTACATTACAGTATTTCCTAATGCCATTTGCAACTCCTTATTTAACCCTGTTTTCAGTAGTACACTGTTTAATCTTCATTATTTGTGGATTTTCAAAATGTCTTTCTGCTGTCAATTCTCAGTGACACCCCATTGTATAATAAAATTTATTAAGTCTAATCTTAGGGTCTGATTTATGTATTTATATACATTTATGTATTTTATCAGAACGTATATTCTGTTGTTGGATGTGGTGTTGAGGACTAGTCAGTTTGGGATGCTACTCAAGTGTTATGGATGTCTCTATGATCATTAACAAAGGCTTCCTCTGGTAGCCTTTGTTCTAGGACAACTTCCCAGGTGCTATCCCCACCCTCTTCTGGGTGTTTCTGCACAGTGGATCTTCCCCACTCCTCTGCTCTCAATGCACTTGTCCCATTGTCTCTGATGTGTGTCTCCAAGAGACAGCAAGTAATTGAATCTTGTTCTGTTTTCTCTTTGCTCCAGTCTGATAACCTGTCTCTTGAAATTATTGTGTTTCCAGATGTCAAGTGTTTTGATAGGTCCTCTATTCCCCTTTGTTTATTTATTTTTTTCCCGTTTGGTGTTTTCAATTGTTAAAATTTTAGTTTTTTTTTTTTTTTTTATCAATTTTCATTACTTGTAAAAGATTTTTCTACAGTCATCCCTGGAATTTTTGCATGTAGAGTAACTTATGAGAACCATCTTTACATTATCTCTTGAGACCGAACAACATTTTTAAAAAATACTTAGATATAGCTCTACTCCTTTACTTTATGTTACATTATAAAGATGATTTATAACTGGCTCTTACAGTTCAGTCTAACCTTGAAGTCAATCCTCCTGCCTCAGCTCCCCAGTGCTAGAATTACATGCATGTGTCACTGGGCTTGGAATCTGGCTCTGTCTTTATAATAAGGACAGCTGTTTTGTGTTTACAACCCAGTTATATGATAATGACTGCTTTATATAAATTTTTATTGAAAAAAATAAACAAAGAATGAGAGTTTTTCTGTTATGTTTTTTTGAGCTTCTTCTTCTTCTTCTTCTTCTTCTTCTTCTTCTTCTTCTTCTTCTTCTTCTTCTTCTTCTTCTTCTTCTTTTAATGAGTTATTTTGTTATTTTGTGATGTCTGGAGCTGTCATGCAGTGTAGTTCCCTTACCCCAATATGCTTTCTTCTCACTCACCTCCTTTGCACTGCTACTGGTAATTACCTTACATGAATGTACATTATAGGCCAGCATAGAATTATAATCACCTGTCACTTAACAACAGAGTTACATTATGTGAAATTTGTCATTAGGTGATTCATGGCTGTGACAAACATCCTAGAGTACACTGTCACAAAACCTAGGTGTAAGCCTATTAGGACCCGAGCACAAACCTGGACAGCATGTTACCACATTGAACTCTGTAGTTAATCACAACACCATGGTAATTGCATATCTCAGCATTAAAAGGTGTGGTTAAAAAATAATGGATAAAAAAAATGTCATGTCCATAGAAGTCATTTGGTTAAGTGGAGCT
Organism: Mus pahari; assembly: GCF_900095145.1. Taxonomy (NCBI): domain Eukaryota; kingdom Metazoa; phylum Chordata; class Mammalia; order Rodentia; family Muridae; genus Mus; species Mus pahari. Next base: position 14,304,225 of record NC_034609.1, read on the forward strand.
TATGAGACAGTTGTTCTGGGTTAGTTAGTGAATGGCTGGTGAATATGAAGGCCTTGGGCATGACCGAAGCTAAGCATTCTACACTTGGCTTCACAAAACTTGTTTTACTGTTTTTATACTATAATAACTAATCTTCGCTTATGATACCTTTTGTACATCGTAAACTTTGAGTTCTTAAATTTTTTTCACTTTTTAAATGATGCTCAGCTTAAGCACTCAATGCCTAGCTGTACAAAAATACTGTTAGGGTCCAGGAATCACTGAAGAATGATATCCCAGACTCCAACAGTTTGCAAAAGCAAAGAACATTTATTGTACAAATTCCCGCGCGCAGGGGCCCAATTCCATCGGGATGGAAGGGCCCTGACTGGATTTGCAGATTCAGTGTTAAGGCCAAAAGGAGGAACATTAGGGAGGGGTAGATGATCTGTATCTTGGTGTACTGATTGGTGTATTCTATCTCTGGAAGTCTGGGTGATGGTGTGATTGGTTAGGGTCTTGTTTCAAGCATGCTTAACTATTCTTGCTTCATGCTAAGGAGAGGTCGCTCTTAACCTCTTGGGCTCAAGCTTGGCTAACTGTCCTTTTGCAAACCGGGGAGGAGTCCCTTTTTCATAAGCTTGCAGTTGTTCCAGTAACTGACTTACCCAGGTCTAGGAAGTAGAAACTCAGGCCTGAAATGGAGTCAGTCTGGCTCAGGCCAATTCACTCCTTTCAATACTTTCTACACGTGCTATTTTTTAAAACATTTTCTACATTTTGCATTTGTTCATTTTTATTCTTTACACCATCTATTTTTTTTTTTTTGCTAAAAATACACACAGTTCATTATTATGCCTTTCAGTTGTACAGTTTCTACTTGGTTCTCCTTTCAATTGTCTGTCTCTCCCTCCTCTTTTCTTTGATGATCTATTGTCACCACACTTTATCTCTTCCACAAAGGTGCCGGTCTGTCAACTCTGGAAGCAGGTCCTTTCCCAAGGTGATTTCCATTTGTGATTTGTATTTGTTTGGTTTTTCTATGGGGTGGTTAGGCTTAGGACAGCAATTCAGACAGCGCTTTCATTCCTCACTTGTTCTAGGACAGCTGGAGAAGGGTAGCTACTCTGTCACTCCTTCGCCACCACTGCAGAATGAAGCCCTGTTCCTCAATGGGCACAACCTCAATGGTACTAGGTCACCCTGGAATGCCAGGTGTTTGGGGAGAGCTCCCTTGGACTTCACACTCTCATGATCACTATGGATCAAGCTCCATTCATTGCCAGATGTTTGCTCTTCCCTTTATGCCGATGCGCTGGGGCACACCTTGTTCCCTGTCTGATCCAATAAACATAGGACCCTTGGATAGATATTTCTGGGGTCAGTGTTTGAAGTTTTCTCTGACCATGAGAATGTTCTTCTTAGTTCTTTCTTTTGTCAGTTCTTTTGAGAAAGTAAATCACTTTAGTGCGTCGCTTGTTGCTTTCACCTTTCAAACTTCTATTGATTTTTCTGAGCACATTCAAGCCCGAGTTCCCTTCAAACTCCATTGCAAATGCAATCAGCTCACTAGAGGGAAGCTACAAACTCTCAATGTCTGCCTTTCTTAAGGTAAAGCCTCCAAGCCATAAACTCCAGGGTTGGGTTCTGCATTGGTGGGTGGCATTCCTTCTTCAAAGTTCAGGATATTGGGCAGGGACAGTAGCCTAGGTCATCTTGGCTTGTCTCACGGTAAGAAATGGCTTGAGAGGACCATGACATAGTATGGCGTCCTCTGTGCTGTGGCCTCCCAGAGCCTCTGCCCAAGAAAGGGGGTTTGGTGGAATAAGAGCAGCACGGGACGATGAGAAATGCCAGGCTTGCTCCTCCAGGAAAGCATAGCCCTCAGCTTGGAACTCTGGGCGTGGGATTCTGGGTTTCGGGAGCACTTGCCTTTTGTTCATTCTGAACTGGAAAAGGGGGAAGGCCATGGTTTCAGGAAACTTGTTAAATACATTTTTATTCTTTAAATTCATTTTTTTTTTATTTTTCAGATTTTCTGAATCAATTTCGAAAAATAATTTTAAACTTCTATAAAAACTTCCCGAGATATTTTTTAAACAGATGATATTTTAAAATAAATTCACCTTACCCTTGCCTTGTAAGAAGACAAAGTCACAGGGCCTAGTGCGTTGTTGGAGAACAGGAGGTCCCTGGATGCACGTTGACAGTCAGAAGTCAGAATGCCAAAGCAAGCAGTCATTTAAGAGGAGTGAAACACTGAACTATCCGTGAACTCACACAACTCTACTGCTTCAGTCTTGGGATTATAGACAAGTGCAACAATGCCTGTTCGACCAGTGTTAAATAAAAATTCAATAAAACGTTAACCAAGTGACTTGGTCATCTTATTTTTAAGACAATGATTGGTGCATTTAATCATGGTGCAGTATACGCAGAATTTAAGGATGGACTCTTTTTAAAAGAACGCATTGCACACTTACCTGCTCTTCATAGTCCCACTTACTGATATAAGGACTAAAACTTCTATGTGTTTTTATGAATGCAATATGTGAGTGGTAAACCTAAGAAAAGTTGAAAACTATACTATGTATATAAAATCTCATAAAATTTACTCCCTCAAAGGAAAGAAAAGTGAATGATCTAGCAGATTTCAATTTGATCTGGTGGTTGTTTGTTAATGGATAAAGAGCACTTACCTCTGTATTTATGTAAAAATATAGATAACAATAAATATAGATTTGTGGATGACTGATGATACATAGATAGATAGATAGATAGATAGATAGATAGATAGATAGATAGATAGACAGATAGATGATAGATAGATAAATAGATAGAAGACAGACAATTGTAGATAGATAGTAGACAGATGATAGATACATATAAAGTAGATAACTGATAGATAGATAGATAGATAGATAGATAGATAGATAGATAGATAGATAGATAGATAGACAGACAGATAGATAGCCAATACAACTTTCAATGAGTATAAGTAATTCAAATGCTCCTGTAATTTTGAAACTCAGACTTACCCCCACAGTTCCTGTTAGAACTGGGTGTCACCTTTCATATTCCTCATGCTCCTGTCATCCACACTTCCTTGGACCCATTTGCCTCAGTGGGAGTTGCAGTAGGAGCTCCATGATCTTCATTAAATGCCCAGTTCCAGCTTGCTTACTTACCAAATATCCATCCTTGGACAACATTTCTTCTCTCTGGGCTTCTACAAATGAGATGGATTGATCAGCCCTCCCTTTGTGAGTCTCCCTGAAGAGCAGCGATCTCCTGTGTAAAGTGTTTTGCACCGAGACGGTACACAATTCCCAAGAATCAGGATTACTACTGTAGTGGTTCTTTTTCTTCTTGCTATCAATGGACACGATCATATTAAAAAACTAATATGGGTGCAGGTTATATTCAGCACTCTGCCTCACCACTCAAGGCCATTTATAAGATGTGCTCACAACATCAGCTTACCATCATTACAGGGCTTTCCACTGAGCATGCAGTATTTATCTCACCTTAATGGATTCTTTGCCATCCTCTTTTAGGTTCTGCTCCAGGTTAGAGGAGAAGTTAATATCCAGTAGCCGTGGGTCTTAATAAATACATAGCTTTTCCTGGGACCAGATGACTAAACTCAACTCTAGAAAGGGAACACTGCCCATGTCAGAGTTATCGACCAGGAGACAACTATTTCAGACTGTTTAGCAAACCAGCAGCAGCTAGCCTTGGCTCTAAAGCTATCTCAGCTTTGCTTCAGTCTCCCCAGAACTAGTGACAAACTTAATTAATGCAGCAATTGCTAAGGGAGAATTACCATCTTTTCTTAGGCAACAGATTCTGACCCTCAAGCCCAAAACATTAAGAAGTTACATAGTTAGATCTCGGGCTCAAAACCTTACCTATAGCAAGCACCCTTCAGTCAAGTCTTTCTATGCCTCCGAAAGGACATCTGTCCTTTTTTTAAATAAGAATTGACTTTTTCATTTTAGTTTTCCTCTTTGAAGCTTAAGGTAAAGAACGCAGCAGATATTGACAAATGAATCAGTCAGAACTGTTGCTTTGGGGCTATAGAAGGCTTTCCAAAACACCCTCAGAAATGCACAGATAAGTCTTTTGATGAAACACTCCCAATCTTAGAGACATTTTTAGCTGGCACAAATGTTTATCCTCAAGTGCTTTCCATGCTGTCAGCACAAGCTGGGCATGTTTATGATGCCGTCCGCATGCCGCGTGAGTCCAAAATGTGACCGGTTGTCAGAGGGGACACCAGAAACTGTCTTGTTGGCATCACTCACGACGCTGGTAGCAAGATCAATAGCTGCAGTGCACCCAGGAAGCTGCGGAGCCCAGCAAGCCGTCATTTCTGAACAGAGAATTGAGGGAGAATGATGTGTTTCTTGGCAAAACCCACAAGGCAGCCTCCTCAGGTTAACAAAGAGGGCACTGAAGCAGCGAACAGCCTTTGGGCCTGAGACTACCACCTGGGAGCACTTCTTCCAAGGGAGGAGCTCTATGGAAACCCAGCATTCAAAGGGAGAGAAAGCACAATGGGGTTTGTGTGTGCTCGAACTGCAGTGAGGTGGTGTGGTCTTGACAGAGCTTCAAGGCTCAGAAGGGGGTACACCAACTCCCTCCCTTTCCCTTTTACTTTCCTTTTGGAGACTATCCAGTCTTACGTAATCTTAAGTCTCTCAAGAATTTGTTTCTATTTCAAGGCAGATGTCTGCTGAAAATTAATAATAGTAGTAGTAGTAGTAGTAGTAGTAGTAGTAGTAGTAGTAGTAGTAATGGAGCCATGATGCCTTTACTACACATGAGCAGGTAGATGGGAGGTCACTGACATGAGGAGAGTGTCAATGGAACTGGACCATGTGTTAAATATTACAAATACGTCAACTAAAGGTTTATGAAACAACCCGCTTGAACATAGACACAACCCAAGCATTTTTCATCAAAGAAGTCATTTCTTAATTGTCTACTGTGTGCACAACAGAACAGCTTTTGTGAATGGGTCATCATCCACTCCACTGGGCCATGTATTAAACGCACTGACACCATGACCAAGGCAACTTGAGGGAGAGTTGATCTTGGCTTGCAGTTCCAGAGGGTACGGCTCCATCATGGCACAAGAGCACTGCAATAACTGACAGCTGTGGTGGCAGAAACGGGAAGCTAAGAACTCACATCTTCCCCCACAGGCACCAAGCAGGGAGTGAGCAGGAAGTAGGGCCATAACAAACACCTACCCCATGACATGCTGTCTCCAGAAAAGCATTACCTCACAAAGGTTCCCAAACAGTGCCACCAAATGGGCGCTGAACCTTCAAATCCCAAAGCTTACAAGGGACATTTCTCATTTAAACCACCAATGGCCATGAAAAATGGGTAATACTTGTATCCCTTGTACTGGTGAGAATGATGGCCATTAGTAATGGTTCTCAAAGCAGGGTTCCAAGGCCAGCAGCCTTAAACATCACCTAGAAGCTTATAAAAAAAAAAAAAAGATTCTTTGGTCCACTCCAGACCTACTGAGTCACTTGGCTGGTCCCTGCCATCTTACATTTTAACAACACTTCCAAGAAAGTTTAATGTGTGCTAAAGTTTGAGAACGTTGGCCCTGGGATGAAGTTTCTTGGAAGTCTTGAGTGTACATCCAAATAACCTAGACACCATGAAAACCTAATGTACAGATCCCAGCCCTAAATGCTTTTACTTGGTTGATCTGGATGGATGAATTTTTTTCTGTCTCAGGTAGCTGTAATCAACAGCACCACCAGCAAGAGAAAGTAAGTATCCCAGGGTCCCTGCCAAAAGTGAAAACTGTGGAGGCAAAAACTGTAATTCCAATCTGAGCCAAATGGGAACTATAGTAATACGTCATCTTTGCTCAGAGTCTGGCCAAGGAGAGCTAGCTAGGGACATTGGATCTCAACTGTTATCCTCCAACTGAGGTTTCGTTCTGTATGTTAACAAGATCCCTAAATGAGTCCCATGGCTATAAAATGGGGGTAGGGTCAGAACAGTCATCACAGAAATGATACCATTTAGTTAGTCATCTGTGTTGATTTAACTGTCTCTGTCAGTATGGCAGTTATCATTTAAGGATATTGATGGGATCCAGTTCCAATCTAATGCCTTTTCCCCATGACATATCCTGAGTACTCTTCTTCATCCATTCATCCACAGAATAGGTGCTTGCTGGAGATATGAGAAAGCTTACACAGCCTGGTACAAAAATAAATGTGTATTGGATATATAGGCATGATTTTCAAATGTACAGTAGAGTCAAAAAGAAAGAGAATCTAAGAAGCAAGCATCCAAAACGGACAGTAGTTGATTCACGCCAACTTGAGCCAGAAGACAAAATAAAATGTCTTTGAACTCCAGAACCAAGCCTGGAATCTCCAAGGCTTCAATTTCTGCTGTATTGGGGAGTCGGGGAGGACTGCATGAGGAGGAGTCGGGGAGGACTGCATGAGGAGACAACTATTCTCTACTCCAGAGGAGTTAAGAACTTGTGATCAGCAGAGTGAGAAACAACACTTGCCAGGGATAGATAAAGCCAGCTATGGAGCTACGGAAAGGAACATGCATGCATTTCACAGCTGCAGTGTAGAGAAACTCAAATCGCTCAAGGACACATGGTATCCAAATATTAACTATGTGCAACGTCACCTTGTCCTACACAGGCCTGTAGGTAAAAACACTAAAAATATAGATGTCACACTGAGCAGCAATTGCCTCTGAAACACATAGAGAATACGACTGGGTAGGGCAGGAAAGGATCAGAGGAGTGCTTTATTCTATTCCACGTCTGAAGCTGGGAGGTAAGCTCTAGTACCTGCGTATTTGTGATGCTCTCAATGTAGTTTTGTATGTCCGAAACACCTACTATCCGTTTTCTTATCAAATAGAAAGAAAACAGAACAACAGCCATTCTAACTTTTTTTCACAACCTTGGGATTGGGGATCCACGCACACACTCATGCTTAATATGAGAACACAATAATTTGCATTACACTTGGCAGAGTAGGGGTGGAGGGTCAGCCGGGACATGAGTGAGCCCTACTCAACATTCTGAATGCCTCCCTAATTTACTTCTATAAGAAGTAATACTATTTACATTGGGATGTGCAGACATGTGTCAATCAATGTGTATATGCACACACACACACACACACACACACATACACACACACAACACGCGCGCACGCACACGCACACACCAGGGATTTGAAAGTTTCAAAGGATAACGGATGTAAGCTCTAACTACTGTCTAGGAGTTGTTTTGTGAATTGTTCCCTTCTACTGATGCCTAAGACTGGGAAATTAGACAAAACTGCTGTCAAAATGAACTCAACTGAAGTTGCTCTAAAATGACACATCTAAGCATTCACCGAGTACTCAGCTTTGTTCTGATCTAACTGCTTTGGAACATGGATCTATATTAAGGATTCGCAATAGTCCTGTGAGGTACAGTATCACTATATGGACCATCAAAATCAGAACCATGATCCAACTAGGTCAGTTGTGTCCCGAGCTCACACTGAATCACTCACCTTCAGTGCCTTGCAGGAATGACCAATATAGGGAGTGTTTTGACTCCATAAATCAATAAAATCTTTCTCATAATCATAACTCCTCTCAAATGACAGAAACCACAGCATATATCAAGAGGGCTGTAGCTTAAGAACTCAAATAGAGCCGACCCTTCTGGCTACAAGACTGTTTTACCTCCTTGTGGCTACAAGACTGATGACTGGGTCAGCAATGTCACTTGGACACTTAGAGATACCGACCCAGAGACCCACCCCCCCGGGCCTGCTGGAACACAGCTTGTGCTGAACATTTTCAAGACTGAGGGAGAACATAAACTAAGCTCATAGACTGAAGCCGCACTGCCCAGGTTTAAATTCAGGCTCTTAACCACCATGTGATTTAGAACAAGGTTTTTGTTTGTTTTTTTTTAATTTGCTTTGCTTCAGTTTCTTCTTATTTAAAAAAAAAGAAAAGAAAAGAAAAGAAAAGAAAAGAAAAGAAAAGAAAAGAAAAGAAAAGAAAAGAAAAGAAAAGAAAAGAAAAAAGAAAAAAGAAAAGAAAAGGACTATTACTGGTCTCTGAAAGCTGTATTGAGAGTTGTACACCAAGGGACTTAGGATAAGGCCTTCAGCCCACTGTGCACAGCATGTGTGCTTGCTACAGGAGTTGCAACCCCCCACACCAACTCTGCACTACTTTAAACATGAAATGAACAGAAATCCATACCACGCTCCCTGAAGGATCCCAGAATATGTCTGCTCTAAACCTCAGCCTGAGTCTTACAGACAGAGCTCTGGCTTAGAGACTGGCCTATCTTCTGCCCTGTAGTCTCTGGGAAGGGGAGAGAAGTTAGAGAAGAAGAAAGAGGTAAGCTATATAATTATTCCACGAAATACTTTACGTGCATGAAAAAAGGAATCTGCTGAGACACAGAACCAAAGACCCACATTATTCCAATCCGTTTTGCTTCGAATTTGTTAGTGTCCCTTCAAAGCCAACTACAGCTCCTTGGAAGGTAAGGGGTATCTCAGGCCCCCCAACCTACCTCTGTAAGTGGCCGGAATGAGGAATGTAGTACAGGGCCTCATACAAGGGTGTCTCTCTAGAAGGCTAGCCTACCATGGCTTTGCTCAAGGGGAGTGAGGGACCCTTCTCAGGGTCTTTCATCTCAACAGAAGATTGGCGAGCTGATCCCACATTGTTTCATCGTAGCTGAGCCTTCAGACCTCTCTCTTTCTGAGAACAGTCACAGTGGAAAAAAATGTAAAGAAAGAACAGAGAGAGAGAGAGATTTATATGAGGAAAACCTACTGAGAAGAGTGTGATCTCACGTGTCACCCATCCCTAACTCTCTAACTGTATTCAAATAACCTTAAATGTCCATAAATATGCTGTCTCCCCCAAAACAGATTATCTTAAGCACCAAGAAAGAGATTGATTTTATTGTCGAGGGAAAGATGCTCAAATTCCACCATAACAACTATATTTTCATCATAGAACACATTTTCCTTTTGTCTGTTAGTTGAAGCACTTCCAATAAGCTATTCTTCTACTGCCTTTGAAGGGGGATTAATACAGTCTCAGTAAGAGTCTATTTATTTGAAAAATAACATGTAGGCAGAAAGGACAAATTTTCAAGCAGGTGTTACCCATAATATAAATCTCACCCACTCCCTGGAGGCCATTCCAGGTTCTCGTGGCCAATAACGCCTTCGGTTAAACAGATCACCAGACTTAGAAAAGGACTATTGAAGTGCACTCTAGCAGAGTCACCGTTTGGCTGCTCTGCACCGCCTGAAGGAATCTTATGGAAGCATGCTAGCCTTTTCCCACACGTTCTTTCTTCCTTCCCTCACTCAGTGATGTCTAATGGGTCCCTAGCAAGTCTTAAAAACAAATAAAATGCTGCATCACCAAATTCAAGTTTACATGTCTAAAATACCAGTGTTTGTTTGAAGAAGAACAAAAGGATGGACAGGGACAGAGAGATGGAGGAGAGGGAGAAGGATGGGGGAGAGAGGGAGAGGGAGAGAAGGAGAGGGAGGGGGAGGGGAGGAGGAG
>NC_034609.1:14314093-14320784 GCF_900095145.1 Mus pahari
AGGGAGAGGGAGAGGGAGAGGGAGAGGGAGAGGGAGAGGGAGAGAGAATGAATGATGGTAAATGTTCTGGTGGCACTATTGTAGCAGGGCACCCACCAATGCTATTTGCTTTTGTTCCTGTTTTAGGCAAGTGTCTGCCCCTTTTCTCAAGTAGAGCCACCATAGCCGGACTCTGCCCCTGCTACGAAGGGCTCAGCATGGCCTTAAATGAATGCAAGTATTTGTGACACTCGACTGATCCGTGCATGATTAGAGGAGACTTTGTCTGGTTGAAGCTGCCCGTTTCTGAAGGGACAGGGGTCGATCACGAGACTCCTCCTTGGAGAAGGTGACAAAGGAGAAAGGAGTCCTCTTCAGCATAGGCTTCTATGCTTTAGGGAAGGAAAGATCTCGGGCTGATGCTTCTCCGGGCCCTTGTAATAGGAAAAAAAAAAAAAGAAAAGAAAAGAAAAACTAGGTCTGGAGTGTTAATGTGGCTGTTGGCACCGATGCTTATTGTACCTGGGGTCTCAAATATCCTTGCAATAAATTCCAATCACCCTGAGTAATTGGTACACGTTTGTTCATTTCACCCCAGGGAAGCTGCTTGGCCCAAAGAGCAGAGCTGCTCAGGGCTGTAGAATTGGCCCCGACTGTGTGTGATGAGGCCTCACACAAGAGAAGAACCCAGGAATGCATGAACCAGGCTCAGGGGCCCAGTGCTTTATGTTCACCCTTCTATATAATGTGAGACAGGTGGCAATGTGCCCATTTGACAGGGGAGAAGCCTGAGGCCCTGAGGATTATGTTCTTGGTCTGAAGCTGTTCAAATAGCAAGTGGAATGAGAAATAGGACTCAGAGACCTGAATGACTCCAGAGTGCATGCTCTGGGCCCATCCTCCGTATGATTTTATCTAATGCATGATGACCCTGTGAGGTGGGGATGACACACCATCTAGAGATACTGGGAGAAGAAGGCAGTACACTTGGCATGTCCTTGCTCCCAGGGAAGCCTAACTTTAGTTATCTAAGGGGGGGGGGGTGTTGCTCCTAAGAGGTGCACAGCTTAGTTCTAGAAAGATGAGATGGTGCTAAGAATACTGGAGTGGTGGAGGGCAGGTTGTTACCATCTGAGTTTGAGCAGCCTTGGGGAGGTTGCAGCATGGTTTGGGTTTTGCTGTTTTCTGCCCATCTTGGGTTATTTTCCATGAGCCCTTGTCTGATCCCTGCTTTCTGTATTTGTTTCACACAAAACACATCTCCACTGGCAGAAGACCAGCCCTCCTGATATTTTTAAGGCTTGTTTCATTTTTGTATTATCGCTTTAACTAACAATTTGCCTTGTGAATCCTCATCTCGCACTGGCTCAGCTGATGGGGAAAGGCATTAAAGAGAAGGGATGACCTGGCTAGTGAATAGGCCATTGTGTGTGAAATAGAAATCAATTGCAGCCATGCAGATTGCAAAAGAAGCTGCAAATAAAATTACTGTAAATTTAATTAAAACATTCCAGCCAAGTCCATACATTTGGTATTGATTACCTGGCCTGCAATTTCAGGGAGTTAATTAACAGCCTCCTCCTGGACAACAAGTAACGCCAGATCTAATGCTGGTTGTCCTAGCAACAAGTAGGCAAAAGCAGCACACAGATTAAATGGGAAGGAAATACAGAATCGTATTGAATTAGACTCAAATGAAATGATTTAAAAATATGAAGAGGCAACTTCAAGTTCAAGACACATTTTTCTGAGCCCGAGTCATTTTATGATTCTAATTGGGCCAGAATGGAGTGTCGGTGTTGATGGACAGGCAGGCAGAGTGAGAGGGGAGGGACAGATGTCACTTCAGATCATTCATTATTACCATTAGAGCATTCCACCCAGCCGGCTTAGGGTACTGTCTCCCCGAGAAGTCATCTAAAGGGAAAATAGGCCATTGTGAATAATCCCTTGCATCAACAAAGAGAAGCAAATTTATTTTCTCTTCCCCAGAGCACAGGCAATGGGAAGAAGTCCATCCTAGAAGCCACCATGGAAACTTTCTTGTCCCCTTGTTAATGCCTATGCCCCAGGCACTGATGCTTATGCACTCTGGTCTCCTTCCCTGGCTTCCCATGGCTGCCTATAGACTTTGTTTCTTTCTAATAGAGGTAGACTTCTAAATCTAGTGGCTACATGCAAGTTGCCTAATGGCAATGGTCCTTAATTAGTCTTGGACTTACAAAGAGGTGGCACCGATTATCCAATCTGTAACTGAACTCCACCATCTCTCATCAAAACTGCTGAACATGTGCATCTTACTCATGAAGGTCTTCCTGGGGTTCCCAATTTGGTATTGCACTGATCTGTGCTATGTTGTTTTAACTAATACTACCACAGAATGATACATTTTTGCAGAAAGGGCATTTCTTCTCTCTGTTCTGGAGGCCTGGAAAGGCCAGGGCACAGCATCAGCATCTTCTTGCTTCTTCATCTTGCTTCTTCATCTTATGGTGGAAAAGCAAAAGGATGAACAGCATACACCAAGGGTTGACCAAGGTGGATACTCAGCTTCCTGACAATCTGCTCTACAGGTAATTAACTCATTCTTAAGACAAGGTCATCGATTCTTTCACGGGGACTCTGAGTTTACAGCCCAATCATCTCCCATTAGGCCCCATCTTCCAAGACAAGCTCAGGGATCAAGCCTTCAACATGTGGGTCTGAGGGCCATACCCTAACTGCAGCAGGTATTCAGCCTCTGGTTTTGTTCCCTATAAAACAAAAGTAATCTCAAAGAGGACAGCGTGAACATGATAATAGTAGGTAGAGTTCCCCCATTACCCAGAATCTACTGGCTTCTTTCCTATGTACTGTTTCATTGTCTACGATAAATCCTAAAAGATCGTCGTTTTGACATTGAGGAAACAGGTTCTGTGGGTGTTTGAATGAGGATGTTCCCAATAGTCTTGTGCATTTGAGCTATGATAAGCATATTTATCTGTGCTACAACTAAGAATACTCTTGGAGCTGAAGAGTTTAGGAGCACTGGATGCTCTACCAAAGTACCCACATTCAATTCCCAGCAACCACCAGATCCGTTCTGGCTCACCATCTGTAACCCCAGTTCCAGAGGGTCTGATGCCCTCTTCTGGCTTGCTTAGGCACTGCATGCAAGTGTTACATAAACACGGATACAGATAAAATGCCCATGAATATAAAATCATAATTTAAAAAAAAAATGATTTCTAAAATAAGAAAACTAAAATTATTTCTTATAGGGATTCACACATTACTAAAATAAAAAAATCTACTACAAATGTAGTTTGCCACGTAAATGTACCTCTAGCTGCCTGTGAATCAAGCTTTGAGAAAGACTGTAAAGAATCAGGAATCTTGAAGTCAAGACCTATCACTTTCCCTTCCTAACCTTGATTTCTCCTGCAAATCAAGTCCAGACCTTAAGGCGTTCACCTCCCTTCCACTGCCCAGCTCTGCCTTTACCCAGAGTCTGGTGCCAGGTAAACCAAGTGTCAGGATTCAAAAGCAAATCGGGTAGACACTCTTGACTTGGGACTAGGATGAGAGAGAAGGGGCCCTGACATACCAGCACAAACCGCCTTCACACAAATCTAGGTCTCACCTGTACGTACGAACAGCATGACTTTGGGGAATTCCTTAACTCTAGGTTTTCCTGAACCTCGGCTTATTCAACTCTAACCTAGGTACACTAGTGTAGAAGTGACCTGACCTGAAAGTCACATGAGTTCTTAATGACAAAGAGCCTGAGGCAGTGCCTGACACACGAGGAACCCCCAAACACACATTACCTGTTATGAGGATCACAAGTGTGGACAGAGGGCTCATGTGCAGTAGGTGGAGGACATCTGCCTGGACAGCTTCACATGTGACTGTCCACTCCATCCTTCCTAAGAAGACAGCCATTGTAATGGAGACTGGAAGGAGTTGCGTTGGATGTGACACAGAGAGAGGACAGGGTCACTCTTTGGCCACCACTAGGCCTTCCTTCCCCGTGTGTCATATCAGTCTATAAAATGACCCTGTAGTTTCTTGGGCTGCAATTAGGGACGTGTGTGTAGCCCTGCATCTCTCTGTGTGGAACCTCATTAAAGGGGGTGATAAAGTGTTGCCTGGACAAGAAGCAAGAATCACCGACCTAGGAGGCTAACGAGAGACAGAACACGCTTCCAGCAGTGAGGGGCACAAAGGATCATGGGTAGAAATATTCTAAACTTCACTTTAAATTTTCTAAAATATGAACATTTTCAATACCTTGAAACCAGGGGTTTTCTTTAAAAATGATACTTTACATAATAATATTATATATAATATAACAATAATATATAATAATACCATGCAATAATACTTTATGTAACACCAAGCTCAAAAGAATCCTCCCTTCTCATGCAAACTTTTACTGAACACCTATTATGTCCCAAGAATAATTGATTGGAAGAAACCTGCTATTTAATTAAAAATATCTCTACCTCCCAGGGCTATTCACCTTTTCTCTTATCCAGCAGGCACTGAATAGACACTGCTTCTGATGGTCTCATAGCTCTGGGGAATGGGGAGTTGGTGGGGTGTTTTCAACATACAGAGTGAATTCCTTTTAGGTGAGAGAGTATGTTTTAGGACCACAGCTCTGAGCAGTGTGTCAGCTTAGCATGTCTCATCCTTGTTATAGGCTGACCTGATACAGGGCACAGACTCAGTATGATCACAGCCCCCACTTCAAGGTTTCTCACTGGAGACCATGGTCTCCTTGAACTTGGAGATCTCCCTGTCTTAATCTTCTAGAATCAATAGCCACTGTGTCTCAAGATCTCCATACCAAGATCCAGATCAGAAACTTCTATTTCCCAGCCTCCAAATTAGGGTCACTGGTGAGCCTTCCAATTCTGGATTGTAGTTCATTTCAAATATAGTCAAGTTGACAACCAGGAATAGCCACTACAGAAGTACTATGTCTAATATGGGACTTTGTCCTCTGGCTGGTGAAAGAGTACTGGAAAGCAAATGGAGTGAAGAAGAGTGTGTCTCAGCATGCATGAATGTGTGTGTATTCAAATATGCGTGCAATAGAAGAGGATGTATGTGTACAAGTATGTATATGTGGGTGAGCATAATGTAATGAGAAAGCGTGTGTGTATGTGCATAGATATCTATCTGTGTGCTCAAACATATGTGCTGGAAGGGCATGTGTGTTTGCTTACACGTGGTAGAACACATGTGCACATGCATGAATGTGATAGCACACATGGGAGTGTGTATTAGAGACAGAGATGAAACAGTATATGGGAAATCCTTAGTGTTTTGTCCTGGTTCTGCAGTACCTGAAGCCTCCCTGACTCCTGCCCTTTGATTGCCTTGTTATTAAATGAAGAAATAGTCACAACAGAATTGCATTTCCAAGAAAGAGAGAAAAGAAGTTAAACAAAACAAAACAAAGACAACATCTGCAACATTCTTGGAACTTGAAACTTCCAGAGCCAAGTAAGGACTTTAGAACTTGCAAGCACACAAGTGTGCCCTTACATGCCCACAGAGTAGGGAAGGTCAAGAGACCAAGGCACTGCACCCTGATGGTTGTGATCTGGACCTGCAAGTCTCACGTTCATAAGGCATCCTTTTAGCCTGTAAATCAGTTCCTGAGAACAAGATGTGGGCACAAACCCATAAAAGCCTATTATTCCACATAAATGCAATGGTTGCATGTTCCCACAGATGACTACTTGAAACCCTAGCCCTGTGGCACATGTGACTGAGCATTGCTCATAGTGGTATGTTCTGTGTTGGCAGTGGGCTTACTGTGTAGCAAGCACAAAACAAGTGTCCGTAAGGGAACCCCACTACCTTGCTGTTCCACGCAGAGCTGGTCTGTTGCCATCTTTACTAAATGCTGTGTGTTTCATCCACATAGAGATGCCCAGCATAGACAAGGAAAGCGAAGAGCTCTGAGCTTGATGAGAAGAAGCAAGCACTCCTTTGTCAGGAATGAACCCCAGACCCTTTCTTGCCCCTTATTAGGTTTCACTTCATAACACCAAACAGTTCCTCTTACACCCCAGGTACAGTGTGGAGACCAAATGTGGACAACATGGACCTGGGATGCTGAGAGACATGGAAGTCTTCCCTCTAGCCTGTCCCAGGCATACCTGGAACTGGTTTCTTCAGAAGCCTCATAGTGGGGCTTGTGGGTGTGTGGGAAGAGGGGAGTGGGAGATAGTGCCTGCATCCCCCCCAGAGTTCCTGTGCTCTGGGCAGGCAGACTCGGGAGGCCTGCTGGATACTTTCCACGCGGCCCTGAGTGGGCATCTGGCTGTATTAAACCACTGACCCCCCACAGCGGGTGGGAGACAAGGGGCAGCCCCAGGTACCAGGTTCTCAGCCTCTGGCATCCCACCCAAGCTGGATTTGGTGGAGAAGCTAAGAACAGAATAGGGGCCCCGGGGCAGCACTCAGCCCTGGAGATAAGGGAAGGGGCAGGGGGCGCTGGGTGGTTCCCATACAGGGGAGAGTCCTTGGCCTGATCTGTGGCTGCAGCATTGGAAGGTCTTCTGGTGGGAGGAGAAGGCCTATCCCATCGTTCAAGCACGGTGGGCCTTGATGAACAGAGACAGTCTATGGCTTTAGAGCTTTACTGTAGAAAGGCAGGGAGAAAGGAGAGAAGGGGGAGAGAGAGAGAGAGAGAGAGAGAGAGAGAGAGAGA
>NC_034609.1:14320970-14356974 GCF_900095145.1 Mus pahari
AAGAGAGGTAAAAGTTGAGGGGGGGTCTAGAGAGTAAGAAAGCTTAAAGAGCGAGGAGAGGCCAAGCAGCCCCTCTTCTAGTGGGCTGCTATCTTGCTGTTGCTAGGTAACTGTGGGGAGGAGTCTAGCCAGAATGCCAGAAGCTTGGGACATTGTCTACCTGACTGCTAGCCACATGTCTCACTTGTGGGGGCTGTGGGAGCCGTAACTTCGACAGGAACCAGGGGTCCAGGAGACATGATCGAACACCTTCCATCCCATGTAGGTGGAAATTACCACCCACCGGGTGCCACCGGGGTTCAAGACCTAAGCTCAAGACTGGAGACCAGGCTGTGTGTAGCCCATTGCCCCACAGTGCCTAGCAGTATCTCTTCACATTCCCACAGCCCTTGCACTACTCTCTAGACCCCTGAACAAGGAGTGTAGCTTGCTAGCTTGAAGACAAATCCTTGCATCACCACACACGCCACACACGACAGCTGGAACACACACGCGCGCGCACACACACACACACACACACACACACACACACTAGAGGTAGATGTTCTTGATCAGAAGTGTTTATATATTAGGGCAAAGAGAAAGACTTCCAAGCTGAATGCAGCAGGCTGGCACAAATTAGGAGAGATTAATGGAGTCGGACACACACTCTTTGAGTCATTTTTAGAAAACCAGCAGGTTCTCACTTGGTATTATCCTATTTCAACACCACAGTGGAAGAAAACTCACTCAATAGCCCCCATGGCCAACACCACAGGAAACCCAATAAGCTATATTAATGTGCAGAAAAGATCAGGGCCAGAGCAGGAGGGACAGCAAGCTCATTCTAGGCATGAAATTGTGCCAGAACACAGAAGCTCGGCTTCTTTAATAAAACCAGTTATTCTCTGTAAGAAATTAATCAGTTATGATGATTAATTACGTCCATTCAAGTTCATCTTTGCCTACAGTACCCTAAGAGCTGTGCCTAACAGTTAAATCTTAGGGATTCTTACTCCCAAATACTATAGGATGTGTGGTTAAGAATGGGGGCCAGGGGTAAGAGGGATGGAGAGATGGCTGAGTGGTTAAGAGCACTGACTATTCTCCTAGAGGTACGGAGTTCAATTCCCAACAACTACATGGTGGCTCACAACCCTCTGTAATGGGATGCGATGACCTCTTCTGGTGTGCATGAAGACAGCTACAGTGTACGCATACATAAAATAAAGGGGAGGGGGGAGAGTAAGCTAGCTTAGGCCTTACTACTAGGGGCTTTTTTTTTTTTTTTTTAAGTTGTAGAGCTGAGAGAAAGAAACACGATGGGGCGATCACACTAAGCTTTTTTAGTCAGCCACTGGAAGCCTTTGTCATGTAGCCAGACATGATGGGTTACTCCCATAATCACAGCGCTCAGCAAGTTGAGGCAGGAGATAGGAAGTGGAGGCTAACCTGCACTACACAGTGTGATCCTGCCTCCCCAGCCCCCACCCCACCCTCTCTGCAGATTTCTATTGTACTCTGTTGGCAAGCCTCTCCCTGACTCTGAGGGTTGTATCAGAGTTGGCCTGCCCCACGTTTTCCTTCATTTTTCCCTCAATTATCTTGAAAAAATGAAGCCTGAGTCCAAGTACTATATGCTCCAGTTCATAGACCAAGGTATTCTGTAGGCCACCGCAGCAGCCTCTGCTCAGTGATAGCTGATGGCCATGGAAACATGGGGGAAAGAGCTACAATGCGTCACTTCTGCAAAGCCCCCTTCATTATGGAAGGTAGCATATTCACACATCCCATAGATGAAGATATAGGTATCTTTGTAGGTCCATTATTCAGCACAAAAATAGAAATGTTTAGCATATTTATGGTCTTCTGAAGGCCCAATATTATAAGTATCTTAAATATTAGAGAAGACAAAATTACAGCAGAGAGAACAGAAAAAAAATGCTTAGTAGATCCTTTCTCTGGGACTCCATCTCTGCTTTCATTTTACCCCATGAACTCCTGGGAGAAGACTTACCTTTCTGTCAATGCACAGTATTCAAGTGCACCTCTTCAGAAAAATGATTTTCTCACATTGGTAAGGAGTGAATCTGAGAACCTGCAAGGCTCTCTCTGATCCCTTACATAATGGTTTTTTTACTTGGATCTCATTAATGCATCCTTCTGAGAAGAACACTACTGTTTCTTCTTAAGATGAGTCAAATCCATCCCCTGGGAGGAGACAGGGCTTCCAGTTTGGGAGATTGCACCACAGGGATCATACTCTTACTCTTGGAAGTATGGCATTAGCCAATGCTGATCCATCCATCAAGTGTCATGACTTGGTGAAAGAAACATAGTGATGTACATCAATCCATTCAACTCCTACTCCCTCCCCCTCACTAGTCTCCAGCTGTCTGTCAAATTCTGAAACCCATTGTTCCTATCGGTAATATTCTCTAACATCTATCGACACTCACCAAGGGCTACATCTATTGCTCTGTACAGGAAGCAGTCAGGGCTTGCTAGCCACTTTAACAGGTCCACTTCTACATTTTTCAATAGCTTTCCACAATCAAATAGAATCCCTGTTATATATGCTATAGTCGGCAGAGGCAGGAGAAGTCTCCGGTTAACATGACATGGTTGTGCTCTCTGTAGCCACGTCAAGGCATGAGTTGCTTGAGTCTTTAGGTTATCTTGTCCTTTGGAGCATCAGAGACCTCAGCAGTAAATCCAGGCATAGGAATATCACAGAGGTAGGTTTGCCTGCAAGAGCATCATGTGGGCCTGGTACTCAACAAGTACATTCATACGCCATTGTAGGACTGCAGGCAGCTGAATCCTATCTCATTGCAATCCCTTGCAATAAGAACTGTAGACTCACTGCAATCTTGGAACTGTAGACTGCTTTGCGTGTCCAAGAAGACGAGAGAAGGGATATTAAAGAGCAATAGCAATTGTTCATTTCTCATGTAACTTCAGTTTTGACATCTAAATGAGGTGATACCACTGCCTGGCCCATTGGACATCTGGTCTCTAAGAAATCAACAAATTCTCCAGGTCCACTCAGGTCTCTCTGACTCTTGATGCTATGCTCTTAGACAGAACATTACAGACCAGGGCCAGTTCTCTACTCCACTATGAGCTATGAATCTTCTGCAATAATTCTAGATGTTTTCATTTGAGGGCCCAGAACTGGCGATGTACATTTCCCAGCCTCCTTTGTAGTAAGCTTGAGTTCAAGTGCCTGGCATCTGGTGCTGAAGTGTAAAATGAGGCCAGCTCGATGTCTAGAACTGGCATTTGGTGGAATCGGGCCAAGGATGATGCCACATGTCTACAATGCACAGAACAATCTCACAGCTAAAAATGACCTGTCCTCTCATGCTGCTGGTGCCCAGCCTGAGCAAGCCCTGCACTTAACATCTCTGCCAGATAAGAGGAGGCCTCTGGAAGTCACCCACTGGGTCAGTCTCCAATGTTGATATGAAATGGCTGAATTTAAGTGGCACAAGATGTTTTTTCCCTCTTAATGCAAAAGGAAATGTGTCAAGTTATTTACAACAGAAAGTATTGCTTGAAAAAAATCTATCCTCCAGTAAGACTGAAAAAATATCCAGAATGTCAGCCAAGCCAAGAATCAACTTTAAGCAAAACAGCAAGGGCTGGTGGTGAGGGAGCCCAAGGACATCAGACCAAGGAACAATTCTCTGCTTTGGTATCACTTAAGTCCCCATGCAAGGATGCCGCCATGGGACCAGTAAAGTGCAGAAGCCTGGCTGTGGATCTGAACTGATTTAAGGACAGCATAGATAACAAGTAAGCTGTTTGTGCCGGAGACATGGCTTGGTGGCTAAGAGCATCTGATGCAAAAATTATGAGGCCTGGGTGGACTCAACGCACAGGGAACAAGCCTGGTGTTACTTGAAACGGGAACTTTGAGAGAGGCCGAAACAGGATGATTTCAGGGGTTTGATGACACAAACCTGCATTCAAAAGAAGACCCGGCCTCACAGGAACAAGTGGAGAACAAACGTCTCTTGAGAAAGATGGCACCACACACAATGCCTTCATCTTGACCCCAGGGCATCGACAGAAGTGCGTTCTCCCATGTTTGTGTGGCATACATTCACACAGACAAATATGTGCAGGTGCATACACACGTAAATAAGTGTCTAGACAAACGAACACATCTTTAAAAAGCAAGATCCTTCTTGCATTGGAAGACCTTTTCCTCACAATTACACACGGTGACGGGCTGGAAAAGAGGACTCAAGCTTCTACTCCCCCGTTTTCTAGCTGTGTGACCCTGGGAAGATTACTTCTTAAGTGACTTTTCTTACTCTCTCTTAAATGGGTTTCACAGTTGCATGCACCTCACATTAGATCAGGTGATAATGTATAGAAGTCAGGGTCTAGAGCAACTTCCCCTTCAGTGCCAGCCCTTAGCAGCGGCCATCCTGGCTTCTTCCTCCCTATGATGCAAGGAGGAGAGCATGCTGAGCCCTGGGGCAGAACATTAGCCTGCACAGATTTCACTTTGGCTCCAAACAGCTACAGCTTGGTCCCATGCTTTTCCTGTCACCCAGGCTGTAGTCACCAGCAGCCCAGAAGCTTGGCTCCTCCACCAAGGGGATGGGAAGAAGGTCCGGCTCTGGAACTTTCTCTCAAGGGAGCCCTGAAGCATAGATGAGAGGCTGAGTAAGGGACAGCCATGCTGCCAGAATGCCAGAAATCCAATATTACCTGTCGCCACTGGTCAGAAGCGCTTGCCTCAACTTGCTCTCTCGCCAAGGAGATATAAATCACCATCAGGGTGTAAGAACCATAAGGGTGGGGATTTTGTCTGCTTTGTGAGTTGGTTATAACACGATTACAGCGGACTGGGCCCACTACATAGTAAGTAGCCAACGAGTGTTAGCTGAATGAATGAATAATTGTCCTCTATTGAATAGGAGTATACATGGCTTATATACAGGAAAACCACTACTATAACCATGTCAATAAGGAGGGGGAGAGGGGAGTCATTGACTCTCAGTACACAGTGACAGCTTCTGGTTTCAGGTTTGGGTCTGTAGAACCAGGACCCTCCATGGGTATGTAGTCAAGGGAGTTCCTTCTTAGACTCCTCTTTATCCCATGGCCTGCTGCTATGACCTCTGCCCCAGTATTGCATGAATCCTATGTTCATCCATCCACGTAGCCATGTACTTCTTTGCTAATTACTCACGGATAACTCTAATGCAGCCTGCCTGTTCTCACAGGCCTCCGTAACTTTGCTCTAGCCAGATGAATTTGTGCCAGGAAGTCCTGAGCATACATATAGACAGCTAGAATCTCTGCCGATTCTACCTGGCTCTCTACGGGAGTTATGAAACGAGCCATTCAACTTCTGTCCTACCCTTATACCAGTGGCCTTTAAGAGTTATGAAGCCGAATGTTCTAAATTCCCCCTGGCTTCAGGTTCTAGGCTTTGTCAGTATGGCACACCGGAAGCAGAGAGCAGGGTTTTGCTGGGTAGTGTTTCTAGAAGGATTCTTGCGTTTCCTGGGATTATCAAGGGGTCTAACAAAAGACCTCACTAACTTTGTAGGTGGCAGTAACCAGGACACGATTTTGCTGGAGCCAGTATCTCTGAAGGAGACTCTTGATCCCTAGATCACGTCAAAGTGATGTTCCAAGAGTCTAGACATGGTGGGACACCTCAATTCCTGGCTTCCTGATTATCTTGTGTGAACCAATTCCGGATGACTTTTCTGGATGTCATTGATGAACCTGACTTTGACCCTTCTCATGGAATATCCCATAATATTCCACTTAAAACAACCACCTGTGTGTTTTCCACCCAGCCCTGACTAAGAAGTCCTTCCCCACCACCAGTTTCGATTTTTGAATTGCATCTCCAACCTACCTCCCCTTGCTCCTTTCTAGGCTCCTTCAATTCAGGCCAGGTCCTGCTTCATCGCTAAGCAGAGAGTTTAAGAGTCCCTGGTCATACTAAATCTCAGGAGGTTTCTGGGAATGAGAGAAATAAGGATTCTGTTCTGCCAGAATTGAAGCTAGTGTGGGGTGTGACGTTGGGCACCAGATACATCACTTTGCATCCATGAAGCTAAACCATCCGAAAATGGATTCCACAAAGAGAAAGCTGAGCCGATGAAGAACAGGAAGTCGCTTCCGCAGTATCGTGAGCTCTTGAATCCAGCCATACCTAAAGTAAGGTTTACCCTTAGGTGATTAGGGTCCATAAACCAAGAGGCTGCTGCACACTTCCCCCCTTTCTATAAACAGGCTGGGACTGCATTATCCATCAGTTGGGATTACAAAGTACTGATTGTCACACTGCCTACCGGACTCATTTATTCTGTCGGCCTGTCTCTGCTTCCAGAAGCCAAAGGTTAGCGCACATGTTTCCTGGGAAAAACCAATTATGTGCAATAGAATGTGCAGAGCTTATAGCCACAGGCTACCACTTTGGTCTTTCTCTCTACCCTTGGGCTGCCCACTGTCTTTTTCCCTCTCCGAGTCTGGGGACATCCATCCTGAGGGTGATTCTCCAGAAAGCACCAGCCCCAGGAGCCCTTGTTTGTGAACTCAGTACATGAGCTCTGGCTTCTGAGGGACCAGAGAGTTTGTTTGTTTGTCACTTATTATAATTGATTTGTTTCTCTCAAACCGTGTACTCAATCTCGATTCCCTTAGCTGTAAGCAGCACAACCCAGGGCTGAGAGCTCCCTGAAGCCTATCGATAGTGGCACATCACTTGTCATGGGGAAGAGCGTGGATCTGGGCGGCCGTGGAGACGATGAAGGCCTTGGGAAGAGTCAGGTAGGGCTGAGCTAGTTCTGCTGGCAGAAGAGAAGTTTGTGGAGGGCTTCAGGCAGGCAGGAAGGAGCGGATGGTAGCATGCAGAAATCACTGGTCCTGTCACAGTGCTGAACATGGGGCTTATAGATGGAAGTCAGAGCCACTATGCCTGCTTGGCAGTTGCCAGGGTCCCTAGACACTGCCTGGATCTACACCTTCTTGAGGATAAAATCATTCTTCATATGTGATAGACTGGATGGAAGCAAGATTTGGTGGTAGGGATCAAACACTAGTTAGGCTTGATGTAGCCTTCTCCCTTAGGCTTCTGAAGGACCCCTCTCGCTTCCTGTCTAGTGCCTCCTACTGCCTGCTGTTCAAGGCCAGCCTTCTGGCTTCTTAGCGTGCTCACTTCTTCCTGTTTGGGTCTCCACACATCCTTACAGAAAAAGCTGAGGAAGAACTCACATGTGCACAACATATCAACCTTTGAGGGCACACTACATATCTGATCCCTAAGAATCGGTGGTTAGACCATATAGAAAGCCAGGGTTGAAGCCATCTGAGGCACATTCCCACATTGCATCACTCATCTTCTTTGGCTTGCAGCACAGAAAACTCTACCTCCTCTGAGGTAGCCAGGATTTCTGAAACAGCACTCTTTGCTGTCTATGTATCTGTGCTTGAGCATCGTTCTAACCTCAAGCTTATAAGCTTCTCTCCCTTGCTCTTCCTAAAAGCCCAGAAGATCTCTCTTAGTGTCATTAAGCAGATGAGGAGACATTCAGAGGCAAAAATGAACAGTGACATCTCAAATCTAGTAGCTATTTAGAGAGAGTCAGGCCTCACATTCAGATTCCCTAACACTTGAACCTAACATACCTGGTTTCTGTAGTAACTAGTGTCTACTCCACCATAATTTGGTACCCACAGTGACATCCTTAGCAACTTCCTATGTCAGACACTATTAGGGACCCCAGCAACATCCCCTCCCTGCCATCCCACCCACTATGAAGAGTTCAGAGATAAGCCAAGCAGGAAACAGACATCTTAAGCTTGAGCTCACCCCAAATAGCTTCCTCTTTGAGCAGAAAACCCTAGATATTCTCCAAGCAGCTGGAGAGACAGTGGTGACCATCTTCGGCACCATGGTGTGATAACTGAAGCAAAGATACACTGAAATCTAAAAACACTGATATGTGCACTCACACCATCCCCTTGACTTCATAATCAGGGGGTGTTAGGAATGGGTGTGGGAGCCCCCAGCAGTAGGCACAGTGAGTTGTCTAAGAGGAAAAGACAGCAAGGCTGGTACTCACATGCAATACACTAGATGGGAGCCCTGAGAACGACAGTACCATGTACCTTCAGTAACACTTATGACCTCAGTCTCCCCAGCCCTGCATTGTTAAGGGCAGACTTCAGATGTGCTAACCCTACTTGAAATGCATGGGGACATCCAAAGGAGAAGCTAAATGAACAGGCTCTGACACCACTTTTCCCTTCCTTCTTCATTCGCTTTCAGTATTAAGATTGAGGCATTGACTGTGAGCTATTCTTCCTGCAGGATAGAGTGGAATATTGCAAAACGCATTTGCAAGCCGCCTAAATCATGATTGACAAAACGAGATTTGTTAATACAATGGTTTGAGGCACTTGACAGAAATTTTTGTCAACAGTGTAGATTAAGGGATTCTGGGGGGAAAAAATGAAATTCGCAGATGAAATGGCTTTGATGTTTCTCCTGAAAAGCATTTTGTTGACAGACTGGATCAGAGTGAAGAAAAAAAAAATGTGCATTTTCTCAATGCGTGCGTTTTAAGTCTTTGACAAAACACGCATTAGTCCTGCTGTTCGGGCTCATTTGTCACCTACTCTATTGGCTTGGCCTCTAACCACAAAGGGGATAGGATGTGAGCAGAAAAATAAATAAATAAATAAACCTGCTAAGATGGGTCCCACAATGATGGGGCATGGTCATGTCACCTTTTCAAGTGCTTCCTGGCTTGCTTCAAGCACACTCTTGGGGCCCCTTCTGGTAATTTCCCCAAGATCCCCCCCACACACACACACTTTGAGGAAATGTCTTCTGCTATCAAGCTACTTAGTTTAGGTAATAGGCAGGAGAAAGTACTAGAAGGTTTCTAAGCCAATAATTCTCCAGGCATGACAGCCAGACTAGCACGTACTCTGTGGAAATCGCTCCAGATACAAGTCCTCAGGCCCATAGCTGCGTGAAGGCAGGGAACAGAAACCTCTCCATAAGCCCTATAGATTATTTAAGATAACGCCAAAGCACGGGTAGTGCTGATTTGAGCAATAGCTAGAGAAATGGGTTGGCTCACATAACTGGAATATTAACCGATATGTAATGGTTCAAGTACAGCTGTGTCTAGGAGTTCAAGCACCACTGCCCACACAGTGTCCCGTTGGTCACCTTTCCTCTAGGATGGCTGCATTCTCTATCATGACAAGATACCACCAGCTTCACGATGTTACCATCTCCTTGATAACCCTGGGAGGGATGGAGGGAGGGAGGGAGGGAGGGAGGGAGAGAGAGAGAGAGAGAGAGAGAGAGAGAGAGAGAGAGAGAGAGAGAGAGACACTCTGGTGTTATCATAGGCTGAGAATGCCTGAATGACTGTTTTATCACTTACATGTTAGGGGAGTTTTCAACATGTGAGTCACAAGGAAAAGGAACAAAAGAGCCATCTTCCCTTAGAAAACCCAGTGTGGATTCAGGTTCTTGCATCATGCACGCACATACACACACACACACACACACACACACACACACACACACACACACACATCTACACACTGGTAAAGGAGCTCTATACCTTTTTCTTCTTGTGTTGTTTTTGTTTTTTTTTCAAGACAGGCTTTCTCTGTATAGCCCTGGCTGTCCTGGAACTCACTCTGTAGACCAGGCTGACCTCGAACTCAGAAATCCGCCTGCCTCTGCCTCCCAAGCGCTGGGATTAAAGGCGTGCACCATCACCGCCTGGCCAGGAGCTCTATACCTTAATGCAACTTCCTCAATCCTCTCTGGCTACTTGGTTAACACAAAGAATGGGTTAGCCCCTATAACTTTAACCCTACGGCTTTATCAACAGCAAGAATTCTTAGCGCCATCAGGTATCCTTGAATACAGAAGGCTTCTTAGAATTACTCACGGGAGGAACCTGTGTACATCCCACGAGGAGCACCCTTAGTGCTCCCCACAGAGAAGGCCAGGTATCTTTGACCTTGCTGCACGTGGTGTGGCATCAGCCTCCACAGAGCCTTGCTTTCTGCTGCTGTTCACAGAGCAGTGTGTTTTGCTGGGGAATAAAGAACTCATGTACCCAGTTGGGCTTTCCTCTTCAAACCAAGGCTTCAACTTTGAACTGTCATAGCATGCTATGTCAGCGTCCCAAATCCAGTGTTTAACAGATTCAGGGAAGAAAGAAAGCATCCATTCCCCCAGAACATCATTTCTACTCTAAACAAGAATGTGGGGTTTTTTGTTTTGTTTTGCTTTGTTTTGTTTTCTTTCTTTCTTTCTCTTTGGGAGCAAATGGAAACTTTCGGTAAGCAATGTCAATCTGACTTGAGAATTGCTATCAAGAACCTACATCTTGTCAACTGCCACTCATATGGTTGGCTCACTCGATTATTTGTGCACTGCCGTCTATATTGGGAATCTCTTCAAAGGCTGCAGTCATGATTCATTCTGCCCTGTGCCTCCGGTACTGGGCGCGGAATACGGCACAGTGGTGCTGCACATAAACGACTGCATTGAATCATGTGACAGATGACTCCTGCTTCCTTCCGTTTTCTCTCTCTACTGTCAGTTTGCACCATTGCAGCAGAAGCGGCACTGTTTCTGCCTTCTGTGAGAGAACAGGCTGGAGGAGAAACAAACTACAGGTCAGCTAGGGAAGACGAACTTGAGACCGCTTTACACCTAACTCCCTCACTTGGCCACCAGAGGGCAGCAGAGGACACGATGCTGGTGAAGGCCATTTTGTCCAGCCTTTGTCTTCGGCTCTCAAGTTCCCTCGATTTCCCCAGCTTTCATCCTTTTGTTAACTTTTGGCTTTTTATGGGAGCAAGTTTCAGTACAGGACAGCCTGTCTGGTTTTAGAACAAGTAAAACAATTCTTTTTCTGCCTGTTTAATGTGAATCCTCAGAAAATGCCCTCTCCTTTAGAAAAATAAGTCTTTTCTAACTATTTTAGGCTAGAGCTTTTGCTCCTGGGCGCCTTTTCCATGAGATCTTTAGCTGATCTCGCTCAGCCCCTCCAGCTGCCATTCTTCTGATTCAAAATCCAGTCTGGGGAAAAAGCTCTCATTGGAAGGATAATTAAAGTAGCCGAACAAGTCCATCAGTACCAGCTAATCCGGGTAAGTCCAATTCAGCTTCTATAGATTGAGGGATAAAAGTGTTCTCCCATCAGGGCCGTTCATGACTGGACGGCAGCCGAGTCTAAGGAATCACTCAGTACCTAAAAACAAGGTCATGGAGACCAAGTTTCTACATAAATAAGATTCAGTTTGCTTCAGTTTGATCCAGTTGCAGGGGTCAAGGGATAACTGCCAAACAATGACAAAGGGGCTGCCTAGAGCCTACACCAGGAACCTTGCTTTCACTCCAAAGTTTACTTCAAGTTCCTAAAAGTCCCTTCAAGTTGACACGCAACTGAAAAGAGACCTTTTAGAATGACAAGTTACCAATTGCTTATAAAAATCAGTCAATCCTGCTTTGGGAGCCAGATCAATGTTTGGTGCTCAGTCCTAACCACAGGAACCCAGATTCCCTAGCAGGCTCAAAGGGCAGGTGTGTCTAAAATCCCAGAGCTCCTACTGTGTGGTGGGAGGTGGGAACAAGAGACTCCCAGGCTCTCCTACTGTGTGGTAGGAGGTGGGGGGAAAAAGAAACTCCCAAGATCTCCTACTGTGTGGTGGCTGGTGGGAAAAAAAAGAGAGTCCCAGGATCTCCTACTGTGTGGTGGGATAGGAACAGGAGAACAGCCTTCCACCCCAACCCCCACCCCCAGAAGCTTGCAAGCCAGACATCCTGGTACTGAGTGGTGAGCTGGAGACCTTGTCTCAAATAAGCTGGAAGGTGAGGGCCAGTATCTGAGGTTGTCCTCTGATCTCTACATGCACACTGTGGCATGGGTTTTACACACACACACACACACACACACACACACTCACTCACACACACAATCACACATACACATTCACACATACTCGCACACAAAACCACAATCACACACTCACACACATTCATACACACATCCACTCACACACACACACACTCACACAATCACACACACAATCACACACATTCACACACATTCACACACACTCGCATATAAAACCACAATTATACACACTCACACACATTCACACATACACACACAAAATCACACACTCACACACACAAACATGTACACTCACACAAACTCACACAATCCACAATCACACACTCGTACACACATATACTCACACTAATAAAATTAATTATTCCATTTGTAGGACTCTATCTTACATAAATTCATATATGTATGATAGTACCCACTGAGACATTAATAATTAGACATAACAGATTATTAGAAATAACCTCAGTATCCACCAATAGGAAATCATTTCCATATACTTCAGTATACACATACTATAAAATACCACAGAATTAAAAAATAATAATAATAACATCAAAACCCACCAAAACCAGAAAAACATGACCTAAACTAAAACTGGTGGCAATGTCATGCAAAAGGTGCTAGGCTTGGTACTCTGCACCAGGAAGAAAACATAATGAGGCAGACATGCATTAGGTAAAAGGGAGGTGTGGCTAGGAAATACCAATAGCAATTTATTTAGTAACTCAGGATAGACATTTTTCATTTCAAAGCACAGGGGTATAAATGAATGCAAACACAGACTTCCATTTACAAGGTCTGAAAGGATTCACATAAAACTGGTTTGAGGGAAATGTTGTAAATCCAACAGAGGAGTTAAAAGGTGGAAATTTTTACCATGTTCTGCTATCACATCATGCAATTCCTTTTTAAAGAGTCTATAAAGTTGCTTACACAAGTTGGCCCTGATGAGCCGAGTCATGCCTGGTCTCTTATGATCTGCCATGTACTGAAGCTATTGCTTCAGGCTCTAGCGAGGATTTGGGCTCCATATCCCCAGGACAAGAAAAGTGTTTGGGGGAGGGTTAGGTTTTAAGACTGCTAAGCATAACAATCAAAGTGTATGGAAACATGGAATACCAATTAATTTCCAAACTGGGAAGGCAGCTTCTGCCTGCTTCTGACTACCAGCCCTGCCCAGAAATGGACAGAAGTTTCTGGAGGGAAGCCTAGAGTCCTGTTGCTGTTCCTCATTTACCAGTGAAGCAAGAGAAGACCAGTAGAAACCACAGTCTGTAAAATGGACATACACTGGTCTGAGCTTCCTGCACATCGTGGAGTGACCATGTCATCTCAAACCAGGATACTTAGGAGAGCAAGTGTGTGGGTATAATCCGCAACTGTTGCGGGAGAGCAATAAGTCTGGACTGCCTTGGGCTGAGTGGATTGTGACCTTCTCCTACACCATCCTAAATTCTAAAGGGGCAGCTCTAGGAAGGCCTCCATATACCTCCTCCAACCAACTCAGAAGTCTTGCTGAGCTATTGTCCCTTACAGAAACCATCTAAAGGAAAGCAGTTCTTTGTTACCCTATTAAGTATTCATTAACTTATTATCTTTTCATTTCTAAAGATTTCTTTTCCTATTTATTACGTGTATGCGTTGTCTTGCATGCGTGTATGCGCAGGTGTCCTTTGTAGGCCAGAAGAGGGCATCGGGTTCCCTGGGGCCGGAGTTATAGTTGGTTATAAACTGCCTGACATTGGGCTAGGAATAAATGTAGGTCCTTCCCCAGCAGCAAGCGACTTTAACCTCTGAGACATCTCTCCAGCTCTACTAACAATTATTGTGGCATCTCCCATCCTCAGGAGGAAGAAGCCGATAGCAAGTAAATGAATCTGTCCTGGAAGAGATAGGCGCAAAACAGGGCAAGGACTCATCTCCAAATCCCCGGGAGATGACACACACAAAAAATCTGGTTCCGCCATTGCAGTTCTCCTGATTGGCATTGCACGACTTAGAAGTGAGAATGTAGACCATCTAGTGGAATTTCATGTTCATACAGTTATCAAGGCATCTACACTGTATTTATAAATATATAAGTTATTTATAAAAATCATTTAATCTTATGTGCATGGATGTTTATCCACATGTCTGTGTGAGGTCTGTCTGGGTGAGGGTGTCAGATCCCCTGGAACTGGAGTTACAGACAGTTGTAAGCCATTGTGTGGGTGCTGGGAATTGAACCTGTCCGCTGAAGAAGCAGCCAGTACTCTTAGCCACTGAGCCATCTCTTCAGCCCAAGACAGCTATATTTTTTAAATGACACGATTATTTGGAACCCAAGTGTGCCTGAGCACCCGCTGTTAATCTGACGGCTTTGTTGCTAAACTTACTTCTGATCTATGTTCCTGAAGTCCATACACACCAGTGATTCTTCAGCCGGGCCTTTAGAAGTCCTTGTCCTGGCTGCCAGGGACAGTCCTGACTGGGGCAGGGAGGGAATGGAGAAATGACAGACACATATACTCACAGACAGACATACACATAGACAAAGGAGCTGGGATCGGGTGGTCTGCCCACTCTGATGGGGAAGACACAGCACCCCAGATGCTTAGCATATTTAGGAAACACAATTAAACAGAGAGGTGAGGTCATTGCACACAGCTGAGCATGGAGGTGTGGTTATTATATATAGATAAACAAGGAGGCAGGCAGGTTTACTATATACAGCTGAAAAAGAAACCAGTTTAGCTAATCTCATTAAGCTCAATCTATAGGGAGCAGTCTTTAGTCTGTAAATATCCTAGGGGAGAAAGACACTATGAACAAGTTCTTCTCTTCTTATAGACACTTGCACCTTGACACCCAAGAAAGTTCTTGCTGCCCCTCCAAGCCTCACCTCAGGGGAATAGCTTTGTCATTTCCTCATGGGTCTGTGACTAGAGTCCTTGACATAGCCAGTCCATGCCAACATCACACACTCAGGATTTCACAGACTCGGGGCTCCCTCCCCTCCTCACAAGCATCAGAGTCACCCTAACCCTCAGCTATCTGAAGGAAGAGGATGGTGAATTTTAAAACCAGCCTTGGCTACGGATTATACAGCAAGACACTGTCTCTACAATATCAAGATAAACTAGAAAAATAGATTGGTGCCGGTAGAAGGAAAGCCACAGAAGCACCTTACAGAAAGAGAAATGGAGGGGAGGGAGGGGGAACAAAGAGAGAGAGAGAGAGAGAGAGAGAGAGAGAGAGAGAGAGAGAGAGCTATCTAAATTCCTGTGGCCACCATCTTCCACTGAACTTCCATTGTCTTTAGCTTCCCAACAGAAAAACAGAAAGGCAAGAAAGGCATCCTCATACATCCTTCATTAAACGACATTCTCTCCCCCATACCCCACCGGATCCATACTCTTCCCCTAGCCATGCCCACTATGGTTCCCTAGACCTCCCTGAACGCCTAGACTTTGTTTCGGCGCCTTCTCAGCCTGAGCATACCCTGCTTGACTCATTAGTTTGCCACCATGGTGGTCACCTAGGCCCCCACCAACCTTCTTTCTGGTCATCTGGTCATATGACAGCCTGATGTAACAAGCTCTTTGCATCGTTGTTTTCTGCTTTCATCCTCAAGATGGTTGCTCCACGGACAAAGAACTAGATTGGCCTTAATGACCACCATGTACCCAGCTCCTAGAAGATTGTTCAGTACCTATAAATAGCTGTAGAAAAAAAT
This sequence comes from Mus pahari, assembly GCF_900095145.1. Taxonomy (NCBI): domain Eukaryota; kingdom Metazoa; phylum Chordata; class Mammalia; order Rodentia; family Muridae; genus Mus; species Mus pahari. The sequence goes on from NC_034609.1 coordinate 14,336,604, forward strand.
ACATAGATGGAATGTGCATCCCCAAGGCCTTTCCTGGCCATGCTTGACCTCACAGCCCACCGCCTCCTCTTCCAGCTGCCCATTCAACCAATCCTTACTGAGCATCATAAGAAAGAACACAGCATGCCATGGAAGTCCAAGTGAGTCCCAAAACGAAACCGTCCATTATTGGTGGCTTTGCTAGTTCCTAAGAGGCTAAAGGAAAGCCCCTGTTGTTGAGAACACTGCACACCTAGGACACAGAACTCACATGATCCAGCTGAATCGAATCCGAAAGCCTCCTTCCTGAAGTCTAATCTCCATGGTCCCAGAAAATACTGTGCAAGCAATAAATAGCCTTATCCAGTCACAACACCTATGAACCACAATGACCAGCGTGGCAAGCTACCAGTGAAGGTGTAGTAAGTGGCAACCACATGTTGGCGGTGACCAAAGCTATCTAATGGGACCTAGAGCTCACTCAAAAGAAGGGAAGTCACCCCTGGTATGAGAAATCTAGCCAACTCCCTGGGCCTAGTGAGGTCACAGACTTTACAACCAAATTTACTATTACTGCTTTGTTACTGCTAGAGTAGCACAATTCCTACCACATCCTAAATCTCATCCTCAGTGATAGTGCCACCCCTCGTTAAAGGTTCTCTTTACAGCAACTGGAAACCAGCACAGGAAGCAGCGATTGGACAGAATGCATAGACCAACAGGCAGTGGCAGGAAGCCTAGGCCTCCTGAATGCATCAAGATCATCACTCCTGTATCCATGGCTGAGAACATCACTGAAGAGGAGTCAGAGTGTTGTAAGACCCAGAATACAGGAAGCCTGCTGGAAGGAAGTCTCCCCTAGAAATAGCTTCATAAACAAGACTGTAATGATTATATTTGTATTTGAAGGAATAAAATGGGTAGATCCGAAAAACACAGACTACGTTATTAACTTATAAAATGTCACTGTCAAAACAAGAAAGTTCTTACCTGTGCACACACATATACAAAGAGACAAGAGGTATTGGCAAACACAATGTTACCCTGCTACTTAAATCTGGGTGCAGGATTATAGTGCAATCAAATTTTTCTCTACTTTTTTAATATCTCAAAGTTGTAGATAAAGTTAATGATAACTAAACTTACTTATAGCACCAACAGTGCATCTTAACATAACCTGTGGCAAGGAATCTCTGTTAAAATTATATTTTAAAAAGTTACTTTAATAATAACAGATATAACTAACTTAAAGGCAAAAATAAAGTATCTTGAGAATTGAAGATCAGTTTAGGATGAGTGACTTGATCATGTGAGAGATCTGCCAACCTAAGAGATGATGTTGTGACTCCTGCAAGGACATATTCTGAATCGCAGAAGACGGTGCCCCGAATGGCAAGCTTTGAAGTCCTGGGAACATCAGTTCATTTGTTTTCCTGACTAGGAAAGTAGTCCCTGTGCTCTGAGGAGAAAGGGAGGCCATTCACAAACATTGTTGTGTTAGCAAATACGCGCCTAGCTCTCCAGGTGTGTTTTCTCTCTCTCCATTTCCACAACCTTTCTCATGCCTTCTGAAGTAATCCTGATCAGGGACTAATCAGCCCCAGGTCCACCAGAACTCTGATTAGGCAAATATTTGTGGGGGTTTCTTATGAATCTTTCATTTCTTTTCTTTCTGTCTCCCCCCCCCCATGTGTGTGTATGTGTGTGTTATATAAGTCATGTTATATAGTGACATGTATAATCATATATAAATTAACTGTATATACAGTCACATACTCACTGTGTGACTATATGGCTGTGCTCATTGAGTAGCTATTGATCATTATCTTGTCATCATAACTGACAAAGTGACTTGCTTTCTGTTACTGGCTAACTGTGTTCCATCCTTCTTGGGTCTCATTTCATTGTTTAAAAAAAAAAAAAATCATAATGTTCAGCTTGAAGCACTCTATTCTCAAACCCAGGTATCTATCAGATTTTTAAAAATAAGCCTTCTAGGATCTGCTTTATTCTTCTAAGTAAGTATACCAGGGAGCAGGAGCCCCGGGGCGTCTATGTTGAAAGACTCTTACGTGTTTGACTTGAACACAGTCAGCAAAAAATGAGTTTGGGCGCTGCTGGCTTACACATCTCTCTCTGGCTTTCCTACTCTTCTAACAGCAGTTAATTCAAAGGCATCAAAGGGATGCTCGATGGACTGCAATGCACAAAGATATTTCATCTAAAATCTCATGGGCCTTAAGTGAGGAAATGCCGCATAGAGCCGGGAGTGAAAGACAAGATAAACATTGGGAGGGGACTCTCATGAGGCTTAGCTGGAGGCTGCAGAGGAGAGACATGAACAGCAGACCAGCAAGGTGGCCTTTCTCTAAGACTTACAACACACCTGGTCTTTAGGTTGATGAAAAATACATCCTTCCTCTGGAAATTGATCTCAAAATTACCCAGTGATGCTAATATCAAATATGTAAGAGCAAGGGATCTTCTGAAATTTACATGAAAGTACAGTCCATGATCAACATCTCTGAGTGGTTATTCACGTCAGGCATCAAAGTGATATTATAATCAGGATTCAGAGGTAGGCTTCAAATGCTACTGCTATTCTACTCAAAGAAGTGTTCAGCATGAAGATCGAAGTTACCACTATAACTAATTGTGCGCTAACAATCTAGTTAATAATGACACACACAAATCCCCAAGAAAGAGTTCATTGATCTCGAAGGCTGAGTGCAGTATAACCAACTACTGCAGGAAGGAAAGTGAGACTCTGTAATGACAATTTTGGAATTTTGGTTTCTTTAAGACACACAGAAATATTATAAAAGTATAGTTTTGTTTTGTTTTGGTTTGGTTTGGTTTTTTTTTTTGTAATCCAAGTTGTGGGATGTGGAACTGATTCAGTCACAGCAGCTGACTATGACTTGCCTCGTGCTCTAGCAGGGATGTGATTTTGCCAGCTGCAGATAGCTTCTGTGGTTGTATGATGTTTGGTATTCTGGGAACTTTTCAGAGGGTATATAAATCCTAGAATCCTGAAAGACAGGGTGACTTGCTGGTTGGTTGCTATTGGGTGTGGTTGTAGTTTGTTAAGTAGTTGTGCTCAAAGAAGAAGGAAGAAAAAGAAATGAGGTATTCTGACAGCAAAGATTAAACTTGCCCCTAGGAACTCAACGTTCCTAATCAGCAGGAAGTAGTCTAAGGATAACAATGTCCCCTTTTTGTCTCTGTCCTTTTTTTCTCTGCTATCTAGTGTAAGGGAGTTAGAAGGGTGGAGATGGGTAGAAGAAAGAAGATCCCAGAAATCAGCCAGAGGCCAGCTACAAGAAATTCTTGCTTGGAATTCTTGCTCCATCTCTTCCCCTTCCAGTACGGCTCCTACCAAGATTCCTACAGTCTGTCCTCAACAGGAAAACACTTAACTGTCTCTCCTAAGCCATTGTCCTCCTGAGAGACAAGTATAAGCAGGAGAAGACGGAAAACAGCATATCTAGATTGCTGCACCTGACAACTTTCCAAGTGGGGGATCATGGAGTCCGTTTTTATATCTCTACCACTTGAGACATAATCCTGCCTTGTGAGTATTGGCTTCTGGCTGGCTCTGTGTATGAGTGGGGCTTGTGGTTATTATACTTTACCTGTACTGCTTGTCGTCTTCACAGAATAAACATGAAACATTCAAGTATCACCCATCTTGAATGTAGGGAAGGTCATACTCGGAGTCAAGGCAATTAACAAGAGGTCAGTGTCTAGCCCAGTGGCTAAACTCACTGATAATGAATTGACTGAAGGGCTCTCCTAGTCACTCCCCAGATGTAAGGAGATATTTTAGATCTAGAGCTACAAAAGGAAGGAGGCTCTGGCTCACACTGGCCTACAACTCCAACAACAGAATAGGACGATGGACAGGTAAGCACCTGAGGTAAGATGTGTTCGTTGTGAGCACTTCTGAAGAAATGAGCAATGGTGTGGTGAAGGGTGAGTGAAGCTCTTAGAGAACCCCCTGTGAATTTTTCGAAGCCTAAGCTTTTCTCAACTAATAAGCACCCATTTACTGTGGCCAATTCTGAAAATTAGTGTTTTCCTCAAAACTCAGGGTTGAGAAAGTGCCCATAATTTACCAAATTTCACCTTCACACACAAGCCTTGTGCTCCTGCCTAACAAACAAACAAAACTGGCTGAATTTGGACCTGAACAGGAAGAGGAGGCCTGGCATTATGATCTCAGCTTCCCACAGAAGAAAACCTGGTCAGTAGGCATGATGTGGCTTCCCCTGTCACTCAGCTAGAGGGAGAACTGCATTCAGAAGCAGTGGCCCCAGAAAACCAACTATCTCCATAAATTTTGTCTTCTGAAGCCCGTCCCACAGGCCTTGAGAATTATCAAAGAGGCATCAAATCCCAAGCAAGGAGCAGAGAAGATTGACTGACAGTCTAACTGTGCAATCCAACAACCTGGAGAACTTCCTATGTTCAATTGACACATATCCATTCAGTGCTCATGAGCACACACACACACACACACACACACACACACACACACACATGCACACTGATGAGGCCCTTCAGGCAAGCAAAATTTCAGTTATCAAACACATTCTATGCACCTGGCTCAGTGCTAAACATTTTATGTGTGTATTATTAATCTTCATAACAAGTAGATTTCATAGTGTAATTTAGCATAGAGGAGAGTGGCTTGCCCAAGGTCACACAGGTGGCAACTGGCAGAGCCAAGATTGCTTCATTTCTTCAGGGAACATTTGCTCATTGCATGTGCTGGCACGGCCCTGGGATGCAACAACAAACAAATGAGCCAGGCTCTAATCTCTGCTGTCTCAAAGCAGACACTTAAGGGAAGGAGAGAGATAATAAACCAGTAAATTAATAAGTGAACAAGATGATCACCATGGTTTTAATTGTCATACAAGGTAGCATGATTTGGGACATCCCTTCCATGACCACATAGACCTGAAGCAGGAATGATGAAAATACAGCTTGGTCAAGGTATTCACCAGAGCCTTCCAGGAAGAAGGGACAAGTGTACGGATCCTCCAAATAGGACCATGTCATTGTACTGAGGGGTGAAAGAAGTCCATTGTCTCCATAGGTGGACAACTCAGATAGAAGGGCATCTACAGTGTGCCGGCCCATGAGATATTAGGGCTTTGTCCAGATATCATATGATATTCATATCATAGAAAACATTCTAATGTGCAATGGCTTAACATGAAATTGCTTTTTAAAATTTTTCATGTTTTTCTTTCTCAATAAACAAGTTGTCTAACTCTGATTTCCAAAGAGGCAGCAGTTAAAAGGTAAGAAGAAACATATTTCCAAGAAACTAGAATGTTGCAGGCTGCAATTAGACTCATTTAGTTTAGACTTGCCTTGGAATGAAGCATTCAGTTGAAAGAAAATATGTCATAGCCTTTTAACCTACAATAAGGATGTACCTTAATTACTTCAGGGAACAGAAGTCAAACATTACAGTTAAAGCATAGACATGCAATTAAGATGTGGAGTCTTTCAGTAAACAAATATTTAGTTTTCCTTTGTGGAGAGATAAAGAGTGTGATAGGAGAGTTTTAAGCAATGGGATGATGGAAGCTGAAGACCTTTGAGAGGGTCCCTGGATATTTGTGGTGAATGATCTGAAGGGTCAATGGGTTTGGGGGATGTGATTTCAAATCCCAATGCCTCCCACATTCTCGCTATGCATTGACTCACCACTTCTTCACAGTTGGCTTGTGAATTATGTTCTAAAGACATCTCCATAGAGCAGGTTTCCCAGTGTTCTATCAAGGTGGGTCAGATTTAGACCTAGGGCTTCTTGGATGTCAGGTGGAGCTATGGCCTCCCACCAAGAACAACCTTTTATAATGACTGAGTAAGCACCTACTGTGTGCCTAACATGGAATGACCGCTAAAGAGAAATAAAATTATAAAGGCTTCATGTTTTTTGGGGGAAGAAGCTGAGAAAATGCATGAAATAATAATTCCTGGTTACTCAAAGGCCTGTGCTCTAAGGGGCAAGGTGCTCAGCCACCTGAAGTTTACAAGAAGAATATGTTTCTGAAAAATCAAAAGGAGAAAAAAAAGCTGTCATCCACTCAGGTCTGGGAAAACAAGTTGAGTCTGTCTTGGTATGGTGTTCTGAAAACATTTCAATGAATTCTCCACTACTTCTTCAAAAAGTAGAGGACTTTCAATTTGAATAGGAATCAGTGACTCAGTCCCTAACAACTGAAATCTAAACTATGGGAGAAGATGCAGTTGTCACTTCACAGATTCAGTCCTCAAAGGCACCGTGGCTTCCCCCTCTTGATAAATTGCTCGTGAGCACACCAGCCTCCACGTTGTCGGTTCATGGAAACAGTGTATGTAGAAACCCACAAGGTAAGCAGAGGTCTCCTTTCGATCACCTGCAAGGAGTGGATAGCTCTTGGCCTCAGCTAACTTTGAAAGAGCCGCCCTCACCTGCAGTTTGACATCAGATAGTTGACCGATGCCAGAATCAACCTCATGCCAGATCCACCCATCAGAGTTGCTTCCAAATCCCTGACCACATGAACTATAAGACGGTGAGCATCTGCTGCCATCCGCTGTGAGTTTGAGGATGATAGGCTACACTGTGATAGATAATTAATCCAGGTGGTGACGCCCCTATAGACTGAGTGGATGGGAAAAAAAATAAAGAACATTAGGGAATAAAGTAAATGACAGACTCTTCATTTCCAAGCACATGTTCTAATTCTCTGAAACCTACAAGAGGCAGGTTAGCTGGAGTTAAGTGAAGAAAAACAATTTCTGGCAGTTAATAGCCAGGAGCCAATTTCCCTAAAACCCGGTTAGTAAATTTACCTAGCAACTACCCAGGGTCACTGCGTGCCGTCAAGAGAGGTTAATACCGACTAATCTTTCTCTGGAGGGGTTCTAGTGTGCTGGGAATAGAAAAACTCCCCCCCCCCATTGCACCCAAGGGCAGTGGAAAAAACCCAGGCTTCTCACGTGCGACCTGCCTTTGTAATTACAACATGGTTGGCAATCATTAAGCACAAACCCCACCTCTTGGGTTCCAGATAAGCATCTCCCTACATACACACATCCACAACAGGATAAATTACCAGGACTGTGCCCTTCATCTGGGTCACCCATCACGGCGAACATGCAATACGCCATGGTCTTAAAGAAATTATTGCCATTTGTGGTTCTAAATAGGGCCACATTATTTTCTACAAGTGTCAATTTTCCCCAGCAATATTACATTTTCCAACATTTAGTTTTCTAGCATTCTGCCATGACTATCTGTGTAGATTAGAAAGGTTCTTAACTGTTATCTGTAATAGATTTTGCCTGTAGCAAAATTCATGCAGGCATAATAGAAGAACAAAGTGTACCCTGACGAAATTGCACCCATAATTTCCAGATGCCTGACATTTATTGCTTATTGCTATTAGAATTCAAGTGCCTATTTGTTTTCTACTTTGCTTTTATTCTTGCATCACAACATATAATGGAAAAAAGATATTTTAAATGTTGGGTTAAGTATCACAGATCAACACGGGGTACGAACATAATCAATACTACTTAAATATACTCCTAGGCAATTAATTTTTAAAGAATCAAATTGTTGTTCCACATCAAAATTCATAATGATACTGTAAAGGTTGTAACATTCTTTATTATTTAATTAAAAGCAATGCTTAGCGCTCGTGCAGCTAACTGTAACACAACGGAACAGGTTCTTGCTTATCCTTATGGGGAGGGAGCAACAGCTGACACTTTACAGTAGGCTCTTGATTAGGAAATGTTAATTGAACTACATTTGCCAGTATTCACTTATCATATTAATAGAGGCAATTTCATGAAAGGCTCCAAGAGGACTGTGCATCCATGACGATTGATAGCCAGGGAAAGAGCATGTGAAGAAAAGCTGTAAGGCCATGGTGTTGATAAGCTTGACTCCGGAGATCATAGACAAACACATGCCCAGCTTCGGGGAAAGATGCAAGAACATGCCTACAATGGATGGAGAAGACGATGAGAAGTAATAACAGTGAGAAAAACAAAACAAAACAAAACAAAAAACAACCTGAAACAGTTGACAGATCCAGCCCTCACAGGAAAGGCATAAACCTGAGCATTTTTCTGATGTCTGGATTTAAACAGAGGCCTGCTAGAATCACAGCTTGTGGATGGCTCTGAAAACTCTGGTCGGGTAGTTGGCCAGCTGAGGGCACTGCCCCAGCAGTGAGACCCAACTTATGCTCTTACTAGACAAAAGAGAGAATAAAAGGCGTAGTGGACGTTGCCTGGACTGCAGACTTCGTGGACTGGGGTTGAATGAAAGGATGTCAAGGATGCCTAGAATGGACAACTCTGGTCTCCATCCCTTGTTACTTTCCTCTAGTAAACCACACAGCTTCAGAAACTGTCTGTCGCATACTGTCCCAACTCAGGGCTAGGCAAGGTGGCGTTTACAGGGCCACATACACTGTTATCTTTCTTACATGTGGCAATGCTGAGTATTTAACCCAGAACCTTGGGCAGACAAGGCAAGCTCTCTATCACTGGGCTGTATCCCTAGACAGAGGAGACTTCTATTGGCCTTTCTATAACACTGACAAAGTATCTTAGGAGCTCCATGGGGATTGTTCACACCCTGATCAAAAACATTTTGTCCTGATACTGGTGACCATTATGATGAATTCCAAAGATGGTCATCTGGTGCAGGAAGCTGTGAAGCACCGGCTTGCTTCCTCAAGTGGGCCCAAGAGGATGTTCTTCCTGTGGAGAGAATCAGCCTGAGAGCTGCTAATAACTGAGCTTCCCTGCCTCAGGATTTACAGATCGGCACACACACACACACACACACACACACACACACCCTACTGGGCCTTGGTTACCAGTAACTGTTCTCAAAAGTACTCATGGTGCTGGGGTGGGGATGGGGGAAGGGCCCAAAGTAAGGAGACACCACTGTTTCCATAAAAGAGCTCCTCCAGAGCATTCCCGTGTATGAGACAGATCACACACAGTCCTGCAGATAGGGGAAGAATGTCAAGTGCTGGGGGGGTTTCTAGCTGATGTCAGCGTACTAATAATGTCTCCTCCTTTGTCAGAGAGGGAGGGAGGGAAACTACGGGTGCAGTGTCTGTTTGGCATACACAAGACCCCTGGGTTCTGTCCCTAGGACTGCAAGATCCCCCCCACACACACACACACAAAAGTTTCAAAAAGCTGTGTTTAGATCCAGGTTGGGAGACAGGAATGAGAGGATCCCTGTGAGACCAAGGACCACATAGCAAGAGCTAGGTGAGCCAGGGCTTAATAGTGAGACCCTGTTTGGAAAAGAAAAGGAGGAGGAAGAGGAGAGGAGGAGGAGGAGAAGAGGAGGAGGAGGAGGAGGAGGAGGAGGAGGAGGAGGAAGCCCTTGGTAGGGCTCTTCTGTAATACCAACACTCAGGAAGAAGCCAAGTCTAAGACTTGCCTAAGTTACACAGTAAAACTATTTTAGAATTTAAAAAGAACAAAAGGGGAAAAAAACAGACTCAAAGGCCTTGCAAACCTTCTCAGTGTCCCCCCCTTCTTCCAGTTCCGTCATTTTTGAGTAACTGTGTCCTAGCAGACACCAGAACCACCATGCTCTTACCTCTTGTTATAAACAATACATAAATGTGGTCTGAACATATGAGAGTAAATAAAGGTATAAAATCGAGAGGCCTCCACCATGAGAAAACCCACAGAATAAGCTAACCTAAGTCCATAAGGGCTCACAGAGACTGAACAGCCAACCAGGAAGCCTGCACGGGACTGACGTAGGCCTTCCACATGTGTTACATGTGGAGCTTGGTCTTTGTGTAGGACCCCTCAGGGCAGAATGTCTCTCTCTGACTGTTGCCTACCTTTGGGACCCTTTACTCCTACTGGTCTACCTTCATAGGAGAAGATGCACCTGGTCTTACTGCAACTTGATATGCCATGGTTGGTTGATATCCATGGGAGACCTGTTTTTTTCTGAAGAGAAAGGGAGGAAAAATGGATGGGGAGGAGGAGAGGCAGAAGGAGGGACTGGGAGAAGAGAAGGGAGGGGGACCTCTGGTCAGGATGTAAAATACATTAATTTTTGATTTTGATTTTTAGTTTAGATAAGTAGAATCGTGGAGAATGTCCCATTGCTTGAGTATTTACTTATTTATTTTACTTGGTCATGCATGGTGGGGGTCCCCCAAAGCTGCCTTTCCCTCTCAAATGCACTGCTTTTGACAGTCAGCTGGGTCTGCCTTTTCAGGGGGACCCCACTGACGGATATGTGGGCTATTACAGACGGTTTGGTGTTGCACTCACACTTAAATGAGCAACCTCTCACATATGCATTGGAACCTGTTTATAAGACTATCCACATTATGAATTCCTAGATCTGGAATTTTTAAGTCAGAGGAGATAATTCAGTTTTAATTGTAGGAAATATTGCTAAATATCTCTTCAAAATGGCCTCACCAGCTTCAACTTCTGCCAAAAGTTGTGACCATATCTCATTAGTCTGGTAAGGGCAGCCATCTGTCTTTGTCAGTTTTTGTGTTTTTAATTGCAGAGTATGGCTGACATCTTGTAGGGGGATTGCAATTTTATTTCTTAAGTTTATTCTTTTCTGTGTGTGTGTGTGTGTGTGTGTGTGTGTGTGTGTGTGTGTGTGTGTATGTATGTGTTTTCTGGTTTATATGAGGCAAGTCTTTCTGTATAGCCCAGTTTTGCTTTGAGCTTGAGCTTGTACTTGAACTTGAACTTGAACTTGAACTTATGTTGCCTCAGCCTCGTAACTACAGCCATAACTGGACACACTTCTTTTTAAATAAACCTTTGAGAATTCAGGAAGATGCTAGTGCAGAAACTCCATCAAATGATGTCCATGGAACTATTACTTAGGGATTCCCCAGGGCTTGCAAAAGTCCAAATTCAGTGAACTGCATCAAGAATTCACATTCCCAACACACACGAGGCTGAGGTTGTCTTACAGTGATGGTAAGAACCAGGAGTTTCTCCATTCCTCTTAATTCGGGAAACACAAGAGTAGGTAGAGCCACCGCAAAAAAGATTTAATGTCTTGGGAGAGGAGGGGTCTGATCACAGAGAGCTGGTTGATGGCTTTGCAGGCCACTCTTGGATGCTCCCCACAGCATGCTTGAAAGAGAAAGTGGATGTTAACTCCGCATTTTACCTGAGCTTCCACACACTGCCACCGTTCTGAAGCAATTATCTTCATGCGTTTAAGGAGTGGGTGTGACTAGATGGTGGCCCTGAAATCAGATGACACCCCCAGCAGGTGCAAGAAAACAGATGTGGCTCATTTACAGTTCCCCACCTGTAATTAAAGGCCTTTCATCCCTTCTTACTGCCAACCATGCGTGACAAGCTCCTGCAGAGTCTTCACAGGACTTCAGCACCTGGACACTTCCCCAGACCCACTGAGATAGGACTCAAGCTCCGATAATTTTTTTTTTTTAATGTCGCTGCCCCTCCCCCCAAGACTGTAACATGAACACAACTGTGTGGACCTCTTTATTAGGAACAATATATTGGGATTAGCTGAATTAGCAGAGCCTTCCTGAAGACATCAGCTAGTCCAAGGACCACTCTCTTGAAGCCTCGGGAGTATGCTTTTATTTCAACACCCTGTCAAATCTGTGTTTGGCACAGTTATCTATTAGGAAGATGCACACACATGCAAAAGAACCAGCCATGAGGGACACAGGGAAACAGTCTAGATCCAGGTTCCTCAGGGTACCTGAGACAGCAAGTGTAAAATCAAAATAAAAACATCTCTATATCGAATTGAAGTGAAAGTCAGTGAGGAATTTTTTTTTTTTTACTATGTCCCTTTTCTTTTCTTTCTTTTTTTTTTTTAATATTATTGTTTTCTTTATTTACATTTCAAATGCTATCCCGAAAGTTCCCTATAACCCCCCCCCCCAATGTGCTGACCCATGTGCCCCATTTTCAAAACCATGTACTGGGAGAAAGATGGAGGCCTTGGTGAGGAAGCATCTGGAAGCATTCGTTGTTTCTTACACACCACTGAAAGCAGTTCCTCTAATGAGCATTTTCTCAAGTTAAACTTCACAATGGAGCATTATATAGCTATTTAAACTAACATAGTTAAAAGGCTAATCTATTGTTGTTAAATGGGTGGCATGAAAATGATCAAAATATATTTTCAGTAAAACGACAAGTTGTAAAGTTGTATATGCAATAAAATCCCACTTCTTTATAAATGAAATAATAGCACTTTATTATCAGTTTTGGTTTTGGGTTTATTGTTTTGGGTGTGTGTGTGTTTGTTTTTGTTTTGTTTGTTTTGTTTTTGAGCAGGTTACGGTTGTACACATCTGGTATCCTAGTAATTGGGAAGCCAAGGCAGGAGGATTACTAGTTTAAGACTAACCTAGGCTACCTGAAAAGTTTTAGGCTAGTCTATGCTCCATAGTAAGGCTATGTCTCAGCACATAAACAAACAAACAAACAAACAACAAAACCAGAAAAAAAAAATGAAGAAGAGCCTCATTCCAGTTATAGTTTGACCACTTTGTGGATGTCCCCAGTCATCTTTACAACCCCAGGGTTGTAATTTTGTGCTACCTCATTTTAAAAATGAAGCCACCGGGACTCATAGAGGTTAGTGACATACCCAAGGCTCCAACAGCAGTCAGTAGCACAGCTGGCATGATGAAGCAAAGGCCAAACAGCCAGAGCACTCTACTTATTGGTGGAGAAATGGAGTCTCTTTTGATGAGGGAGCGTTTGCGCTCGCGTGCACTTGCACGCGCGCTCTGAGATGCTGAAGGACCATGATGGCACTGCTCTGCCAGGGAAGTCACTTTCCTCTGGGGTCACTAGTTGAATGGAACATGTATTCTTGTTCCTGACCCCGGTGCTCTTCCTTCTTTCCCCTCCCTTGGACCTTCTGGCTTCCTGTGACCATGTCCATCACCATCTCCACCTCCCGCCCTGCCCAACCTTGTCCCAGTCAATGATGTGAGGTTGGAATCTACTCCAGCCACCAAAGCTTCAGCAGTAGGACTGCTCGGCAAAGAAAACCGTTTATCCTGGCTTAGAAATTTACATCAGAGGAAGCACAGCTGTGAGGACCCCTTTCAGAGGCGCAGTCATTCAAGCCAATGCAGCACGTTCAAACCATCACCTAATAAAACTGCTGTCAGGATCAGCTCCTGATTTATAACGGATATGTAAATGTGTGCTTCTGAAGTAATAGAAGGCACTAAAAGGAGAAGGTAAAAATGCGTTCTAATCAGTATTTGAAGCATATCACTCCATTTTATTCTCTCTTCTGGGTTCTGTCTTTAAAAAGACCCTTCACGTCTTTGTACACTCCCTTTATTACTGACAAAACGGGGTTAAATAAACAAGGTCTCACCCTACATTTGGCTTCTTTTAACACATGCACTCAATATTTTCACCAGTTCACACTTAGAGTAGCTCAGGACCACATTTGAGCCAAGACGTCTCTCTCTCTCTCTCTCTCTCTCTCTCTCTCTCTCTCTCTCTCTCTCTCTCTCTCTCTCTCTCTCTCTCTCTCTCTCTCTATCGTTCCACAGCCAGAACTCTGAAATTAATGAGTTTAATAGCAATTTTTTCTCCCCTGGACACTAACCCCTTTCTCTCTGTCTCTAGATATAACGTATGATATCTGAGACTCATAAGGAAATTATGCGTGGTCATGGGCCGGGATGAGAACCTCCCCGTGAAAACTGCTTTCTCCACAGTAAGGATTCGTGTAACTTTTCTGCCTCCTCATTATTGCCGAACATAATTCATTCCTCCCTAAGTTCAAGTTGCATATTACCACACACTAATGTTGGTCTTCCTTTATAGCAACCTATCATGTGGTTAGCATTCTCATTTATAACCTAAATTACTTTTATTTCTCCAGCCATTTCGCCTAACTACTTTGAATCAAACAGCAAAATGATTCCATATCCCAAATTGCTGAAATACGCTCTAGCAAGAGTTGGCTGGAGTACATTATCCATTGGCAAGTGGATATTCATCTCTCTGGAGGTGGTGCTCCTCCTGAATCTGTAGTGCTATGTTTTGTCAAAGGGTTCTCCCTGCATTTAGATGTGATCCTAGAAGGGCATCGAGCTAAGGACCAACCCTTTCCCATATACATTGACAGGCAGACATATTTAAAAGGGGGAGGAGCCAAAGAGGTTCCCATGTTTTTCTAAGAAAAATCTTCGCCTTTGAAAGGCTGCTGCATACCCATCTGTCCTTGTCCTGTGTCATTTGGCTGTGACCATGGTACAACAGTGGCCTTCTTTCAGCCTCTTAATGAAACCTGTCCTTTGCATGTTCTGGGTCTTACTTCCTGGAGTTTTCCTCCTTGCCCACTGCTAGGCCTCTTCTTTCAAATTCCACTTTAGTCATGGCTTCTTTAGAGCTGTCTCCCAGCCTTCTCCATCAGACCAGTATGTAATCTTGACCAGGACGATTAACTGATAGTAGTATGTCTTTGACACACATAGTAGTATGTATTTGACACACATAGTAGTATGTATTTGACACACATAATACTCTCTGCTTCTTTCTCACACTTCAGGTCAATGATTTTTGGTTTTCCTTACCTTATTGACCTTTGTAGACTAGAAAGCAAAAGTATCTTTGAAAGCAGTACAGTCCCAGGGACAAGGGAGCCTTGGCATCTCAGAGGAGATGGATGGGGTGAGTCTAAACAACAGCAGAAGAAACCCTTTAGGCTGTGGAGGATCCTGAGCAGCCCCCAAAGAGACGGCATGACACCAAGGATACTTGCACGGTATTTCTAGAGATTTCCTTACGAGGCCAATAGTAGCATATCTCTGCCCTGTGAGTCATGCCTGCAACTGATCACAATCAGGTATGGAAATCAAAGGATTTTTTAATTATTCAGATATATTAAAACAGCCTGGAGCTAGGGTAACCAGCAAGCAGAGGTGGCTCCAGCGTGGGTGGGCATAGAACTTCGTAGCTGCCCAGACGTGCAAGAACCAGGATGAACTGAAATGGAGCAGGCAGTAGGTTTTTCATGCCCAAGTTTAGGGGTTACTGCTAAAATTTATTATTTTTTAATTCTCCTTTCGGTTCTAACTTTTTAATTTTTTGTACATGTGCGTGCGTGTGTGTGTGTGTGTGTGTGTGTGTGCGCGCGCGCGCGCGCGTGCGCGCATTTGAGTTCAAGTGCTCCAGTGAGGACAGAAGGGGGCACCAGATCTCCTAGAGCAGTGACAAGCTATTTTAAGCCACCTCCTAGGGAATGAACTCTGGTCCTCAACAAGAGCAGTATGCATGCTTAATTTCTGGGCCAAATTCCATCCCTTGGTTCTACCTTTTAACTTTCCCATACGTTTTTCAGCTTTGTGAGTGAAAGTTTTTCTCCGCCCCGCCCCCCAACCCAAGAGGATGCCTTTCTCCTCCTCTCACCTCTGAACTCCACGAAGCTATGTTAGCATCCTAGAGCTGAGTACAGAGCCCAACACATCCTGGATATCTATACATTGCTTTCTCAGATGTCACTGCACACAACCAAGTGCACAGCTCTTCTGTGAACATTCAACACAACAGTTCTCAACCTGGGGGTCATGACCCTGTTGGCAACTGTCTATCTACAAAACAAAACAAAACAAAAATAACACCACCTTCCTTAACAGTATCAAAACTACAGCTATAAAGTCGCAACAAAAATAATTGTGTGGTTGGGGGTCACCACAACTCGAGGAACTGTATTAAAGGGTCAGAGCATTAGGAAAGCTGAAAATCACTCATTTAGAAGAACATTTAGGTATGTGTTTACCATCATTGAAAGTGTAGGAAAATGCCATCTTCTCAGAAAGTCCCCTTTGTTTCTCCCTACCCAGTTTTGCCCATCTTTCTATCAGAGGCAAATACTTTGTGGTATTATTTGTGGCCCAACACCACATAAATGGACCCATACACTTTGGGATAAGTAGGCAGAAGTAAAATTGCTGAATCATAGGGTTTGGTATAAATTCAACACTGCAATACAGTGCTAGATTCCCAAGTTAGTTGTATAATTTTATATTTTTACCTATCAAATACACGAACAGCTTAGTTTTTCTGTATCCTTCAAGACTGGTTATTTTCAATTGTCTAGATTTTTAGTGAGCATACAGTAGTTTCTTATGTTTTTCATACAAACTTGCTGAACATCTGTTCATGTGCTTAGTGGCGTTAATACATCCTCAGAAGAACTGTCTCGTCTTTTGTCTGTTTATATATTGGGTCATTTATCTCTGTGTTTTTTCATTTCCTGGACTTCACACATTCTGTATACAAGAACACTGTTACAGATGGTGTTCCCTGTGCAAACCACTGTGGCTGTTTTCTTCAGTCTGCAGTTGAGCATTCCTAGTTCTGCAATGGCAACTATTCATAGTGAAATTTTTACAGTTTTGATGACATCATGCTTATTCATTCTTTTTTTTTAAAGTTTACACTTCACATCCAGTATAAAAATGTCTTTTCCTATCTAGCCAGGTTGCCAAATAGTCACTCTCCACTTGAAACTTTCACAGCTCAGTTTTTGCATGCTGCTCAGTAACCTGTTTGCAATACAATTTTGCATATGGCAGGAACCATGGGTTGAAGGTTGGATATCAACCTGTATTGGCAGGTAGCTATCCAATGCCATTTGTTGAAAAGGTGTTCCCAGCACCTTTAAACTTACTTGTGTTTGCTTCAAAAATCAATCGACTGTGCTGTGTGTCTTTTCTGGAACCTTCTTTCTTATTTAAACTACTTGTCTGTCTCTTTATTAGTCACTATTGCTCTGTCTTGGCTACTATAGAATTATAGTAAGTTTTCAAAGAATATGGAATAAATTGGAATAAGTCTTCCAATTTTGAATATCTGGGATTTTTTTTCTACATTTGTGTGTAAATTTTAATAGCAGCTTATCTATTCCTATCGAAGAAGCATGATGCTTTGTGATTGGAATTACATTCAATCTTTATCAATTAATTTTTATAATTGAGCAGGTAAATCATTTTTTAAGTCTCCATTTTCCTCATAGTACTGTTTAGATTTAAATGTAGGGTTGTTTTGATATTTTCGTTCATTTTATTTCTAGAAAAATATTGTTTGGGGTTTGAGGTTTTATTGTTGTTGTTGGTGGTGGTGGTGGTAGTTGGTGTGTGTGAGTGTGTGTGTGTGTGTGTGTGTGTAAGTTAAGTACAGGCCCCATGATGATCATTTGGAGGTCAAAGAACAACAACAAGAATTGGCCCTACCTTGTTTCTGAGGCTCTGTCTCTCTTGTTTCTGCCAGACTGCATACTTCTGGCTAGCTGGCCCTCAAACGTGCAGTCACTTCTGTCTCTATGTCTTAACTTGCTATAGGAATGCTGGGTATTAAATGTGTGCTCCAGAACTGGCCTTTTGTGTGATTCGGGAATCAAACTCAGGGCCTCAGGCCTGCATGGTCGGCCTGCATTTCCCCACTGAGCCAGGAGAGCAGCCCCACATTTGTTGTTCTTATGCTTGTATTACTTGCATTGCTCATGGCTGTGACAAACCACAACTGGGACAGAAATAACTAAAGGGAGGACTTACTTTTGTTCCTGGTTTGTGGGGTTGGTGTCCACAGACCCTTGGTCCGGTGTTCTGAGAGAGAACATCCTATAAACAGACTTGTGTTGTTTCTGTCCCCTGAGAAGGCAGCTTGAGGTGTCCAGCTCTGGCAGTGTATTTCTCAGTTTCTCTTTGTTCTGTCTCTTCGTATAGTGATGCTTTTATCTACTATTAGGAGATGCATAGGCTTTTCAGATTGCTGTGACTTCTTGAAAAAAGTTGCCAAATGATTGTGGAATGCCGTGTGTGTGTGTGTGTGTGTGTGTGTGTGTGTGTGTGTGTGTATTAATAGTTTCTGTTTGATCTGATATTCCCACACATATATCAGGTTCTTATGACTCTGTGTTAAGCGAACACCTGCAGGCCAGGGTTGGACAGCACTGGGATAAGAAAGCTGCTGATGTAAGCCCTAGAGGCCAAAGTCCAGAAACACAAGACCTTGAGTGTCTGTGGCTAGAAGCCCCAGTGTCCAGATCAGAAGAGAACTCAGCTTTCCTTTTCTTTTTTGTCCTTTTTGGAATCTGACAAATTGGAGGGTGCCAACCACACTGTTTAGAACTCTTCTTTACTCAATGTTCAAATTCAACTGAACCATCTTCACAGACACATACAACAGTAACATTTTCCTAGTTCTCTGAACTTCTCCAAGTTGACACATAAAATTAGCTATCGCAGTGTGTGTGCATGTTTTTATATGTGTATATATATGTATACATGTGTATATGTGTCTTTGCATGTTTGCATACATGTATATATGTGTATACATATATATGTGTGTGTATGTTTGTGTATATATGTGTGTGTATGTATGTATGTACCTGTGTGTACATGTGTTCTTATATGTTTGTTCATGAGTATGTGTGTACAAGTGTACATGTGAGCATTCATCTGTTTTCATGTGTATGTGTGTTTATGTGTACATGTATATGCATGTATGTGTGTCTATGTGTGTGCTGTGTATATATGTGCATGTATGTATCTGTGTGTCTATGTGTACATGTGTTTGTCCAGTATACACACGCATATACATGAATATATGCATGCGCATGTGTAAATGCTTGTTTCTATGTGTAGGTATGTATATGTGTGTGTGGACATATACATCTGTGAACTATGAGTCTGTTTTTTACTGCTACATCAAGGACTCATGAGCCATACTTATTAGATGAGTCAGTGCAGTGGGATAGCATGCACACACCTACAATCCACCAAAGGAGTCCTTCATGGAAGGACACCATGTGCTCTCACAGATCAATAGCATGCTGGTGGAGGGAATTGTGTGAAACTTAGCTGCATATTATGATGCTGGGGGGTTCCTTAGTCTGTTACATCACTCCTTGGTTTGGTTGCATTTCTGCTCTGTGTTCAATTCAGTTATCTATCCATCTTACACCCACATGTCTTCTTTGACTCTGCTGCCAGATTTGCCTTTGACCATTTAAAGCTCTACAGAGGCCTTGCTCCCATTGAAACTCTAGAGACTCAAGCTCTTTGGAGAACTTCCAGCGCACAAACTTGAGGCTCACTGGATCAGTGGAGACCTCCTGATTCTGGAACCATCCTTTAATGTCACATGCCTTCTCAACACCCCGAGATGGCTCTAGGCCCACAGCGCCGCCCTTTGGTCCAGAGAGTCCTTTCTTTCCCATGGGGCAGAATGAGCCTTGGAGTTTACCATCTTGCTCTGATGATTTCATTTGATTACAGCTCTCAGAAGCCTGGGGTGGGGGGTAGGGTTGGAGAGTGCGTGCAACTTGCTGCTGTGAGAAAATTTGAAACAATGCTATTACCTTTGCTAAAGTCTATACAATCCAAGAAAAAGAGAGATAAGCAGAAAACGCCAGCAAGGAGAGATTTCTAGAATGTGATACAGACTAGAGCTATATATCAGGATGGCTAATGATAGCTTGATTCTTCACTCCCCTCCAAATTCCTGGTGTCGTATGTGCGGTGCAGAGGGTCTTTGTGATAGGTAATTTCACCATGCTTCTTTTTCTCCTGTCTTTGAGTTAAGGAATTATGTTATCATATTTTCATGGTCTCCTGAAAAGCAGGAGGATGCTGTTGTTCATAAAAACAGGAACAGGTACATAGTATCTGCTTAGAAGTATCCAGCAGCTAGAACTCAAAACAACCACCATTAACAGCTTCCTCACCCCATTGCGGAACATGGGCTTCATATGCAGGGAAGAGGGTATGCTCTTGTGAACCAGATGTGTCTTGTGAATGGTTCTCCCTAGCTTCCAGAAAGACCAGTGGCAACATAGAAAATTAGATGTCCCTGACGTCTTTAGCAAATGGAGGGCCTTTGGTTACTTACTGATCCTGTCTCAGCAGCCCTCTGTATGTGTGGATTACCACCAAACATCCTTTCCTCTGGGAAGACCTGTTCTCCAGAATCTTCACTGTATCTGGTGGCTCAGGGCACCAACAACTCTGATTAGGTTTGTCTCTGAGAAATCACCCAAACCCACAATACAGACATTTCCTCTTGCAAACCTGAAAGGATGTGCTACAACCCACAATCCCTCATGGAGGCAATTGTTGAAGACAGTACACAGTATCCATTTGAGATGGTCACAGACTTGACATTTAGTTCACCTCAGACTAATTGATTCCCTGTGTCCATCACCAGGTGAGTGTTGAGGATTTTGAATTTTTGCTACTCTGGGGATCTTGGAATCCTTGTTCGACCTTCATCAGGTTTAGGAGTCCATCCTGCCTTAATGAGAAAATAAGTGGGGGGGGGGGAG
>NC_034609.1:14357004-14384040 GCF_900095145.1 Mus pahari
AGAGAGAGAGAGAGAGAGAGAGAGAGAGAGAGAGAGAGAGAGAGAGAGAGAGAGAAAAGCACTTCAGTGGTTCCAACATCATCATTATGGAGATACGTAGAATGGTACCCAAAACAGGATGGCCTTGAGCTTAAAGAATTCTTCCACTTCCAGCTCAAATGACCCATCTGAAATTTGGCTCCATATCTCCTTATCATTTCTTTTAAGGTTTGGCAGTAGCAGGAACTTCCCCAAGAATCATCTCCCTGTTGTCCCTGTCCCTTCATTCTGAGCCGCCCGAATCCAAGGGGCACAAGATAGGAATACAACTTAGAGCCCAACACCAACCCACTACAGCTGCTGGCTGAGTGACAGACCTGCTTGAGACAAGACCTATGACCTAGATAGATTTCTGGAAATTCACAAAACCTGCCAAAATGGACTGTGGAGCTCTTACTGGAAGTTCTGCAACTTTTGAGCCATGGGACCTAGACGCTTGTGTAGTGAATAGGTAGACTTTGAGGGCTCTAGGCTGGCCCTACTTCTGGTCAAGCTTTCTATCCCCGACTGTAACCAAGCATCACAAGGTCCTGCCATCAGAGGCCTAGGTACTGGCTGCTAGGTCTTTCCCTTTCTTTTTCTTTTGTATCTCCTCAAACCATGAGCCAAAAATAAATCCTCTCTCTCTCTCATTGCTCTCTCTCTCTCTCTCTCTCTCTCTCTCTCTCTCTCTCTCTCTCTCTCTTTGCTTTTGTCAGGTAATTTGTCACAGAGATGAAGAAAGCACCTACCACAGTACTCCTTATACTTGATGAGAACAGCTATGTTCATTGGATCTCCAAAAGAATTACTGAGCAGAGATAGCTTTAAAACCATAATTCAGAGTGTATCTCCATATTCCTAATTTCCCCCCACAGAACCCATTAGAGTTATTTCTCATGTTTTATTGTCCTTACTTGTGTCTATTTATATATTGGACAAAACCATAATGATTCTGCCTTAATAACTCTAAAATTTTAGGTATTTAAAACAACAAATGTATAATTCCATCTAAGGTCCATTATGAGTATCTTAAATGTCCTCTTGGGTTGCTATCTTCCATTTGAAAAATGCTGTAATTTCACAGTAGAGGACCCTTCCATAATCGATAAGATGAGAAGAGGGGCCCAGAGATTCGAGTAACAAGCGATTGGCTCCTTCCTAGAAACGGCACTAGCCATCGTCTATTCCATTGCATGGGCAAAGCAGGAAACATGTTCTTATCTGACTTAAATGAGGTCAGGGAAATTCAAACCTCCCATGCTGCTTAGAGAGGAGAACTGAAGGCATCAGTGGCAGCAATGATGCCAGCTTTTGTGTGCCTTCTCAGCTTAGCGTCTGTATTCCTAAGGAGAGCATAGGGTTGAGCTGAGGAACCAGAGAGAATGGTATTTTGGCGGCAAGCTTTATGCTAAAGACAAAAAGCGTTGTGTATAATCATTGTACTCACATGGTAATGTATTGCTCTTGTGCACACAGACTTACAAACCTGCACCTACGTGCAGATTAAAGTGGAACAAGCAGAATAAAAGTGAGAATCATGGGAGACAGATTTATTTTTCAGTCTCCGAAAAAAAATAATGTTTACCAATAAATAAGGGAAGAAAGTTATGGTGCTGAATTATCACCAGAGGTAACAGATTAAACTCCCAAATTAGATATAAGTAGAAATAATTATACACAAGTGCCTATACAATGATTAGCATAGACTTACATATACATTGATTTATTGTATATGATTACATATATATACATACATATGTATACATATATATATGATCTTCTAGCTCTGCCTACTCAGAACAGATACAGGCTGAGGCAATTCAGGTAACAATGAACACACCCAGATGCCAGACCTGGACTACTAGATACTATTATTTGTTGAAAGGGCTCCTAGAGAAACAAATGGTTTTAGAGATTAGGCACAGAAATTACAAGATGTGGTTGATCACCATGAATTCTCAGAAGTTAAGGAAGTATCCAAAACACAATATGGTAGAAACCATATGCAAACAGCAAAAGAACCAATCCTGAAGGACTCCCAATTCCATGTCTGAGCGACTTAAGCACCAAAGTCAGATAGATTCTACTGTACCACAGAGTGTATGACACATACACACGAGTCCATACAGATGTAAGTAAATACTTGAATAGGTAAATACATGGAGAAAGGGGGGAAATCGTCTACACAAGAGGGGGTCCAGATTTGATGTATAGATACAGTGTAGTCTGCTCGCTATGAGGATTAGCTAGATTTAGTTACTTACAAATTTTAGGCTATGAGAAGGGGCATATAAGAAAACATTAAAATATGATTCCCATCTCTGAAATTGTCTTATGTCAGAAACTCTGAGAGACTCTGAATCTCTCTAGGCCCCTGGTTCCTCATCTATAAGAAGAGAGAAATAACACTCTCTTCCACAGGATGACTGATTACAAATCCATGTGATAATTGGATCCTGTGAAGTAGAATGTGCTACAGTGCTCAATAGGTATTATATGCGTTGCTTAGTGATTGCGATATTTTTTTTCTGAGAACTAATAATTGGTCAGCTTTGTTGTGCTGACGTCATCAAAGGTATCTTATACAAACCTAACCAATACAGTACAGTTCCTCGGTGTGGTCTTCTAGTGTGTCCAGGAGGCCCAATAACCATGGTATGTAGGAAGCAATGGTTATGTGACACAACACACTGTTTGCTTTTTTTCTTAATGAGCAGGAAGGTTCACTAAAGTATTTAAGCCATTAGCCTAGTTAATTATGAGCATTATGAAGCACTGCATATTGTACACAACCAGATGTGTTCTACTTATATATAACAGGCAGAGAAGAGGTTAGTCTACAGAACCATCCCCATAGTCAACTGAGTAAGGTGTTGCACTATGTTACAAAGTTCCTACTACTATGACACCATTAGGTGGTAGGAGCTTTGTAATTTAGCTGTCTCTTTGTGGGACCACAATTGTATACCCAGCTTGTCATATTCCAACTTCCAGAATTTGGAAGACCCCTCAACATGCCTGAGTGCATCACTTGATCCTGATGGGTTATTTTCATGCTCTAAACAATTACATCACAAGGCAGTCATTACATCTGGCAACTCCTGGTGTGAGATTATCCAGGCATCTTGCCCTGGGTTGTCACAGAAGCCTGGGTATCTACTCTTCCAAGGAAATGTGAGAGTGAGCCTTTGAGATACAGAGAAAAGTATGACTAGCTACATGATTGATTTCTTTTTTAAACCACTTTGAGATTCTTTGTTAGTAAAATAGGTATAATATCATTATACAGCCCAATGGTAATTCAACAGTTCACTCAATGAACTGCCTGGCACATAATAAATGGTCAATAAATGTTGGTTAGTATACAAGATAACCAAAAAAAAAAAAAAATCTAGCTGCTAGTCTGGAGAAATTCTCCTTGATAAAAAATGCACACAAAGCCCTTCTCCCAACCTAGTTAATAGAGTTCCTGGAGTCTATACAGACCCCAGTGGTGAGATGGGAGACAAAGGCCCCTAATCAGCCCTGCCATTGGGATGGGGCTGGGAATGAGCCTGGAGGCCTGGCCTTGGCATCTGGGCCTACTACCCCCGAAACAGCTGCTCCTCCATTGCCTGCCACTCACAGGCTGGATGGGTCAGGGGAGGGGTTCATCTGAATGGGTAACCCCTGGGACCTAAAGGTCAGACATGGGCTGGGAAGGGGAGGGACCCAAAGAGCAGCAGCTGCTGTTGGCTGAACTGGGTCCTCAGGGAATTGCTTGTTTAAGTTTCAATAAAGTGATCTTAATTTGGTGGATCTATATTCTATGTTTAGTTGAGGTTTTTTTTTTTTTTTTTTTTTTCCAGAAAAGATTCAATCTGCAGTTTATTTCAGGAAAGCCCTTGCCCACCCCAAGGGTTGTTGATATCGATATAAATGCTTGGAGATTTAGTCTGATTTCAGAACAATTGTCAGGGGTCACAGATCTGACCAGACAATCACCACATGAACTCCAAGACACTTCCCTCTGCTTCTGTTCCTGGTACATTTTGCTTTCCTCATTTAAACAAATGGAGAATCACACAATTCAACCCCCCCTCCCCCCAATCTACCAAGGAACCTCTCCCTACTTTTTATCCCCAAATTCATGCCAAAAAAAAAAAAAAAAAAAAAAAGGCAGTAGTTTTCTCTCTTTCCAAGTTTGCTATTTTGGAATCTTCCAAAGATTCTTACGTCCAAACAGGCTAGTATGTGAATATACACAATGCCTGCTCATTTCCTGCCACTCTGTTTTAACAAAGAACATGTCTAAATGACCATGAAGATAATGATTACTATGTTTTGCTTTCCCATGTTAAGATAGTTAACATAATGATGTTTTAAATACATAAATGTTTTATTATTAACATCTGCATTCATTTGAAAAGAAGGTACTTGGGGTTCTTAAAAGCACCTATCTTTCGTGTACCACATAATAACTAAAAGGAATGGGGTAGCCTTATCTATCGGTACCAAAGAATCTACTTAAAAAAATGAGTTCCTAAATAATGCATAGTATAGCAATGTTGTTTATTAAAACGCTGACCTCTGAGTACTCGAAATCCACTGGGAGTCTACACGAAAGTATCTGACTCTCTCTGAAGAGTGATGTGTCAAACCAAGAACAAAGAGGAAGGAAACGAAAGGAATGGGGGTCAGGAGTGTATGGTGGAAGGGGCCATTTGTGAAGCGCACACCGCACTTGGACTGCCCATTCGCAGGCACTTACTATTGGGAGCTGGTATCCGTCTGATTGCCCAATACATGGGCTCGCTGCTGTTGGGTATTTGAGGATCGTCCCGTGTCATCATCGGCTTTGTCTTTACTGTTCAAAAGATTTTTAGAAAAACAAATTCACATGTTTCTTTTGAAATTAAAGAGTTACACATAAGAAAAAAATTATATGTGCAAAGCATATGTATTTTCGCTACAAAAAGAGCTCAGAGCATATGGCTTTGCAGTGTAGGGACGTATCCATGAATCGTTTCACAATCCATAATTTAAAGCTCAGGAAGCCTTCCGTGATCTTTCCAGATGGACTCAAACTGCATCTGGAATTCTAGCTCCAGCCTTGGAAAGACCCCTTCATTGTGCTGAGATAGACTCAAGTCCTCTGACTCATATCCTCATATCAGAGCCACTTAGGCACTGTTCTGGATAGTCTGATGTCACCTCAAAGGAGGAAAACTCAGTTAAGAAAATGCCTCCATAAGATTGGGCTATAAGGGATCCCATAGACCATTCTCTTAATTAGTGATTGATGGGGAGTATGTGTGTGTGTGAGTGGGGGGTCATCCCATTGTGGGTAGGGTCACCCCTGAGTCCTAGTTCTGTAAGAAAGCTGACTAAGCAAGTCATGGAAACAAGACAGTAAACCTCTGCCTGAGTCCCTTTCTTTCTGCCCTGCTTAAGTGCCCACCCTCATTGCTTTGGATGATAAACGGTTATATGGAACTGTGAGTGACTGAAAGCTTTTTTTCCCCTAAGCTACCTTTGGTCATGGTGTGTCATCGCAGCAATAGGAATCTTCACTAAGACAGGCACTGAGAAGCACTGAAGTGGATGCCACTAGGGTCAGGCTACATCAGCAAGGACAGAGATCAGAATCATCTCCGGCAACACACGAGGACCAGTCCTGAAGAACTAGAAAGTAAACAATTTAGGGTTTGGGGGACAGATAGGGAAATCATTCAACTAGACCACCGTAGCACACCAACAGCAACATGGGTCACCATGTGGCTGTGTGACAGTCATTCTTTGACCACACTACCTCGGGTGGGACTGCGGTCTACTACCAACATCTTATCTCTTTATCTCATCATTGGCCCAAGATTCCCAAACCTCAGTGCCAGGTGGAGCTCCTGAACTCTGAATAGCATCATCGTATACATTAAGATAACCGTATGTCGAGAAAGGAGACAAAGTGATCCTACCGAGCCTACCCAGTGACCCCAGTTAACAGATGCTCTGAGAAGATATGATGTCCAGTTCTTCAGGTTTTAAGGAAATGTGAGTATGTACAATTTCAGTCTACCCACACCAGGAAAACAAAGAAAAACAACAACAGCAACAACAACAAAACCACCACCACCACCACCAAACTGGCATCAAGGGAGCCTGGTAGAGAAGAAGTTTCCCGTTTGGATCTGGAGTCTTTATTTCCCTCTATGGTGAGTGCTTGTCTTTGAATTTAAGTAGATGTATAGAGCACCGAAATGTAGAAGTCAGATCCTACTTGGGTTAGGCAGAATTTCCTGATAAGACCCTATCTACTGCAAAGCCCCAGCATCACACAAGAAATCTATCTTTATCTTAAGTAATAAGCATTATGCCAGTCAATCTGTTGGTGGCAGGTTGACACATCATTAAACCATGAGGATTTAAAAAAAAAAAAAAAAAAAAGCCCCATCCCAATGCCAATCCTTTCATATGTCACGAGGACATAAAGGAACTTTTATGTCCTGCATTCAGCCTGACCAGGTGAATTATCCCATTTTCTCCAGAGTTGCCCCACCAATGGGAAGACCAGCTTCAAAAACTGTTACCAAGTGAGGGAACAGGAAACGGAACAGGAACAATCACTGTCGAATCACAGAAATAACTGGAAGTTGTTTATATATTTTTCCCCAAGAAAAATGAAGAGGACGTGGAAGATCTAAGTGCTGCGATTAGCATGCTCCTTTCTTCCCTCTGTGCTCCCAATTAAAAGTGGGCTCCTCATTTCACTCAAGATGTGCAATTATTAAACCATGATGTCTTCCTTTCTTTTTTTTAAAAAAAAAAAAAAACAATTTATAGAAAAGGGCTCCACACTGCTGCCACTTCACTAAGGTTGCCTATAATTGCTCCAGCCAAAGCTTTGACTAATTAAATCACACAAAAGATTGTTTCTTAGTAACACACCTGGTCCACGCTTTGTAGCTGGCTTTCATTTAAGCGCTGGGTCTCATGCTGCCTCGTAGCATGAAAGGATATTAATCAGGTAAATGGCCATTAAAAGTCATATCAATATTTGCTATGTGGTGATTGTTTCCTTAAATCTTGAACAAAGGAGGTGTCTTTGAAATTTCAGGGCTGGTCTCCAACCCCAGAGAGAGCAGCCACATTGAAACGCTTTAGAGTTTTGTTTTTTTTTTTTTTTTTTCAGCTTTACTGAGAAGTAGGAAAAAGGAGCAGAATGTGAGGTGTGGCTAGAAGTGAGATTATATTCTCTTTGTTCCTGGGGGCCTGTTTGGAACCAGGAGACAAGAGTTGAACAAACTGAAATCAGTGTAGAGCAAATGAGGGACCTTGGACAGGAAGCCTCTCTGATGGCTCTCCATTCCCTGAGAGAGGAAAGCTTCCATTTTGGAGTGAATGGTGCTAATTAGGTTGTGATTTGGAGCTCTAGTTAGACATGCAAACGCCCAGGGAATCAAGTGCTGCTTTCATAGTCAGTTAAAAGAGGAACTGCCGCTAAACATTTCCTTCTAGCAGCAAAGCACCTTTTGAGGACTCGGTGAAGGGGTGCTGTGCTTAAAGTTGGCAATATGGCTAGAAAGTTTGATTCCTGAGTTATTGGGCTCTTTGACCCCTGGGACAGCCCTAAATCAATACATGCTTATATTGCCAAGCCCAAGTCCAGTGGAGCAAGCATTCCATTCATGGGGGAGAGGGTAACTACATGCTCTTACATGTGAGAAAGCCACCTGCCAGCAGCATCCATCTACTGTCCTTTGTTCTGCAAACTTGTTCACCTTCCACTGAATGGAGAAGACCATCCTGTACTGAGCACATGCCTTTGTGAAGACTGGGATGCAGCATCCTGCTGGCCTTGGAACTTAGCTTCTAGAGTTGGAACGCCACCTCTGGACCCCTATGGCTGTGATTATGATCAAAGTCTTTAAGTCCCTTTACCTTGATTTTTACATACATGAAATGAACAAAGTAGCAATAATAACCTCTTACAGACATGGCACAAATAAAATGAATATACTGTATTTCACTTATGTTATTCATTATGACATATACTATAAAGTATGATATGTATATATGAACATAAATACAGTGACTTGCACTTATAATTTCCACAATACCTGTTACCTACAACCTCTTGACAGTCCACAAAGTCTTACACAGTATTACTTCCTATTCAATTTGGTCAATGTCAGAGGCTGAAAACTGTTCTTCTGTGGGTCACCCTCTGAGACACTGGACCATGACGGGAGAGCAAGTTTCAGTTGATTCTCAGCAAAGAAACTAAGTCAAAGCAACCTGTTTGGGAGCACTCTTACAATGTTCTCAGTGTCCTCCATGAGAGGCTACCTGCGTTCAGGAGGACCTCTCTTGGACATCCCTCCAGTTGGCTATCTATACTGTTCCCAGGAAGATGGAAGAAATACAAAACCAAAATTGTCAACCTAAAAGAAAAATCAAAATAAGAATCCCCAAAGGACAATGATATTTATTTGGGGCTGGCAGACCATGGCAATGGGACTAAACATATGCTTAGATAGGGCATTGGGTGTATTCAAAGAGGCTGAGACAAGGGACAGGTTTAAAGGCAGTGAGATGCATTGCATCAGATAGTTTGATACAATTATCTTTGGTTACATGATTCTAACAGTAGGGGTGACTCTCTGATGTTGAGTAGGTGGTGTCTGTAGTGGTGTCTCACTGCAGTATTCTTTAGTCATGTCAGATGGCACAGGCCCTTGTGTGCAACTGTGCTATCAGCTGCCTTTCATGAGAGTTGTTACTACCTGGTACTCCCATGCGAGAACAGTTTATAACCTTGGCTTGCACTTACTTGCTAGAGTTGATAGAAATGTTTCCATTTAGATTTCAGTCCTTTCCCAAAGTGGAGCCCACACCCCACTGTGCTTGAATGTGGGTGTGCGTCATCTAAGACCTACCCTCGGAAGGATCCCTTAACATCTATCTTAAGTGCAATGACTGCCCACGACAAGAACTTACTGATCTGTCTCAAAAAAAGAAGCATCAGTTCCAGCAAGACGCAGAACTGTGACAGAAGGCAAGGCACATTAGTCGAAGGAGCAAAAGTTGCTTAGTGTTTATATAACCAGGAAGCTCACCTGTGACTCTCATCTTGAATATGGCTCTCTGCATGACCCTGGGCACTTGCAAGATGCCTTTATCTCCTACTGGTAGGTCCCTATTGTGCAAGGTTGTCTCTTGACACTCAGTATCAGGCAACAGAAAGGAGCAAAGGCTGGCAGAAGTTGCTCAGGGGTCCGGGAAACTTGCTGATTCTTGGCTAGGGACCAGTGTGCCCTCTATCTCACACTTACTCTGGGTGAATATTCTGACTGACCAAATTGAGGTGCCAAAGGATTAGGAATGGCTTGGGGGAAGTCAGAGTTCTCTGAATGTCAACTCAAAGAGTAGAAACTTCAAGAAGATTTGGGGAAGGCAAAGAAGGCCTAAGATACTAACACAAGAAGAGTGGGAGGGTATTGCCTAGGAGGTCCCAAGGAGGAGAAGAAACAGGCAATGGAAGTTGAGAAAAGAGGGAGGGGCCCAGGGCTATCTCCTCAAGATTCCATTTGATGTTCTCCTGGTGTTTCTGGAGAAGCCTGCTATGTGACCCCTATGACATCACCAGGACTTGAGAAACACCAAAACCTCAAAGCTGGTTTCCCTCTCATGCTGACTGCACATTAAAATCACCAGGAGCACTTTCAACCATCTTCATGTGGCGTTCCAGTTCCAGAGCGCGTGTTAATTGGAAAAGGAAGGCTTCGGATGAGTACCTGAGTGACTCTGTTGTAAGTCACGGTAGAGATCCTCTGTCCTGGGGCATCCATCTGCATTCACTGTTTTAGTACATTTGTTTCTGAAGAGGGTGGTGGGAGTCATTTATCTTTCAAGAGTCCTCATCCTGGTCAGCCAGTCCATTTTCCCCATTTCAGGACTGAGTCCAAGGAAAGCAAGCTTGGAAAGAAACCGGAGTCTGTTCTGTTGGATGACAAGACTTGGACTGATGCATATACGAATATTCAGGATGCTAAGTTCATCGCTGGACCATTTTGCCTTCACATCACCCTCTCAGGTATCCTTGTATCTGAACTTCAATAACCAGGATGTCATTACACAAGCTCACAAAGCAAATTGCTACGAAGGTGAGACTGGCAGATCGCACGCTCAGAAAAGGAAGTCCCTCTCCTTGGCTTCATTCTTCCTACTCACCAATTTCATTTCTGTTCCTTTTCACCAGTGGGAGGAGGGCTCCCCCTAAGACACACTTCACTGATGTTTGCATGAGCTCTTGTAGTTAAGACACAAAACTTTAGCATATAAGAAGCCTAGGCCCACCGAAGAGGTGAATCTATCTAGCCTGCATATTGATTGGGAAGCTCCTTCTATTCCCAGGCACTGACACATCTCTGCTGGGCTTCTAACCTGCTTTGATTGACAACACCGTTTTTGCCTGCTAATTTTCATGGTTTTTTTGAGTCCAACACCTTAACCACTCAGCCATCACAGCTAACTCATTTTTTTTTTTTTGTTTTTTGTTTTTTAAAAATCTGTTGTTTTCCTTACTGCCCCACAGTCTGGAGAAATGCTTCAATTTGTTAAGAGTGGGTCTACAGAAAGTTAAGAATACCTTGGATGTGGCTTGGGGTCATTACCAACATGGATGACTATTTTAGTCACACCTGCTACCTATCCCTAGATACTGAAGGCAACTCTAAGAACATTGCCAGGAGACCTCTACCCCCCACTCCCGCAGCATGACAGTTTCTATACTGCACATTATGTTTAGATATGTCCCTCTACTTCACTGCTTTAGCCTCTCCATGTTCGTAAGCCACTTCTGCCCTACAGAACTCCTGTTTGTTATTATACTTTGATCGCTACAGCCACTCAGAAGGCTGCCACTTACTCTTTAAGTGTATGTCTTAATTACTCTGCAGATGCACGAGTCCAGTGTGGACTTCCTTCACATTTTGACATGCTATTGCATAATAAATCTTCCCTGGAGGACATATAATACAAAGCATAGCTTTTGGCTACTTGGTATCATATGTTACACATCCCCTCAGCTGCTCTTTGACCCCAGCCTCTCATTAAATAAGGATCAAGTTGAAATCCTCACAGGGACCATCGGGAAAGAACAATGGCAAGGGCTAAGTCAGACTGTGGCAAGCCCAAGGACCAGATCCATGTTGTGCCATGTGAAAATGAGGGCAGTGCTGCCAGGTCTGCCCTATCTCAAGAGACAACTAGTTCACAGCTTTGTGCCATAGCCCACTTTTCAATGAGAACCACTGTTTTCACTCTCTTTTTGAACCCTGTCAGCAAAATTGGCATGCACCCTTTTGTGTGTGTGTGTGTGTGTGTGTGTGTGTGTGTGTGTGTGTGTGTAGAGGAGAGAGAGAGAGAGAGAGAGAGAGAGAGAGAGAGAGAGAGAGAGAGTTGCCTATCTGTGCATGTGCATGACTGTGCATCTGTGTCTGTGTGCAAAAATGCATGCGTGTCTGTATGCATATTTGTATTTGTATATGTGTATGTTTATGTGTGTCAGTGTCTATATATGTGTATTCATGTATGTATATATATGTGTGTGTCTGTGTACATGTTTGTGTTTGTATGTCTGTGTACATTTCTGTGTGTCAGTGTCTATATGTATGTGTGTATACATGTGTATATGTATGTGACTCTGTATTTGTACATATGTGTAAGTGTGTGTTTGCATTTGACTTTATGTTTGTGTGTATGTATGTGTGTTGTGTGTGTGTGTGTGTATGTGTGTCTACCTGATGACCTTTTACTTGTCTCTCTTGCTTATATCTCATTTCTTTCCTTTGGTTGTTTCAGGATTGATACTGACTACATCCTTGACTCAGAACAGCCCAATCACTGTCTTTTGGGAGTATCCAACGGACAGGTTATCTTTCCTGGTGTCTCAGGATGGATTACTGTCTCCGTCTACCATGTTGTGC
Source organism: Mus pahari (assembly GCF_900095145.1). Lineage (NCBI taxonomy): Eukaryota > Metazoa > Chordata > Mammalia > Rodentia > Muridae > Mus > Mus pahari. Next base: position 14,368,992 of record NC_034609.1, read on the forward strand.
CTTTGTACACAGTTCTGACAATCACTTGTGGGTAGGAAGATTTATCCCTCTGCTTTTAAAAGGAACAAATGCATTGATTTAAAGAAGTGAAGAAAATATCCCTATGATACTACATGTAATACAGCACACAAATACAGCACACCTACACATACATATGCCACACCTCTGAAAATATAATCATTATCACAGAAGATCCTGTGGTCAGCCTATCAGGGATGGAAAAGTCAGGGTTATTTATAAAGAACATTACAGAAGATGGTTCTAGGGACAGAGAAAGTGGAAAGCCACTGGTCACCACACATGCATATGGAGCTCTTGGAGGCCATCTGTTTCTCCTCCTCTGGGTTTCTACCACTGACCTCTACCCTGGTAGTTCATGCTGAATGCAGCCACAGGGAACAGGCATGGCAACTTCGGTAGTTCCTGCTTCCTCCTCATATTCTATTAACCTTTTGTGGAGTTTCCTGGCTGCCTCAGCCCTACTCTGTTTCCTCCTCCAACATTTTATGGTCTTTACAATCCATCCCTCCCATTTTGACACCTTACTATAGTCATTCTTTTCTACTTTAATGTGCGGTTGCATCCCAAAGAAATTATCGTTATGAAAAGTACTGTTTAAAACCTGTTGTTTTGATGCAGAACATGGGAATTATGAGATCAAGAGTTTCATATTTGCAGGAGTGAAGTTACAGCTCCTGCACAAGTTTAAGAACAGATGTGCATGGCTATAAAATGTAAATACCACTGAACAAATATGACCATGGAGCGAGTTTAACTCCTGCTTAAAGCCCTTTGTCTTTTAACCTTCTTCTCCTGCATTGAATCATTTAGCAGAAATTTCTACCTTCCTACTGTGTGTAGGTACACCCACTGACATAGATGTAGAAGGCATAGAAACAAGCCAAAGGCGATCTCTTTACCTCAAGTCGGCCTTCCTTAGAACAAGTAAACAAATTCAAAGAGCAATTAGAGCCCCAAGGAGACAAAAAGCCAGAAGCTTAGAGAACACCTGTGCACGTGACCAAGGGGACAACTGATGGAATGCTCAAAAGACCATGCCCAAAGCTACCCCCACACAAAGACCCCAGGCTAAGTAAAACTGCTGGTTTTCCTACTTAAGTGCTGATAGCTCCTAGATCCTGCTGGTTACCTACCTTTACTTTTTTTTTTTAAATATTTTATTTATTTAATGTATTATTTTATTTATTTAAGTGCATTGTGGCTGTCTTCAGACACACCAGATCTCATTACAGACGGTTGTGAGCCACCATGTGGGTGCTGGGATTTGAACTCGGGACCTCTAGAAGAGCAGTCAGTGCTCTTAACCACTGAGCCATCTCTCCAACCCCCCTACCTTTACTTTTAACACTTGAGTTAGAATGCAGCCTCCAGGAACGTTCATAACCAAAAGTGATTCCTTCCAAGCAAACACACCTGTCTATCTAGCCAGACCAGGAACCTGAGCTTCTCAGAAACCACCCTGCCTTAAGAAGTCCCCTTGGTATGTGTGGCTTAGCCTGTTTATTTTATCACTACAGATCAGTTTGTCTATTTTTCTTTTTAAATTTATACAGCTGAAACCATAAGTAGTGTCGGGGAGCCATAGGTACATGCCTGTTATTCCACAATTGGGAGACTGAGGCAGGAGGACCATGAAATTAAGACTAGTCTGGGCTACCACAGTGACGCATGGTTTCTAAACAAAGTAGAGTTGGTAATCCATAACTGGATATGCTGAAGTCTTATTGCTCCATGCTAATCTCTACTCTCCAGTTTTTATTATTAAAACTGTTGCTGTTCACTGAGAGGAGAAATGGACCCAGGTTTCTACTCCTGACCCAGAGGCTATCTGTAATTGATACATGGCATTTTGCGTTTGCGATTTTCAGACTGGAGAAGACCAACCTTTTGTAACTGACATTTGGAGTAGTGCATTTAGAGGAACAGCCTATAGTGGATGTTGCTATCTGTCTTGCTTGTAAGCTGTGTATGTATGTACCAGGCCTTGGATGGAGCCCCAGACATGCTGTGAATCTCTCACACCAGTCTTGAATACCGACCTAACACATTAGTTTCTGTAAGCATTTCTCGCTCCTCTCCTTTTCCAGCGTGGCAGTTTGTAACTGGTGTTTGTGGTAGGACTGTCTGTCCTCTCCACTTGGGTATAAGATGGTGCTCTTTCCTTCTGCAATGGTTTGATACGGAGTGTACCTTACATGCTTCTGTGTTTGAGCAATTAATCCCCAGTTCGTGGTGATGCTCTAGGAAACTTTGGGACCTTTGGGACAAGGTCAAAGATGGCTGTCACAGAGATGTAGCTATAAACCCCTTCCTCTTCGGACCTGCTGTCTCTGTTTCTCTCAAAGAGATGTGAGCTAGGAGCCTCATGCTCAGCTTCTGGCGTCCACGTCATCCCTCCTTGAGACTGTGAATCAAATTCTTCTTGCCCTAGGTACCATCTGTCAGGTAGTTTCCCATGTACCAGGAAAGGTATCCCTAACACCCCATCCTTCTTAGGTCCTTTGCCAGGATGTTAAGCTGTGGACTCTTGATGGCGTTCCTGATTCTATCAGCGCGGCTTCTCTAAATGCAGAGTCCACATGGATCCAGCATCCTCGCAGTGCAGCTCCCTGCAGATGCACACTGGGTTCTGCTCTCTGATACATGTTGATTTTTTTACATTTCTGAATCTCTAGCTTTGTGATTCACCAGGTCCAGTGCTTCTTTGCCCGGTTTATTTTGGACACAACTCATTATTTGTAGGCTTATTGATCAGAAACTGAGAGCAAATCCCTGAGGACAGGTGGCACGTGTCCTGCAAGGGAGAAGTGTATATAATTTTCAAATCATGGGGATCAAGAGAGATGTACGCTACTGTCCAGACTCAGAGGTCTAGGGAAAACTCCATGTGTAAGGCTAACGTACCCTTTCATTCTTCTCTTTCCTAACCAGGTCCTCACCAGGGCAAGCATTCCTAGGTTTCTCTAAACCCAATGACTTGGGCCTGCTCCCTAACCTTCTTTGTGCTTAGCTTCTATGAGATTAAGGCCTCTATAGTTACTACCAACAAGGCCTTCTGGATACTTCACATTTGATTGACAATGAATGACTCAGCACTAATTACAGTTAAGGGACAATTCACTATGTCGGCATAACTGTCTCCAAATCAGCAGTGAAACTTAGCAACAGTTACCTACAGACACCGTACTGCAGCTACCCCCATATTTCTGAGATCAGCCATTGTACCAATGCATAGACACCTTTCTGCTCGTATTTCACTCCTTGTTGCCACAAATTCATCTAATCATTCTCTGATGACAGGTGTCCTCTGTTCTTCCTGCCTCCAGTGATGAGTCCTCGTGGCCACTTAGGCTTCAAGAGACCCAGTTCCAAAAATCCCATCTTAGTGTCTAATTTCTGCAGGCATTTCTAGTACCAACTGGCAGGTGTTGTTCACCAGGAGGCATGAATCTAAAGTGGAGGTTAGTGTGCAAGAGGCTTATTAGGCAGCTTTGGGGATAGGCAGCCATAATAAGGAAGGATGTTACGATGTGGTCTCAGCAAAAGGTCTGGGCAATTGTGTGTGGATGAAGATATTGAAGAAAGAAGGTCGGGACTTTTAGAATCGTTAGCCATGGGCCACTGGACATAGCTGTTCCAAGAGAGGGCATCTTCTTGGGCAAGAAACCCAGTTCCAAAATTGGCTTTTTTCTCCCGTGGTTATGAGATGCTAAAAGCACAATCTATGGAGAGCTCTGGGCTCTTGGTCCACTTTTGAATATAATGGATGCAAAGCAGAATGACTTGCTATCCTTATTTCAACTTATCCGGTGCAAACATTGGGATTTTCCCATCTTCCTTTGCTGCATCGGCATTCTGCTGCTGCTTCGGTGAGGACATGCAGATGACAATCAACATTCTTGTCTCACTCCTAACGACGGGAAGAAAAAAAATTAACATTTGACCTGCCACCTCATATTTGATACACATGTTTTTATGTATACATTTGCTAGGTATTCATTTCTCTTCCCCTACTACCTTTTAAATAACAGATACTGAATTTAATTAAGTAGTTTTTGTTTCTGTTGAAATAATGGTGCAGTCTACTGAAATTATTGCCTTTTCCTTCTAATTCCCACAGTAATTTAGAGTGACTTTAAAATGTTAAACTAAACTTAGATTCATGGAATAAAGCCAGCATTGTTAGTATTTAACATTTGACGTCATTTGCTAGAATTTTACATTAAGATTTCTTTTTTTTTTTTACTTATATGGTTTTGAAAAACATTAATCCTTGTTTCTTTTCTTGTGACGCTTTCTCACACTCTGCTCCCGAGGTCATGCTGATGTCAGCAGTACTCCTTAGCAGATCTGACCAGTTCATAGGCAGGTTCTGACCCTGGGACCAGAGTTTGTTTGTGGGAAGGTTTCTACTTTATTAGGTTTAAGATTATTCAGATCTTTTTTTTTTTCTTCTGAGTAAAATTTAATGACTCATGTTCTTATAAATCCATCCATTTTGTGCAAATCGGTCCAGTGCTCCCTCTTCTTGTCTTTGTGGAAGCTTCCCTTCTGCCATCCCCTGCTTCTTTTTCCTGCTGTTTGAGTTACCCTGATTTCAAAATAGGAATTGCTTTGAGCAGAAATGTGGCCTTAACTACGAACTTACTTCTCTGTATATCCTTTTCACCAGACTATCAATCCCTGAACCCTATCCACCTTGGAAGCTCTTCAATCGCTTCAAATCAATATCGTTTAAAACATTCATCTTTTCTTATTGTTCAAGAACATGGGCGTATCTTTCTCACTCACCACAGTGGCTTAGATCTTAAAGGGTCCAAAGGTCCCTTCCATGGAGACCCTTGTGTGAACTTGGTGCTTGGTGCTATGGGAAAGAGGTAAAAACTTTTAGCCGATGGGACCTAGTAAGGTACTTTAGGTCACCCGCAGTGTGTGTCCTTGAAGAGGATTGTGGGGCTTGAGTCTGTTTTTTATTCTCGTACCTGACCTCCTCAGCTGCAAAATTAAGTCTGCTGCAGAAGACCCAAAGCAATGTGGCTAAATGGTCAGAAGGCACAAAGGTATGAGCCCAGATTAATTTCTTTCTTTATAAGACAGTTTATCTTAGTTATCTGTGTGTGAAGTCCATATCCATGCTCGTGAGAAATGAAAACCGTCTCCACAGTGATAAAATAAGCATCTTACTGATAGGACTAAATTGGAGACTATAATCTACTTGTATCTGGATATTGTTAGAACTATTTGCACTGTGGGAGAAACGTGGGTGCATTTTTATATAGCACTCTATTTCTTCTTAAAGGTAGAGAGTGTGGAGTTCTGAATAGAGATATTTGGGTTCAGGTACTCCATGCTGAGTGAAGCAGTTTTCAAACACTAAAACTGCCATCATTTCAGCATAGTAGGGTTCCTGATCAGTGTAACCCATTGCTATCATTATTTTATAAATGTTTTATAATATTTCCTGAAGATGACCATCATCAAGAAGAAGAGACATCTGCTCAGTACTAAAGTTGTCTGAGAATGGCTTAGATGCTTTTTACTCTTCACACTTAGTTTGACGGAAAAAGAGAAGAATGCACAGGGCTTAGTCTTCACTCACTTACCTTAATCTTCTTACTAAAATCAAGATTGACTGGACTCCAGACCAGACCCACACACAAGAGAGTGGCAGCCATAAAACTCTAGAAGGTTCATTCCAAGAGGTGGAAAAATCTCTGCTCAGTTCAAAAGTCAGCTGCTCATCAATGGCTAAGCACGTTAGAAGAAGGCAACTCTGGAAGAACTTCCTGGCTCTCTGAATCCAATCAACTTTTCAAAACGACTTCTAAGGTTCTATCTTGTTTTAAGAGCTTATAATATCAAGGAGCTAGTATCCATCCAATGGTCCCAGAGATTTCAAGAAAACCTCAGACACCTGGACCAAACTTTTTAGGTATAACCATGGGTAGGGCATTTGGATAGATAAAAGCTACAGGTAGAAAATGATCGGGCTAGCCAAACTCCAGTTGTGAGTTATCCTGGTTAAACTCCCCTTTGACATGCCTTTTAACTCAATCTCTCTATTTAGAACTCCATTACCCTGTGTTTAAAACAAAGGCAGCCCATTGAAAACAAGCTGTAATTGCAGTCTTTCAGCAAAACAGCATTTACCAGAACACGCCTGTATCACCCCCATGGTGCATGGCACACAATTACATCCGTCACTGCTCTAACGGGATGTTCCACGTCAGCAAAGACTCATCAGCCCTGAAGTTATGAAACATGAATGCCTCGCCACCAGACGTTAGAACAAGCTCCCAAAATAAAACTAAAGATTAGCTTATCTCTCACTCAGAATTGGAGCCACACTGGGAAGAAACACTAATCCTTGGTTTAGAAAAGTAGTGATGTATTTCATTTATTGACAGGACGGTGATTGCCTGAAATGTTTCTCATTACTCTGAGATCTCAAATGAGGAAATCACTACCAGGTAAACCAAGGTTAAACCTACAGCTCTGTGTGTGTATTTGAGCAAAGCAGCAGGGGGAGGGGATGATAATAATAAAATAAACAATGACCATCATTAGCAGAGAATTATTGATTCAAAGAATATTTTTTAGAGTATTCATCCTGATAAGTGACTTGGTCATCACTGAAATTAGGTTTCAGAAAATGAATATTTCATTTTTTTAAGATTCTGTTGCTTGGAGACCTAGAAAGAGAAGGCTGGCAGCACCTGAGACAAGAGAGGGGTTGTGAGGGGGGCAATGTTCCCTTGCTCCTGGAAACTGCGGTGAATGCTTAGGAAACATTACAGGAGAGGCATAACAGTGACGGCACTCCAAATGGGTTCATTAGGGATACGAGGAAGTTGTCACTGCTTCCATGCTCAGGAATCCGCTCTCCACCATTAACCTGGCATCGCTCCCACCTAAACCAGGGCAGATAGATCCAACCAATGCTTTAAGACACAAGAGGCAGAGAACAAAAGAAAAACAACATCAGTAGCAAAGCAAAGTGTGTTTGTCCCAAGGAGGGATGGCCAGCAACAGTGGTGTAGACACTCGTGTCATCATGCAAGCAGGCTCCTCACCTCCCTGCCTATGTGTGTTTTAATCAAAATCAAGACATTGAGCACTCTCTCCTTCCTCCATCCCTGAAGGTAGCTCTGAGAGCCTTTACCTTTTGGGAAGAGAGGTGCTTTAGGAGTTCCAAAATCTGTAACAATAGTACCATCAGAACTTAACCTGTGCTCAAGAGTAAGCTAAAGTCCACTTTCCCCAGACGTCCTTGTAAATCATGGTAGCCATTTGACTGTTGGGATGGAGGAGATGAAGCCAGAAGCTGAGTGTGTAACTAAAGGATTATGATTTTAACATGTGTGTGTGTGTGTGTGTGTGTGTTTCCTGTTCACTTCCCCCTTTACCCTTCCTGAAGGTTGGGGTGTGATTGTGACAGTGAGGCCCAGATGTAACTCTGTGAAGCTACACCGAAGGCAGGACAACAAGAGAGAATTTACTCTGGTGCTTAGATGAACAGACTGAACATGGAACTCAGAAACCTTTATATCCACCAGACTCTACTGACAGACAGAAACAAGCTTTTACCGAGTTAATCTGATTTAAGGATCCCCCCTTTTTATAGAAATATAGACTTCATCTCCACTGACACCTCAGATCTGAGGAGACACTGCATCAACACATACTTCTTTTGCCCTACTGTTTTTCCCATACCCTCAGTATTCTAACTTACTTCTGATTCTTCCTCTTTTCCTCCATCCACTAAGATTCATACAAATGGATGTCACAGCCAAAATTTATATTTTGGCTTATTTAAGTGTTTCTTTTGTTTATTTTTTTCATCTGTTTGTTTATTGTTGTTCTTGCCAGCTACTTCTCACACACACACCCCCACTCCCAGGAATTTTGGTTTCAAGGCCTGGTTTGGTGGGGTTCATGACTCTAATCTCAGCACTGGAAAATCTTAGCACTGGAAGTGGGAGACCAGCCTGGGTTGCAAGGTAAGGCCCTACTGAAAGAAAGGTGGGAAGGAAAGCAGTAATGGAGGAAGGAGGGATGGAGCACAGAAAGGAAGAAGGAAGGAAAGAAGGAAGGAAGGAAGGGAGGGAGGGAGGGAGGGAGGGAGGAAGGGAGGAAGGGAGGAAGGGAGGAAGGGAGGAAGGGAAAGAGATAGAAAAGAAGAAAAGCATGCAAGTATGTATTCCAAGTGTAAAATTCATCCAAATAAATGACCTTGACTTCATCAGCATAGTGATTTATCAAATATATACCTGTGACCCACTCTGGGATGGTCAGAATTCTTCCCTAGCATGTCCCTAAAGAACTGTAAGATAGTCCCTGGACTGCGTATACCTTTTATAACTGGAAAGAATAGCATCAGTGTACAGATAGGAAACCACAAAAGCTCTGTCCTTGTCTCTTCTTAGGTGAAGCCAGGATCCTAAACTTTATAAGCCAGATGATCTAATTCTTAAAGTAGGGGGTGGGGGTGGGAGGAGAGAAAAAACAGGAAAATCACTTTTTGTTGCAAGCCACTGTAAAATGGATATTAAAATTAGCATAAAATATTACTGACCATTGCTCTTTCCAAATTAACACCCTTGATAAGAGTGTCTGCCTTTGCTTTAAAGAGGTTTTAGTTGCTCCTGCCCTCCACAGAGAAACATCCACAGCCAAATAACAAAGATTAAGAAAACTCAATACTTCCTCCCCAGTTTGGTCCACTGGAACCTCCTTGGTAGAGGTAAGCTGTGCACAATCCCCTGGACTCCGTTGTCTAGCTCTGGGCTCACTCTTCAGGCTCATGGAGCCTTATGGGACACTGAGAGCATCCTGCTTCACCATGGAGGTCTGTGAGGCCTCAAAACTAACCAGCTTAGAACCCTGCTTCAACAATTCCTCCCCAGTCAGGTCCCCCTGAGGCCCAGCCAGCAGTCAGTTACCCTGAACTCCATTGTCTGGCCCACAGCTCACCTTGCCTTCCTGAGAAATTCTCCTGTCATCAGGATCATTCAGCAAACACCAGAGAAATCCAGATGCCTAAAGGACATGGTAAGAAAACAATCACCAAGACCCAGGGCAATATGACACCACCAGAGCTCAGCTATCCTGCGAGAGTAAACCTTGGATATGCTAATGAAATGGAAGCACAGGAAGATGATCTTAAATTCAATCTTATAAAAGATGGTCGAGGCCTTTCAAGAGGACATGATTAAATCTCTTAAAGAAAAACAGGCAAATACATTCAAACAGAATGCATTAAAAAGGGAAGTAAATAAATATAAAGAAATACAGGAAAAATAGAATCAAATATGTGAAGGGTATGAATAATACTATCCAAGATGCAAAAGGGGGAATAGAAGCAATAAAGAAAACACAAACTGAGGCAATCCTGGAGCTAGAAAACCTAAGGAAGACAACAGGAACTACAGACAAAAGCATCACCAATAGACTACAGGAGATGGAAGGGAGAATCTTGGGTGTAGAAGATATGATAGAAGAAAACAATCAAAGAAATCAGTCAAAGAAAAGGCAAAATCAAAAAAATCCACGATGCAAAACATCCAGGAAATCTATGACACTTTGAAAATATGAAAGCTAAGGATAATAGGGTAGAAAAAGAAGATTCCCAGCTCAAAGGACCAGAAATCATCTTCAACAAAACCCATGAGGAAACTCTCAGTAACCTCAAGAAAGAGGTGCCCATAAATGTGCAGAAGCGTAGGGAACACCAGATAGATTGGGCAAGAAAAGAAGATCCTCCCACCATATAATAATGAAAAAGTAGATGTACACAACAAAGAAAGAATATTAAAAGCTGCAAAAGCAAAGGGTTAAGTAACATATAAAGGCAGACCTATCAGAATTATCTCCCATTTCTCAACAGAGACTAAAAGCTAGAAAAGCCTAGGCAAACGACTTGCAAAGCCTAAGAATCCACGGGTATCAGTCCAGACTATGATATTTAACAAGACTTTCACCACAGATGAAGAAACCAAAATATTCCACAGCAAAACCAATTTTAACAATACCTTTTCACTAACTCAGCCCTACAAAGGATTCTAGAAAGAAAACTCCAACCCAATGAGGCTAACTATCCAAAAAAAAAAAAAAAAAAAAAAAAAAAAAAAAAATTCCCCCCATTAAAAAAAAGTAGAAGAGAAACACACACACACACACACACACACACACACACACACACACACACACACACTACCACTACAAACATCAAAATAACAAGAAGTAACAATCATTGTTCATTGGTCATTAATATCTCTCAACACCTATGAATTCAATTCCCCAATAAAAAGACACAGGCTAACAGACTGGATGCATAAACAGAATCCATCATTCTGCTGTATACAAGAAACACATTTCAAGAAGAAAGATAGAGAGTATCTCAGAATAAAGGGCTGGAAAAAGGTTTTCCAAGCAAACAGACCTAAGAAACAAGCTCTAATAGCCATTCTAATATCTAATAAAATAAACTTTTAACCAAAACTAATCAAAAGAGATGGGAAAGAACACTTCATACCCATCAAAGAAAAAAACCCACAGACAGGCCATCTCAATTTTGAACATCTATGCCCCAAATGCACAGGCACCCACATTCATAAAATAAACTATTACTAAAGCTTAAATCATATCAAACACCATAATAATAGTGGGAGACTTCAACTCCTCACTCTCACCAATGGACAGGTCATCATGGAGATAGAAACTAAACAAAGAAATAATGAAATTAACAGAGGTTATCATTCAAATGGACATAACAGATATCTATAGAACATTTCACCCAAACACAAAAGGATATATCTTCTCAGCACCTCATAAAACCTTCTTCAAAATTAACCATATAATCAGTCACAAAGCAAGCCTCAACCGACACAAAAAGATTGAAATATGCCCATGAATCTTATCAGATCGCCATGAATTAAAGCTGAACTTCAACAACAGAAACAACAGAAACCCTACATACTCGTGGAAACTAAACAACTCTCTACTCAATGATCATCAATTAGTCAGGGAAGAAGTAAAGAAAGAAATTAAAGACTTTCTAGAATTCAATGAAACTGAGGGCACAACATACCCAAAGTTATGGGACACCATGAAAGCAGTGCTAAGAGGAAAGATCACAGCACTGAGTGCCCTCATAAAGAAATTGGAGAGTTCTCATACTAACAAATTAGAAGTACACCTGAAGGTTCTAGAGAAAAAAAAGAAGCAAGCACACCTTGGAGATGTAGTTGGCAAGAAAATAATCAAACTCAGGGCTGAAGTCAACCAATTAGAAACAAAGAGAGTAATGCAAAGACTCAACAAAGCTGAGAGCTGGTTCTTTGAGAAGGCAAAGCCTTAGGCAAACTAAGTTAAAGTCAGATAGACAGTACCCACACTATCAGGAATGAAAAGGGATACATACAAGTGGACACTAAAGAAATTCAACGAGTCATTAGGTCTTACTTCAAATGTCTATCCTCCACAAAACCGGAAAATCAAAATGAAAGGGATGATTTTCCAGACACACACCAATTACCAAAGATAACTCAAGATCAGGTAAATTCTCTATAACTTCTAAGAAAAAAGAAGTCATTAAAAGTCTCCCAACCACCCCCTCAAAGGCCCCTGGGCCATATTGTAATGCAGAATTTTACCAGACTTTCAAAGAACCAATGCAAATACTATTCAACAACTATTCACCAAAACAGAAAGAGAAAGAACATTGCCAAACTTATTCTATGAGGCCACAGTTTCCTAAACCACACAAAGAAAATTTCAGACCAATTCCTGTTTATGAACACTGACACAAAAATACTCAATAAAATACTCCCAAACTGAATGCAAGAGCACAACAAAGATATCATCCACCATGATAAAATAGGCTTCATCCTAGGGTTATGGGGGTGGTTCAATATATGAAAATCCATCAGTGTAATCTACCATATAATAAAATGAAAGAAAAAGAATTAATGATCATCTCATTAGATGCTGAAAAAGCCTTTGACAAAACCCTACACCATTTCATGTTAAAAAGTCTTGGAGAAATCAGCAATACAAGGTTCATACCTAAACACAATAAAGGCAACATACAGCAGGACTTTATTTAAATAGCCAACAGCAGATTAAGTGGAGAAAAACTTAGCAATTCCAATAAAATTGGGCACAAGTCTGTCCACCCTCTCCCTGTCCATTCAATATAGTACTTGAAGTTCTAGCTAAACCAATAAGAAAACTAAAGGAGATCAAGGGGATACAAATTGTAAAAGAGGAAGACAAAAGTATCATTATTCACAGATGATATGATAGTATATATAAGTAACCTCAAAAATTCTACCAGAGAACTCCTACTGCTGATAAACACTTTCAGCAAAGTGACTAGATACAGAATTAACTCAAAGAAACCAATAGCCCTTCTTTATATAAGCTATAAACAGGCTGAGAAAGAAGTTAGGGAGACGGTACCCCTCAAATAGCCACAGATAGTATAAAATACCTACATGAAACTCTAACTAAGCAAGCGAAAGATCTGTATGACAAGAACTCCAAGTCTGTTAAGAAAGAAATTGAAGAAAATGTCAAAAGATGGATTGGTAGGATGCTCATGGATTGGTAGGATTAACATAATGAAAATGGCCATCTACCAAAAGTAGTTTACAGATTCAATGCAATCCTTATCAAAATTCTAACACAATTCCTTATAGATCCTGAAATAACAATTATCAACTTCAAATGGAAAACATAACAAATCCCAGCATAGCTTAAACAATCCTGAACAAAAAAGAACTGCTGTGGGTATCACTACCCCTGACTTCAAGTTGTATTACAGAGCAATAATAATAAATACTCCATGGTATTAGCATAGAGTCAGGGTGATCAATGGATTCAAATCAAATACAGAGAAATAAACCCACACCTACAGATACCTGATTTTTGACAAAGAACCAAAGCCATACTGTGGAAAAGGGAGAGCATTTTCAACAAATGGTGCTGGTCTAACTGAATATCTGCTTGTAGAATAATACAAACAGATCCGTATTTATTACCCCACACAAAATTCAAATCCAAATGGATCAAAGATCTCAAGGTAAAACCAGAAAATAGCCTTGAACTCATTGGTACAGGAGACAACTTCCTGAACCGGTGGTTCAGTTACTAAGGTCAGGAATTAATAAATGGGACCTCATGAAACTTAAAAGCTTCTCTAAGTCAAAGGATACCATCATTAGGGTAAAATGATAGTCTACACATTGGGAATCAGCCCTACATCTGACAAGGGTCTAATATCTGGAATATATAAAGAACTCAAGAAGTTAGACACCAACAAGCCAAATAATCTAATTTCTTAAATGGGGGTACACAATTTAAATCTAAATTAAAAATTGTAAACAGAAGAATCTTGAAAGGCTGAGAAGCACTTGAAATTTTCAACATCCTTAGTCATCAGGGAAATGAAAATCAAAAGAACTCTGAGATTCCACCTTACATATATCAGAATGGCTAAGATAAAAACCTCAAAGAACAGCCCAGTCTCGTGAGGCTGTGGAGCAAGGAGAACACGCTCCCATTGTTGGTGGGAGAGCAAATTTCTACAAGCACTCTGGAAATCAATTTGGCAGTTTCTCAGAAAATTGGAAATAGTTCTACCTCAAGACTTAGCTATACCACTCCTAGGCATATACCCAAAAGATGTGCCTGCATCCCACAAGGACACTAGGTCAACTGTGTACATAGCAGCTTTACTTCTAATAGCCAGAATGGGAACAATCCAGATGTCCCTCAGCTGAGGAATGGATAAAGAAAATGTGGTTCATTTGCACAATGGAATACTACTCAGCCATTAAAAACAAGGACATCATGAATTTTGCAGACAAATGGATGGAAGTAAAAAATATCATTCTGAGTGAGGTAATCCAGACCCCAAAGGACATCCATGGTGTATATTCACTTTAAGTAGATATTAACCATGGAATACAGGATAACCATGCTATAATCCAGAAACATGAAGAGATCAAATAACAAGAAGGAGCCAAGGGAGGATGCTTGCATCTTTTTCAGAAGGGGAAACAAAACTGATATTGGAGGTGGAGGGAGGGAGGGAACTGGGTGGGTGAGGGGATGGTGGGAGGGTTCGGGAGGTCAAATGTAGAGCGAGCAGGAGAAAGAGGTGGGAGGATCTCTAAGACCTGCCAGAGACCTGGGATATGAGGAGGACCAAGGGGGTGATTATGGGGGTGACTCTAGCAGTTGGGGATATGGAAATGGCACTTCTGTAGCCAGGCAGGACTCTCAGTGGAGAGATAAGGACAGCAACCCACTCATAAAGCCTTCATCCCAATATGTGTCCTACCAATAGGATATGCAGGGACAAAGATAGAGCAAACACAGAGGGACTCACCAAGGAATGGCTGCCCCAAATTGAGACCCATCCCATTGGCAAGAACCAATCCCTGACACTATTTACGACAGACAGGAACTGCCCTCTGAGAGGCTCCATCCAGGAGCCAATGGAAAAAGATGCAGAGAACCACAACCAAAAATTAGATGGAGCTCAGGGCATCACTAACCTCAACTTGGGGGCTCCCAGAGACTAAATCACTAACCAAAGAACAAGCAGGGGCTGGACCTAGGCCCCTGGCACATATGTAGCAGATGAGCAGCTGGGTCTCCAACAGCAGGAGCAGGGGCTGTTCCTGAATCTGTTGCTTGTCTGCCTGTGAATCTCATTCCCTTAAATGGACGGCCTTGTCTGGCCTCAATGGGAGAGCATTCTGTCTAGTCCTGCAGTGACCTGATGTGCAGGGGGTGGGGCAACGAGGGTAGTGGGAGTAGGGCTGGTAGTACTTAGAGGGTGCTCTCCTTCACAAAGGGGACAGAGAGGGGGGAGTGGGGGAGGTCCTGTGTGAAGGGGTACTGAAACGAGAGGGAAGTCTGATAGGTGTAAAGAGAGGGAAGAAAAGAAGAAAGGAAGGAAGAATGAAAGAGAGAGAGGAAGGATGGATGAAAGGAAGGAAGAAAGGAAGGAAGGAAG
>NC_034609.1:14384073-14386573 GCF_900095145.1 Mus pahari
AGGGAGGGAGGGAGGGAGGAAGGAAGGAAGGAAGGAAGGAAGGAAGGAAGGAAGGAAGGAAGGAAGGAAGGAAGGAAGGAAGGAAGGAAGGTCAATACTGTGTAATATCTGGTATAGATCCATATCCCATATATACTGAGATTTCACTCTTTGAATCATGTTTTCTTCTTCCGTGCTAAGCATAAGTTAGACAAGTCCACAGATACTGTCTGCCTCTTGTTCCCACCTTGTCCCAGCACACAGCGCAAAGCAAAGCAAGATCATCAGTGGAAAGGACCTCTCTCTGTTATCTTACACCAAGGGGGTTACATCCACCTTTAAAAGAGAATAGGATATAATGTTAACCTAAAGAGCATATCACTCATTTAGAATGGCTGCTGGGCTGGGCAGCCGAGTGCCAGATGAGCAGACTCCAGGCCTAGATCTCTAGTACTGCAGAAACAACAACAACAACAACAACAACAAAAACAAAAACAAAAACAAAAACACAGCAAAATAGAACGAAAAGGCTGAGCAGCCAGCGAGTGCATGCAGTAAGGACATCATACAAGCCAGCTTGTTGGAAACACCAGCCTCCACACCCTGGAGGGAAAGGATGTAGCCACTCCTGCCTTTGAGACAAAGATCTAGAAAGGCTACCTTAAGTAAAGTGGTTGTTTTCACATTGCCACTGTGGTATGTCCACATGACATAAAGAACTGAGTAACTCCTAGAAGGTAATCTCTCCCACCAGATGTATACTTGGTTTTACCCAAATTAAAAAAAAAAAAAATAAATTCTTTTATCTTTGGGAGAGGATGTGAGAACCCTTGTTGAGTGTAAGAGTGCATGCTCATACATTTAACAGGACTTCCTGCATGGTCTTTGGCACCTCACAGTAATTAAAGCTCTTCCCTTAATAACCAAGTAGAGAGTGATATTAATGATGAATAGGAACTGATGAGAGCCACCTCACCAAAATGTTCCTCCCTCCAACTGCCAGTCATGCCTGAGTGACAAGGCATGCCCCTGTTGGCAGAACCTCAAAAGCAAACTTGCTTTCACTCTACTATCCAATCAGAATGTGTTCCAGCCTTTCTCATGATTTTTAAGATCTCAGTCATCATCTGCCTCCCGCAAGCATTAAGGGATGCTAGCAAGGAAGAAAACCAGGCATGAGTGAGGGACACTTCTCATTTCTATTATAATCTCTAACTGTTCACACCATAAGCATGTTCCTTTAGATGTTGCTGCTGTGAGTAAAAGCCAAGAAGAGTAATCTTTTATTTTTTAAGATTTGTTTATTTATTTGATGTATCTGAATACACTGTCGCTCTCTTCAGACACACCAGGAAAGAGCATCAAATCCCATTATAGATGGTTGTGAGCCACCATGTGGTTGCTGGGAAATTGAACTCAGGACCTCTGGAAGAACAGTGCTCTTAGCCACTGAGCCATCTCTCCACCCCTGCATAGTCTCGTTTAAATCAGGAAATGGCTAGATTTCTATGCAGAGTGGAGTGATACAACTATCAGTGTGGGAAGCAGAAAGACGACTTCTTTCCTAAGAAATGTGCTTTCCATTTGAGGAGGAAACAGGACTCAGAGTGGGACGAACAGACAGCAGCCCCTCCAGGCACATCCCATTGAGTGAAACAGGAGCAGCACGTTCTTCACTCTCACTAACAGATACAGTCGGATGAGTTTCCCGTTGCCACTTTCCCATGCCATCCTCACTCAGCATCCTTACACATCAGCATCTTTTGAATGACATCATTCCTCTTTTCTTACGTAGCCCCCGAGTCAGAGGAAGCTAGGTAACACTGCCCAACCTGGAGACCTCCTACCACCTGACAAAGAGTAGAAAGTTCAACACATAACTGAGAACAAAATGATAAGAGAGCGTCAGGCGAGGGTGTCGTCAACTCACAGACATGCTGCTTGAGATTGGGAAGAGGAATCATATGTAGTATGGGGACTTGCTAAGGACTATAGGAAAAAAGTTGAGATTTGAGACCATTTTGACTACATAGGGCTGTCTAGATGCTGGGCTTGGGAGCAGAAATGATTGAGTTGTTTTTAGAGAAGAGTTCAGACATAGGAATGTGTGGTGAGTGTGTGAAGCTTTTGTATTAACCCACTGTTTATTCGTCTAGGACTTTAACAGTGGCAGAAAATTAGCATTCACTTATCAGGTCCCAATCACTGAACTAGGCATTTCAACATTTCCTTTTGATCCTAACAAATATAGGGAAGTTGTCATGGTCCCCATTTTACAGACGAGTAAACCAAGAAATGAAACTAATTCAAGCTTTGAAAATGGTAGGATGGTAGTTTTGTTCTAGAGTCCTATGTTTCCAGAGCCCACTCTTTTTCACACTATTTCCAACAAAACAGAGATAACAGGTCTCATTTAAAAGCTCTGTGGTTGGTGCTAAGAATGAAGAGAACACTTGGGTGTGAGCACATCCTTGGGTAATCCCCATGCTTGGAAGGATGAGGCAGGAGGGTATCCAATCTG
>NC_034609.1:14391573-14402138 GCF_900095145.1 Mus pahari
GCAAAGGTATATACGTATTTTATGCAAGCCTACTTGCATGTACAGGTACAAAATATTTGGGTCCATATGTATGTGCATATGCATATCTAAAAATGTGTTGTTTGGTTGCTCATAGAAGAAATGGAAGGTATTAGGGCTGGAGAGATGACTCACTGATTGAGGGCACTGGCTACTCTTGTCGAGGAGCCAGAATTCAGTTCCCAGCACCCACATAGAAGCTCACAGTGTCTTTAAGTCCAGTTCTGGGGGATCAGTGCTCTCTTCTGGCTTCCTAGGGCACTGCATGCACTTGGTGTATAAGCAGGCAAGACACTCATACAGATAGTAAAAAAATAAATCTGTCTTTAATGAAGGAGGTGAGGAAGACAGAAGGAAGGAAGGAAGGAAGGAAGGAAGGAAGGAGAGATCTTCAAAAGAAAGGGGTGCACCCCCTTACTTCCAGCACTCAGGAGTCCGAGGCACAAGGATCTCTAAATTAAAGGGCAGTCTGATCGACCAGGTGAGTTCCAGGATAGCCAGGGTTACACAGAGAAACCCTGTCTTGAAAACACAGAATAAGACAAGCAAACCAACAAAGACTGTCAGAAGGTTCACACTTAACCTGAACCATGCTTCCAGATGTGGCACTCTGTTTTTTTGGTTTTTTGTTTTNTTTTGTTTTGTTTTGTGCATTTGAAATATTTCATATTAAATACCTTTTATTATTTCAAAGTAGAGTATCAGCAGACATGCTTCTATGGAAACCTAGACTCTGGGCAGCTGGCATTATCAGTGGGCACTCTCTCTCTCAGCTCACCAGCTCATTGGAGATTAGAGTTGTGATTATTTTCTTAAGTTCATCATAGTAATGCTACCTCCTGCGATCCTTTTAAAAACCACAAATGTAACCTCAAGCTCAGCCATGGATCTCTGAAAACTCTTTTCCCTGTATTTAAATTTAGCTTTCCCTGAGTTCCATTTCTTTTTATGGGGGAGGGAAAATTGGGGGGGGGGGGTTGCTGTGTTTGGCAGGAGGATTGTCACAGGAGAATGGTGAGCGTAAGCGAGGTCTGTCTCCCCTGGTGAAGGGGACCATCTTTAACAGTCTTTTTCCTTGGATTCATAAATGGATTTCTGCCCCATCTTGCAGTAAATCTGAGAGTAAAAGAATTCATAGGGCCTCCTAATGCACTTAATACGGCGTGACTGATGAAATGTGGCAGGCACAACACAATATCTAGTTTTCTGAAAGCCTCACTGAAATGAACCATCCTGGCCGGAGAGTTAAAACAGTACACAAACTGGAACAACTAGCAAAGTTATTTTCCCTGATTCTTTTGTCTGCCCGGGCCCTTTGTGACTTGGATTACAAAGCACGATCTGTGTATTTTCTGATGGCGGGTGACAGCTACTGTTTATTCCCAGAAACTCCAAATTAATGGTTTTGTTAAATCGACTTTCAGCACTGCACACATAAGTCATCGCCTGGGGAATCTGTCGAAAGGGTCCAAGCTGGCTTCTGTGTGCTTCAAAAGGAGTGTTCTTAAGCAAACAGCAAGAAAATGGGTTACCTGAATCCTGAAAGTCAATTGAGGTGCCGCCTGCAAGGACATGGGAGGGTCAGAAGGAATAAGTATAAAGTAGGGAGCGACTTCATTGGCCCTTCCCTAGTGTAACAGTCATGTCGGTAAAAGGGAGGCCAGCTCAGTTCATAGGGAGGCTGGGACTCAGAAGTCATTGGTTTCCTGCTTGACTCTTCAGTCTCCCTCGGCCTGTCTTGTTCCACCTCTAAGACACAGCCCCACAGAGGACCATGAAATGCAATAATAATGGCTGGGTGTAGCTCAGTGGTGGGGCACTGACCTAGAATACAGGAAGCCGCAAGTTCGGGTTCCAGCACCACATGCACAACTGCAAATTAGAAAACACTGTATAGATGCAAAACACCATAAAATTATGTGAGGTTGGATTACCTTTTACATCCTTAGTTGACTTTTCAGAATTTCAGGTTCGTGATTTGTATTCAGAAAAGCAAGAGATGGAGTCACTTCTGATGTATCAGGGTGGGGCAGCATCTTGTGACCCGAGTGTCAGTGATACGTTAAGTGAAAAACAAGAGAGAACGGGTCCTTTTCCGTATGAAAAGGAGGGGACAGATGTTCGAAAAGGAGAGGACAGATGTTCCTTATGAGCGCTCTGTCTCCCTTCTTAGGCAGGTGTCCATCTCCAACAAGCTGAAGGAAGAGCTAGAGAGAGCAGCCATGTCTCATCATGTGGCTCAGATTTTACTCACATTTTCCAGATATCAAGGAGAATTTGTGAGTCCTCTTTTATTTTTTCTTCTTTCTTTCTCTCTCTCTCTCTCTCTCTCTCTCTCTCTCTCTCTCTCTCTCTCTCTCTCTCTCTCTCTCTCCCTCCCTTCCTTCCTTCCTTCCTTCCTTTCTTTCATTTTCATGAGTCAGCTGGAAGACTGTCACTGTTCTCCATTTCCTTTGTTACTGACAGTCAGAAATGAAACAAACCAGCTGCACGAATCGCCAGCTCATTTTGGAAAGCTTCTGGTGATAACATCGTAATGAAAGGTATAGTAGTTAGGTAATGGCAAATGTCTTCTTTAAGTCAAAAAAGATGTGGGGATTTAGGGGGGGGGGGGAGGGAAGAGTGAGGGACCTATAAATTACCCAACTAGTGGCCTGTCTAAAATACCTAAAATCAATATCATCTACCCAGGGAGCCTAGGAAAGAAGACAAGTGGTTTATATTAAAGCCATAGCCTACTGTAAGTGCTTGAAAACTCAGAAAGAAATGCTAAGATTGACAAGAATTTGATTCCAACTCAAAAAACAAAACAAAACAAAACAAAACAAAACAAAACAAACAAAAAAACCCAGCTCTTCTCTCAGTGAAGTGGGAAGGATAGGGTCACCTGCTGGGCACAGATGTTTAACTCCCAATTTGCTTATTCTTCTGAAATGAGGGGATAATCCCACCATCCCTGTACTTGGCTGAACAAAGCTGTAGATAGGCATAGGGTCTCAAACGTGTAAAGTCCTGTGGAAGCCCAGGTGCTCTTGGTTACACTAACTCAGTGTTCAGGCAGTTGTTGATTGGTTGGCTCCCACTGTGGGCTGGTCATCAGAGGAAAGACATTTCAGAGGTGTAAAGGTAACGTTTAGCAAATCCCCCATAGAATATGAACCATGTATGAGTTAATACCCCTCCAGGAGATCCATGAAGTATACCAATAGACACTTGTCCAGATCATCTCTAGAGATGATCACATTAGATCCCGAGGGCTCCGACCTAACCAATGAATTAACTCCTTGTTGGATTTGTAATACAATGCATTGAGGGAAAGTAGCGAGACATAGGAGGCAGAGCCTAGTTGTTACTGAAGTTGTGGCCTTAGGTCTCTTCCTACACCCTTGGCTTCCTGAATACCTAGTTCATCCTGCTTCCAGGCTAGCATGTGCCTCCTTTCTGTAGCCCTCTGCTATCCTGTTCTGCCCAAGCTCAATGAGGTCAAGTGACCATGAGTTAAACCCTCTGAAACCATGAGCAGAGGTCTTTCCTCACTTAAGACACCCTGTCAGCCTGTGTGCTTAGAGCAGAAGGAATGCTTAGGTCTATGTGGCAGCAAGATTCTGTGTGCTTTTACATGGAATCCTTTACTTCATTGACCACAGTCCTTGGAAAGGCCCATGGTTTCTCTACAGGGAGTCTTTATTTTCTCTGAGGTTGCACTGTCCATGTGTGTTTATGTGTATATATATATATATATATATATATATATATATATATATATATGCACTTCTACCCATAGAATGGCAGGCATTTTTATCATTACCACAGGTCCATGCCTCAAACTTTTCCTATTAGCAAGTGGTGTCTGTTGTAGATTGGGTCTAATGCTACTTATGTTAATTCGGTTCCCAAAATTACACAGGAATCTGCACATAAGACTCTGAGGGTCCCTGCCCCCACTTGGCTTTGACTGGTAAATAAAGTTGCCAGTGGCCAATGGCTGGGCAGGGAGACAGAGGCAGGGTTTTCAGGATTTCCAGGCAAGGATCACAGGAGGAAGGAGAAGACTTGCCATGCTGAAAGGGAATAAGATCTGGGCTTGAGAGCTGCAGGAAGAGAGGCATACCAATCATGTAAGAGTCAGAGAAAAGCGGCTCTAGCCTCTCCTACACTGGGTCTAGGGTAGCAAAGATGGGATATAGATAATAACTCAGGAGTATCAGAGAAGAGGTGTTAGCAACATGGAGGTTTGGAGGTGCCCAACCATTGAGCTGATTAAGGCATATTAAATATAAGTCTGTGTGTGTGTGTGTGTGTGTGTGTGTGTGTGTCTTTCATTTGAGAACTCAGAACATTGGGGCAGGTATTAAAGAGCACATGCCACCACCGCTGGGGAGAGTATTAGATTAATCACTACCACCAGGAATGGCTTCCATTCAGTAGCTAACTATCAGCTACGTCCTCTGTTTCATTGTTATTCTTCCCATTTTTAAAAGAATACTTTAAAAATCAAAACTTAGATAGTGTATTCCCTTGATGCACCTATTTTTGTAAAATGCTGCCATTTCCTCATACTTCCAGTTTGTTTACCTTTCATTCTCTGGCAGGCAATAAAACATCAGAATTTCCATGAATGTTGGAAGGTGACTTTCCTAAGTTAACGTGTTTGTTTTGGTGCGGTTTAGTTTCAGTTTGGTTTGTTTGTTTTTTTTTTTTTTTTTCAATATCCCAAGCTATTTTTTTTTCATGGATAAATTGTCATTATTCTTCTCCATATATAAGCATGCTTAATATTTGAAAGCCAAAGTTTTCCATTGTGGTCTTGATTCAAGGTAGCCAACAGGCAGACCTTGCCTGTTACACACCAGTACTGGTGGCTTCTTACTGGCACACGAACCATAGCAAACCTCTGAGTTAGGGCAGCAGGCCCTTTGCCACAGCGAGTACTGCTTCGCTGACAGTCATCTCTCTACTTTTAGCAAGAATTCTACCCCTATCTCAAACTATCAACCAGCTATGTCCATAAACATGGACCACACTGACTTCACAGATTCTCAGCTCCATTTCATTGAAGTTCATATTCTCAAAGTGTCGCCAAAATATCTAGGATTCCACCCGATGTTTGGTTCTAATTGCTGTGTTTCCTACAAGGAGACACAGTTCCCTTTTACTCATTCACGACTTGACAAGTAATATTTTTGGTTAACCAGGGTTGACCGCCTTGGAAGCAGCTGAGCCCATGCAACCAAGACAGGGTTTGAAAAGGACCAATGGTCATTGGCGAAGATGTAAGGAGAATGTTGAGAACTTCCTACTCTTGATCACAGTAGTCAAAACAGACCTGTCAGCCTGGCATGGTGGTGCATGCCTTTAATCCCAGCACTCGGGAGGCAGAGGCAGGNNGATTTCTGAGTTCGAGGCCAGCCTGGTCTACAGAGTGAGTTCCAGGACAGCCAGGGCTACACAGAGAAACCCTGTCTCGAAAAATCAAAACAAAACAAAACAAAACAAAAAAACAGACTTGTCCATGGCTTTCTAAGGAAAAAAAAAAGCAAGGGAGAATGCAGCCACCATCTGGCTTTTGTTTTGTTTTATAAGATCCCATGAGAAGCCTTCAGCCTTTTCTGAGCACCATGTAAATCCCCAAACTCTACAAGTCAGTGCAGTGGACTTTAATTAATTTTCAATGATCTTGTGCATTCTGAGTTGTCCATAAGAGCTAACCTTCAATTTAGAAAAAAAGAAATATTTTGAAGAAGAAAAAAATATCTTTCACAAAACACCATTCATGACCAGTTTCTGATTAATTTACTTTCAAAAAGTGGTGGGAGGGTGTGGGTTAACAGTGGTCCACATTGACGCTTCCTACTGTCACCTTCCCATAGAGCTTTGGAGCTGTTTTTTTTTTTTTTNTTTTTTTTTTTTAACACATGTGGCAATCAATGAAAGGGAAAGAATATAAAATGTGTTTAATCATTTATTTCATAAATTCCACTGTGTGTGTGTCAGTGTTTGGCATGCAAATACCTTGGTTTGTTGTGAAAATGTGACATATTTGGCTCAAATTCAGAGCCCAAATAGCAAATGGGTAGTGATTTCCGTGTGTTTTGATGTATTTCTTTTCTTTAAATGCAAATATATTCCTCTGTGCCTGTATATATGGAAATATGCACATGCACGCACACACACACTTATGATAGTCAATCATGAGACATTTTATTCTTGAATCTCCTTTTTTTTTTCCCACCTTAAACCAGGTTTACTTAACATCTTCAGTTTAAACATTAGTTTTACCACGAGAATACAGAAAGGCAGAGAGTTAAAAAACAGTTGTTTCCCTCCCGTACTAGCCTTTAAAGCTCTTATCTAGAGCTGACCCCATTGGCTGAAACCGGCTTCTCTTGTGCATTGTACTAGATTCGGTTGTGTCACCTGTCTCTTGTTTGTCTGTAGATTAGCACAGAAATGTCACTGCTTACTAAGTGAATAGGGCACAGCCTCAGCACCTGCCACTTTTAAAACTCTTTAGAGGATCCCCTTGTTTATTTTGTCGGCACCCCCCAGGAGGGGGGCACGGCCATAGCTGCATTGAGATAAACAATACTGGGGATGATTAAGGAGGCTTTTCACATGAAAATTCACTTCGGAAAAATGTTGTGCAGATGTACTAAAGAACACTGTATCACTAAGAACCACTCAAAATACTTTGGTGGACCAAAACACCTTTATATTTCTTCTGGCAACCTGCCAAGTTCACTGCTGGCTTGAAAAGAATTCTATAGCTGGAGGCTGGAGCAGAAACTGCAATGATTTAAACGAGAATTGGCTACAGTAGGAACGATAATGCCCTATATCGTTAAAATGCAACTGGCATCTTAGCCTCCCTGCAGCTCTTTGAAAATGTGCTTACTCTCTGACTATTTACAAGGGGAAAAAATGCCGAGACAATTGAAATAACAGGAAATAAAAATTATTGTAAAGGGCCAAGGAGTATTTGTCAAATGATTTATCAGGAGTGCTTATAAAATAATAGCATGTTCTCAACTACTAAATGATTAAGAAATCCTCGAAGAAATTCTGCTCATTAGGAAACTCACCCAGAACACACAAAAACCATTTTCATGATGCCCTACATTAATTAATGGGGACTGTAAACACGAAAAAGCATTCACTTAACATGACTGGTTTCTCTTAACATTTAACAGAAACAAAGGCGGGGAGTTACTTATGTTTTTCTGGGTGATTTGGGCTGAAAGATGATTTGGTCTGGCAAGCTAAGGAGAAATCAAAGAATCCAGGGGCTAAACAAAAGAATCTCCTGAATGTTTGCACAAAAACCAAGAGAACATCTGTCCAGGAGTTTCGATTTATAAGCAGCAAAGCCATACCTACAGACCTAGACATATACAACACTCCCTTATTCCTTTCTTCTGTGGAAATGACTAAAATTCTTTCAGTGCAGACAAATACCTCCCCATTTAAATTTGCTCTCATGAAATGTCAATGGGGACGTCAAGAACAATTTGCTACAAAGCTCAGCATGGGAACCGTGGAGAGGAAGTACTCGATTTTGTTCACCAACCCCTTATCACATGCCAAAATTTAAATAAATCATGCTGGTACCCGACCTTAAAGGCTTGATGCAAGGAAGGGAGAAATAACAGTTGCCTACATCTGTAATATTGGCTTTGGTTTAAAAAAAAAAAAAAAAAAAAAAGAGGGTCATATAAGGGAACTAAGGACAGTGGGGGCACCCTGGGGACACTTTCTTAAACCTGTCCAATCACACCCAATCTAGGGAGTAGGGACTTGGATGTGTATAACCCAAACCCAAACCCCACATTTCCATTTTCAGAAGCCACACCATCGTCATCATTAGATCATTAAAAAAAAAAAAAAAAAAGTTCTCCATCACACCTGGCACTATTTAGAGACTTCTTTCCACATCGCTTGTGAAACATGAACTTGGAATGGTCTCTACGAAGGCCCCACAGTTTCTATAATTAAAAATGGCTATTAAGCATATATTAATAATGTATATTTACACATTTCATTGTGGCATTTTTTGTACATGTAGATAATATATCTCTATCATACTCACACTCTGGCCAGCTAGTGTCCCCCCCTCGTCCCCTTGGTAATTCCTTTCCTCTTAACCAGCCCCTCTTTTATTTTGGTGACTTCGGGGGTATTCATTAGGGCTTATAGAAGTCTTGGTGAGAGTTTGCTCACAAGAGTCTGGACACCTTACCAATGGCTATGGCACTGAAGAAAATATTTGTGCCTCTCCCATCAACAATTAACTGTCATGTTAGTTAAGTCCTCAGGGATGGGTGAGGTCCCATTAGCCCCTCCTCTTTCTGATAGGGTGCTCATGGGTTTGACCTTGTACAGGTACTTACAGCAGCTGTGAGCTTAAAAGTGCAACAGCTTTGTCATGCCCAGAAACCAGAGTTCCATACCTCTGTCCTACATCCTCTGGCTCTTACATTCTTTCTGCCTCTCCTGCCATGATATTCTTTGAGCCTAGGTGGGGAGGGGGGGCATCTGAAATGGATACCATATTTATGGCTGGACATTTAATAATTACTTATTCTCTGGACTTTAGCGATGAGTTTCTGTAGTGCTCTGCCTGCAGAGCCACTGTGGATCCGAACCGGAGCGCGGGAAATCCTGAAAAAAGGAACAGGGCTGCAAAGGAAAAATGGGGCCCTGACAAAAGCGTTCTGATCAAGGCCCATATTTTATTGTTGGAACTGGCTTAAATACAAAGAAGAATTCCCAGCAAGTTTCTACATTCACTGCTGACCAAAAACAAAACAAAACAAACAAAACAAAAACAAAAACAAAACTTCTCTGACCAAAGCTGACAGAAACATTACTCTTTGGTAATAAAGGTTATGCTGAAGGTTATTCAGGTAGGGCACATCATGTTCATTTAGCAAACAACAAAATTAGCTTCTCTAGTCAGGGACCATGACCTCCCCAGGTTTACAGTACCAGATGTGAACTCCTCCTGTAACATGGCTATCAAATTCAATCAGAGAGTATTCAGTTACACCCATAACAACACTAAGAGTGAGTTCATTCAGCCCAGCCAATTTGTACTGTCAACTACATCCCAATTGCCTGCGCAGCACCTTCTGGTACTATGAGGGAAAACCACCAGAAAGAGATCTTCTAACTAGTTTCAACTTGACTTCTCTATGTCTTGTATTCAAGCTAGAGAGTGTCTTCAGCAATAGAATCTTACTGTCTAGTTAGTTCCTGTGTGTAACCAGCAGCAGTGGCCATTGCCTATATTGTTTGGAAGGGTCTCGGGAGCCTAACCTAGGATTTTCATTTATTGGCAACAACGTACAGCTTCTAGAAGGTGCTTTCTTCACTGACGCTCTTTCTGAAAATTTTCATTTTCTTAATTAGCTCATCACACATCAGATTTTCACGTGGCTTTTTCATACATTGTTAGATTGGACTGACTTCTCTCCCATTTTACTGTACTTTCTCCAGTTAAACCTTCCCTTCCCCAGCTTCCACCCTCCATCCTCATATCACGTGTACTTGATGGCCACCTCCTACTTAAAGAATCATGGCTTTACTGTACTCTCTGTGTCCCCTCGTATACCTTTATCCTAAACCACATTACTTGCAAGTGTTCCTTGCATTGGTCTGGTTTGAGGCCGCTGGTCTCTGCTACACCATCAAAACCAGACCCTTACCTGGACTCCTCTTGGATACCCTGTAGTTGCCCTGTGTCATGGAGGTCCTGCAGCTTTGGTTCTGCAGGACAGGACCCTTCATGTGGATATAGAGGTATGGGGAGATGAATGGGATTGGGGTGTGTGATGTGAAATTCAAAAAGAATCAATAAAATGTGTTTTTTTTTCTTTTATAAAGTGAGGAGAAAAAGTCAATAAAATTATAAAAGTGAACAAAAATATGAAATTCCTGTTTTCCAAGTTCTGTGCATACTCACTCCATATAAATGCATGTGACAATTAGAAACTATTTGATGCTTGTCTTTTTGAGCCCAAGTTATCTCATACCATAATATTTTTCCTGTAAACTTCATAGCTTTATTCTTCATGGCCAAATAAAATTCCTTGGTGTAGCCAAGTGTGGTAGGACTCAGCAAACAGAGGCAAGCAGATCTATGAAAATTTTAGGTTACATAGCCAATTCCAGACCAGACAGGGCTACATGGTGAAATCCTATCTCAAAATGGAAAAAAAAAAAAATTCCACTGTGCCTCATTGCCATCATCCATTCACCAACTAATGGTCAACTGGGTTTATTCCACTTCCTTGAAAATAGGAATTAAATAGCAATAAACATGAATATACAAGTAGCTGTGTGGTACAATGGAGAGTCGTTTGGGTCCATGCCCAAGAATGGTGAAGCTGGGTCATATGGAAATTCTACCTTAGGATTTCTTTCACTGTTGGTGGTGGACTTTTTGTTTGGTTTGGTTTGTTCTTCTCTTCTCTTCTCTTCTCTTCTCTTCTCTTCTCTTCTCTTCTCTTCTCTTCTCTTCTCTTCTCTTCTCTTCTCTTCTCTTCTCT
>NC_034609.1:14402854-14404836 GCF_900095145.1 Mus pahari
ACTCACTTTGTAGACCAGGCTGGCCTCGAACTCAGAAATCCGCCTGCCTCTGCCTCCCGAGTGCTGGGATTAAAGGCGTGTGCCACCATGCCCGGCTGTAGCTCCATTCTTCTGTGTGTCAATATCCAGTTTTCCCAGTGAAATTTTTTGAAGGGCATGACTCTTTTCCAATGTGCATTTTAAACATTTTTGTCAGGGACAAAGTTGTCTATGGATATGTAGGCTTTTATCTGAGTCCTCCATTGTATTTCATTAATATCCATGTCTGACTTAGAGCCAGAACCATGACATTTTTATTACTTTGGTTCTGTAGCACACCTTCAGATCAGGTATGGTGGTGTTTCAAGCACTAGTTTTGCTCAGGACACTCTGCCTGTCCAGGGTCTTTTCATAGGTCTTCCCTATGAATTTTCAGATTGCTTTTCGAAAAATGGTGTTAGAATTTTGATGGGGACTGTTTTGAATCTGTAGATCACTTTTGGTAGGGTGCCATTTTCACAACACTTAATTCTCTACATCCTTGAGCATGGAAACCACTTAGATTTTTAATTTTAGGCACACTTACAGTTTTATTCTCTCCTGGGGGGGGGGGCTTCATTCAGTTCACATCAATTATGTTAAAAACTAAAGCTTTCAACAGAAATAGATGAGCAAATTCATATGCATATTTAAGGATATATTATGAGAAATGTATTATCAGGCACTGACATCATGGTATGAATTTTATACTCTTGCACAAAGTAGGGTGGCTACAGTATTACTCTACAATAACACTTGTGGGTCCATTATTATATATGAATTTGTCACTGTCTGAAATGTCATTATATGTTGTATGGCTATACACACACACACACACACACACACACACACACATACACACACACACACACACACACACTACTTATTAAAACTCCAGGCTGAATGATAACTATAGAAAAGGAAATGTTATTCTTGAAAACATGGTAGGGTTCCAGGAACACAGAAGAAATCATTAATTCTAACATCTGGCCATGGTAGTGAAACAGAATCCTAAAACCCTACTTTAGTTAGGTGTCTTAGCACTTAAAATGCTACCACTGGATATTGATGCCAGTCAGCATAACAATACGGTGAAGATAAACTACTGTATAGAGAAAAGAGGTTAACTTTTATTCCCTCGTGATCTTGGAGTTGTGAGGTCAAAACAACTTAGTAACTGCCAACTTGCATCTGTTTTCTATCACAGCGAAGTGAACACATATACAGCTCTGTGTGGTGCCCCTTCATGCCCTTATGAAGCCACTAGGACTCAATCATGGGTCTCCACCCTAGTGACCTCGTCTAGTCTAATCACTTCCCCAAATTCTATCTTTAAGCACGATAGTCCGATTAAGATTTCACTCTCTTGATGCCATTAGCAACAAGACTTTGGAGATTAAAGTCCCGTATGAGTTAGACGGAACAAATGATACCCAAACCACAGCTGGAGTCCTGGGGTGGGAAACAGGTCAAACAGATGCAAGCCTTGCCGGCTCTATAATCATACCCAGACCTGTTGCTACCAAAGCTGTGGCCAGACACAAGGAACGACAAAAGTGGATGAATAAAAATTAAGGATCAGCAGAAGGTTGCGGCTTTGTTTTAACAGGGCTGAGATCTAACGGATGCAGGCTAAGCTGTGCACATTGAAAGCACGCCGTTTGTTCGGCTCTTAAATCTGTACCTGCTTGTGAAACCTGCATGGCAGTCAGGCAACATTTTCATCTCCCTCCAAAATTTCTACATGCCCCTTTATAATTCACCCCTCCCTCTGCCCCATCCCCTAGCAACCATTGATCTGATTTGATTTCTGTGTCACTTTCTAGAATTCTATATAAATGGAATCTTGCAGTGCGCACTCTTTTTTTTTTTTTTTTTTTTTTTTTTTTTTTTTTTTTTTTTTTCTCTATCTCTCTCTCTCTCTCTCTCTATTTTGAGATTCATCCATATTGTGTCCATCAACA
>NC_034609.1:14404930-14435078 GCF_900095145.1 Mus pahari
CAACCATTGATCTGATTTGATTTCTGTGTCACTTTCTTGAATTTTATATAAATGGAATTTTGTATTGCGCCCTCTTTTTTTTTTTTCTTTTTTTTTTTTTTTTTTGGCAAGGTTTCTTTCTCTCTGCAGTGATTTTGAGATTCATCCATATTGTGTCCATCAACAAGCTTACTCCATCAAGGGCTAACATCCTCTAAACTGTTCCTTCTTCTGTCATGATTATTTCATAAAAGAGAATGTATCTGAACTGTCAGAGAAAGGACATATTCTACAAATAAGATAGAAAAAAAGCAGACAATCTTTTGTTAACAAAGAGTGGGGTCCTTAGGTAAAATTATGTAAGCCCCATTACCCAAAGCCAGTTCTGGCCATGAAGGGGGGAGCACTGCCCCTCACAAAGCCCTACTCCTCATTCAAGAAGGGAGAAAAGCAGAGCCCTCTTGAGACCTGTTTCCATAGTAACCAGCTAGCAATTGACAATGTGGCAGCAGTTGGGCCTCCTGAAGGGGAAAAAAAATCTTCAACAGAGTCCAGACCACAGAGTGGCCCAAGAGGGTACAGCTCACACCCAGCTTTGTGGAGGCCCCAGGATTCACTAGGCAGGTCCTTTGTTAGGATGAATTTCCAGAGAAATGGAAGGAGAAGGGAAGATGGACCTTTCAGAATCAGGCTGGTCCACAAATGGACACAACTGGCAAGACTGCCATAGCATCCCAGGAAAAGGATGCGTCTTGGATAGACCACACCCCTCTGCCTTCCACTTCACTTAAAGCAGGTCTCAATAACAACTCTAAAGCTTAGTTTCCACCAAAACAAACAAAGAATCAAGCCACATAAAGACCCCTGTATCAGAAAGCTCCCCTGGGGTAACATTAATGTCTCACCTGAGGTTTTCCTGGAATCATTCTGGAGTCTTTGTCCAAGTTGTCTGTGATACACCTCAGGTTGAAAGAGGAGGAGGAGGTTTGTGTGTGAACTTTTAGACCTGGAAAAAGGGAGAACTTAAAAAGCCAGAGAAATATCTCAGAGGAGTGAAGGGCTTAAACCTGGGGAGCCCCTCATTCCTCTCCAAACCACCCATCCAAAAGCCCACTTCATCCCCCTCCCCAACCAACCCCACCAGCGCCTGCAGCTTTATGAGGAGCTGAAGTATGGGACAGTTCAACCCTGCTTCCATTCTCTCCCAAGATTTGTCTACCCAGCCTTAAGATACCCAATGACAACCTGACCCCAAAGTATGTGTGTGGTAATTCCCAGCTCTGTCGTTGGATAACCAGATGAGTTTGGATGAATTATCATTCTTAAGCCTCATTTGCCAGATGGTAACTTATGGTCTAGTGTTACTGTCAAGAATGAGTGTGAAAGTCTACACAAAAAAAGTGTTTAACAAGTCCAGTAGTGCTCAATAAATACCAGTTGCCTTGTAACACTTCTGATTTCTCCTGGACGAGATAGAATAAGTCTCAGAACCATTCTATCATTTAAGGCCCAACCCCCCAAACACCTGCCAGAGAGCCTTCGATTCCTTCAGTGTAGACCTGGAACTTGCTTGATGATAAGTGCCAGCAAGAACAAGGTTCCTTTAAGGAGTTTGTTGACATCATTCTCAACAACTTAACACTGCAACTTTTAATAGACATTATGTTTGGCCTTGGATCTGGTTCTTGGCGGGATCTCCCCAATTCGTGCAATTTCCAAGCCTCAGGAGCAATCAAGGTAAGGCCAGCATAGTTCATAATATTCATAGCGATCCCCCCTCCCCTACATAAGTTGTTAGTGGGGTGGCATGTGGAAATTCCCTAAATAAGGGGTGCTGGTTGCTTCCTGTTTCACTCTGCTGATCTTGAAAAGAGCCGAGACAGAGGCTGAGTGAATAGGCCATGGTTGATGTCCATCCATCATAGCTATAGAATGATGGATTATGGAAAGTTCACTTGGACTTGAAAGTTCACAGGACTTCGGATTTATTGAATATATCAGATTACTGTAGCTGGTGTTTGAGGGTAAAAGCCTGGAATCCAGGAGCTAGGCAGGCTGGGCTCAGCCACCTGTCCCCATAGACCACTGGAGAAGAGCACTGCACGGAAAAGAAAAGAAACAAAATCAAATCATCCATCGGTGCACTGAGAAGAGGAGTAATAAGATGACTCGGTGACCCACAGACCTTCTTTGGATGTTCAAATAAGTTTTAGGTGTAAACAGGGCTAGAACTGGGTAAGGAGAAAGAGATGTACAAAGTTAAGTACTACTGGCCAAGATTTGTCCCCACCCACCGTGACTCAGAAGAAGTCCTTATTGCTTGGGGAAGAGGTACAATGGGCCTCCAGAATTCCTTCTGTTGCGGGTTGGAGCCTCACTCTGATACACAACTGCCTTTACATAAAAGGTATCACTCAGTCTTAATGATGAGATCGGGAGCTAGTCACTGGCGAGGCAGTTTAGGGATAAGGACTTCGATTCTTGTCAAGAAGCTGGGTTTATTTTGGGTTTGGCCTTGGCTAGAGGCCAGAAATACCAGGCAGGAATTCTTGTTCCTTGTCTCTCTTCTTGTTTACATTACAAATAATAACAGTAGCAAGATTAGTTATGAAGTAGCAACGAAAATAGTTGTATAGTTGGGGGTCACCGCAACATGAAGAACTATATCAAAGGATTGCAGCCTTAGGAAGGTTGAGAACCACTGCTTTCGAGTCTCTGGAGGTGACAGTACAAAAAGACCAAACCTTGGCTTGAGAGGAGAGTGCTGTGCGATGCCTGCAATTGTATCTAGAACTCCATATAACTGAGCGTGTGTGGAGAAGCCCGTGCTAGGCTTGTGCTTTGAGGCATAAAGCTTCGTGCAGGCCTCTAGGCTCCTCAGCTTTCTATTTGATGTGTCTTGTTTCCTCTTTTGGAAAATTTTCCTTCTTTTGTCTCTGCTCCAGATGTGTCTGCTCAATTCTTTTGCTCTAAGATGCAAATCCTGGAACACTTCAGGAAGTAGCCTCCAGACCCTGGAATCAATTGTCATCAGGAATGGTCTCCTGGGCATGGGTCCCTTACCCTGTGGGGGCCGATACTTGCTTTGACATAGTTTGTTTCAGGGACCCACTAAAGAAGACTCATTATAGAACTTTTCTGATGAATGTTCAACCTCATTCTCAAGGAGCAGGCAAGTTGTCTGGAGGGTCTCCCAATGATGCTAGGGTACTCCAGGCTAGGAATATAACACCCAGCATGGGCCTTACTCTCACCTCCTGAACCATAAATGGCTGTTGTACTTTCAGGCTGACCGACTCTGGGAGGCCTCTTAGCTCTGTTCTTATGATGCCGAACAATATCAATAAGTCAGCTCCTGATTAGCTTTCATTTGGAGTACCTTCATTGTTTGATCTTTCAGCATTTCCCCAGCCTAAGCCTGTGAGTCTCTTTGTCATGACTAGCCCACTGTCATCAAGGAAATGGAGTTTCAGATGGCAACTGGTGTACTGGATGGCCATGCTACATACACACAACACCACCTCTGTGGTAAGGGGTGATAGAGATGCTCCCTTGATTGTTACTTATGTCCCTTCGCCTTTGTCCCTTCGCAAGGTACTTGCTCTCCCACTAATGCAAAGCCTATCTAAATGGTTGACGTGTTGGCCTATCTTTACCCTTTGAATCTGACATTAACACAAGTAAGTTCCTCTGGAGAAATAATGCAACACTACGACACAGTGACATTTTGATTTCCCCGGCTTTCCTGCTTTGAAGAATGTTTTCAGTTGAAGGGGGCATGAACAGTGCGGGGGAGGGAGCTGGCTGTAAGACAAGAGGAAGAATTAAGTGGTCTTCCCCTCAGGAAGGAAAACAGAGGAAAAGAAATGAGAGGAAAGAGAGAAGGGGGAGTTATGAGGAATGTAAAGGGAAGCTTTTCTTGGTCCCAATGTCTCTCTGGGGATTCCCACGGTTCCTTTAAAATGTTACTGAATCCATTAGATGCTTTTGTACACATGGAATTTTAGTGGAAACTAGAGAATGTGAACTTCATGCTGGGTTGATATAGAATATAATAAGCTGATGGTAGTGTGGATGTCTGAGGAACAGAGTAGTACAGAAATCCATGGAGAGTTAAATGCTAAACTCCGCCCCCCCCCCCGCCATGTTACAGAGAAAGTTCTAGACTCTCCTCAAGTACAATAATTAGGTATTGGCTAAAGTACTAAAGTACTATAATTAGATATTGAACAAATTTTTCACTTATTTTTATTTTGCTAATTTCATAAGGGTATCATGTGACTCCGGAGATATGCCTTAGCTCACAAATTAGAGCAACAGTATCAAGCGGTAGATCAACTTCCTTTAAAAAAAAAAAAATCAATAACCAGTTCATAATGCCTTTGATAGAAACTCAATGACTAGCATAAAGCTTTACTTTATCAAGAACCTGAACTATTTGTCAACAGCTGTCCAAGAAAGTAACTGATTCAAAATCCAATTGTCAAAACATTCACTGGGTGCTCCCTGCATGCAAAACAGTGAGCCAGATGCTAGGAACTTTAAGAGCAATAGAGGCCTCCTGTCTCTGTAGGAGAAATTTCAGACTATAACATGGCTGTACTACCCAAAGCAACCCACCCAAGCACATTGTAAAGCTCATGTTTCCTAGTCACCAGGATGGGGCTGTAATCGGATTAGACAAGCTAGTGTATTCTAAAGATCTAAATAAGAAAGTTGTGGAAGGTTGGTGTAGGACTGGTTTGATGCTAAGGTCCTGTTCCCCAATTGGGTCCATAAAGAAGCCATGGGCCAATTGCTGGGTGGAAGGAATAGGCAGGACTTCTGGGTCCCTGGAGGCAAGCAGACAGATACAAGGAGAGGGAGAGAGAGTTCACCATGCTTCTGAGGGAGAAAAGGTGACCAGCCATGTGAGATCTCAGATGGGAGTGGCAGGCTAGAAGTGTTTAGCTGGAAGGAGATGTAACCGAACAACTAAAGTTGAGTACAGATGGAGAGCTTCGGGGCTAAGAATATTGATAAGGTCACTTAACCAGGTGGGAGATAAGTAGCGCCCAGCAATTGCGCCCAAATGGCAAGCTGAACTTGAGCAATGTCTGTGTCTGTGTTTTTTTATCCATGGATGCAAGGGAATCTGGGTGGAGGCTGGTAGCATAGCCCCTGCCTGGAGCATAGGCAGAATAGCAGAAGCTTACATGCAACAGATTGATTTGGGAAATGTCCCCAAGAGACTCATGAGTGTAAGACACGATCTTCAACTGATAGTGTTAACCATTAGGAAGCTAACCTCATCAATAACTGAATGGGCTTCCATGAAGGGCACTGATTTGTAGAAGGAGGTTACTAGGAGCATGTCTTTGAGGCACACATATTGTCCATGGCCCTCTCCAGTCTCTCCAATTCTTAGCTTCCCTAAGGCAAACTGCTTTTCTCCTCTACCATGTCCTTCTACCATATTAGTCCTTGCCACAGCCCCCAAATCAGGAGAACCAGCCAACCAGTTGACTGAAATCTCTGAAGCTATATGAACCAAAAATCAATTCTTGGGTCAGTTTCATAAGGTGGTTGTCAAAAACAACAGTCAATACATTAATACAATGAGTTAACAAAGTAACGGCAATCAAGAATGGAGTGGAGGCTTAATCTATTTGGTGGGCAGCCCAAATGCCTGCAGCCTAGGATGAACTTATTCTATCAGCAGGATGAAGAGGTAGGAGTCCTGATGGGGTCATCACCTGCTTGGGCTCAGAGCCACACCTGGAAGACTCGCCACCAGAAGGCCTACTGTCATCCACTAAAAGACTTTCAAGGAAAGCTGAAATATTTCTATTGCCAAGACTTTGATATTTTTAGTGGCCTAGAAGGCATGCCAGGAATGATATGAGAAAGGAGTAAATCCCTGGGGAATTGAATCTATATCTTTCCTACCCCTGCCAGAGAGAAGCCCAAGTACCCATAGGTGCACAGTGTATACCCAATAACAGAAAGGAATATACAAACACAGAAGCAGAAATGTGGTCCAAAGCACCACTTGGAAATGAAGAGGGATGCCTTTTGCCCTTCAGAGGCAGACTTCTGTTCACTGTCTTGCTTTCCAAAGCAGCAGCTAGTATGCTGCTGAAACCATTTCCACAGGGAGAGGAGACTGAAGATTCAGAAAACACGTGGAAGGAGGTAGCCAAGACGAGACACAGTGATAAGTGAGGTGATTAACTGAGGAGCCGGGGCTGAGGTTAGAATCATCCCAGTTTCTCTCCATTCCGTGATAACAGAACTTTTCACCAAATGAAAGGTGATGGAGACGACTGGCTGTCACTGATCTCAAGGAAAGCTCACAGATGCAGCGACACAGGCACCGCTTTCAGGTGAGGACCTCAGGGGAATTGAGCCTGTGGAGGCAGCCCCCCCCCCCCCAGACCCATGGGAATCTCACTCTCTTCTGGAAGGCTTGAACAAGAAAGAGTCTGTAGGCTTGTGAAACTATGCAGACAGACATGTACCAATAAATCAGGGAAATATAAGATCCGGGCCTGTGAAGATATGTCAAGAAATGGAAATGTTGTTGCTGGTGGCCCTGGAAAGGGAAAGGAAAAGAAAAAAGGAAAGAAAGAACAAAACCTGTACCTATAAGTCTTTCCCCATATGAGAAGACTGAGCCTGAGAAAGGTAAGTCAGCTTATTCAGAGTTCCACACCTAATCAGCAGCAAACCTCTCTACAGTTGTGTGTAAGAGCTCTCTTAAGACAATACTTTCTCAATCGAGTGTGGTGGCACATGCCTTTAATCCCAGCACTTGGGAGGCAGAGGCAGGCGGATTTCTGAGTTCGAGGCCAGCCTGGTCTATAGAGTGAGTTCCAGGACAGCCAGAGCTACACAGAGAAACCCTGTCTCGAAAAAAGCCAAAAAAGAAAACAAACAAACAAAAGACAATACTTTCTCTGCTAGTTTACTGCTTTATCTCCAGCATCTAGAACAGTGCCTGGCATAAAATGGATATTCAATGAAAGTGTTAAGTGGCAAAAATGATTTAAGCTTCTTGGTTCTTTTTCCAGTCCCCTGTAGATGACATCATCCTTTTCTCCACACATAGAGGTCCTCGAGGTAAGTATTTCTCATGCATTATCTCATCCCTGCCCTGCCCTCTGTTTATGAAGGGGCTGCCCACACTATCAGCATGGTGAGTTCTTTGAAAAGCGAGATGCAAATTTCCAGCTCAAGTTTCTGTAACTTAAGCGGGCATGGAGCATGGCTTGTTGGGTCATGTAACTGAAAAGTTAAAGATCAGTGTGTTCAGGAATAGTTGGATCTAGGTGCTGAAGTTACATGGATCCTAGGACACTCACCATTGTTTGCTGCTCAGCTTTCACTTCATTAGCCTCGTTTTTTTGGAGCCTTTGTAATTCCACACTATGCCCTACTAGAGGAAAAACTCCCTTCAGCCTGACAGTGCAAGGAAAGACCAAGATTGCATTCTTATTGGTCAAACCTGGACCGTTTGTCCATACACAGATTTTTACTGATTAATAGACTGTAATAATATTATTAGCTAGGTTTGGGTTAGATATGAATTTAAAGATGCCATCCACCATGCTACATAAATAGAACTAAGTATGGCATTTCAGGAGAAAAACCGCTGCTCTATACAAGAAAGAAGAGGGGGTGAACATGAAGAGTAAAAATATCCCTCTCCATCCTGTGTAGAGGAAAAGGAGGCTGAAGCAGCAGGAAATCCCTAACCTGTAGGGAGTTAGTATTTTGTTGAGGAAACAACATGCACTAATTCATCAATAATATAAAATAGCATCTGGTTGCGGTAAGCTTGTTTGCAGCATGAACATATTATACACAGCTCTCATACAACCCTGTGCTATTTACACAGATACATGGGAGCCACTGGTGATTTGACATTTCCAGGTCAATGTTAAGTCCTTCCTTGCTGTGACAGAACACCGGAAACCAGCAGAGGTAAGAAAGAAGGATTTGTTCAGTCTCACGGCCTCCAGGAATTCAGACCTTGGGTAGCTGGATCCATTTCCTTGGACCTGCGGTGAGGTAGAAACATGGCTGAGAGAATGTATGTCAGATGTCCTCTACCTACCTCATCCTGTCCAGGAAGCAGGTGGGGGGACAAGATGCATTCTAGAGCAGGGAGATCGGGGTTCGTATCTCCTCCAGTAACACCCCACTTCCTTCCAACCATAGTATCATATAAACCTAGCTAGGAGGGAATCCATAGACTAGGTCAGAGCCCTCCAGATCTAATGACTTTCTAAGCCCATCAGCTGGCAACAAAGTCCTCAAAAACGATCATTTCCTATTCAAACCTAACAGTACTTGTTCTCCAAGACACTCCCCCCTAGTAGATCAAGGTATCACAGCCATGCAGATTTGGCCTTGCTTGCCTATGGTGATAGCAGTATTCACAACGCTGGTGGCTGCTATTGTGTGTTGCATTAGAAACAAAAGAGAGAAGGAAATGCATGTGAAACTATTACAGGACACAGTCTCATGGTGCAGTGAAGTGCAGGCCTGGGCCGCATTTGGTGGGTAAGAACTACATGCTTTGCTCCTCAGATTCTTCTTCCATGTGAGACAGGTGGGTCTTAGAAAGAGAGAGTGCTAAGAGAAGACATTAAAGAACACGGACCAGACTCAAAAAAAAAAAAAAAAAAGGACAACTGTTTTAAAGCTCTTGTCATCTGCCTATCATACATATGTCTTTCGCATCTCTTTCACCACGTTCTTCCTTAGGAAAGAAGCGTCTATCTGTGTTCTATGCCATGCACAGAAGACATGTTCTTATGTGAAAATAATGCACACTATTTGCAACATGTTCAAAGCACCTAGACTATTGTATTGCCCAGTTTTTCTCTATTTTCCTTCAATACTTTTGAAGTCCTGTAGGACTTCTCTGCCCATGGTAGGATGGGCAGAGAGTATGACCTAAATACATTATGTGCCTGTGTGAGGATATCAAAGAATAAGTGAAAATCATTAAATACTCAAATGTTATTAAGTTCTTCTGTTTGTTGCACAACTGTATGCCCAAGACCTGCACACTTTTGCTTACATACAAAATACCTTGCAAGTATTATGACGTGATTATACAACCTGAAATTAAGCTTTCGTGTGTGTGTGTGTGTGTGTGTGTGTGTGTGTGTGTGTGTGTGTTTTGCTGGCATGCATGTTTGTGTACCATACACACAAATTGCCTGTGAGGCCTGGAGAGGAAGCTGGATTCCCTGGGACTGGCTTTCCTGACTGTTGTGAACCTCCATGTAGGTGCTGAAATTGAGCCCAGGTTCTCTGAAAGAGCAGTCAGCACTCTTAACCATGGAGCCATTTCTCTAGCACCTTCGTCCTAAAAAAAATGAAAGACAAGGGATAAAGACTTGGAAGCAATAACTCTCCTCTCTGGCGGATGTTTCGTGCTATGCTTACGTGCTTTCTACAATCCCCAAGTACCCGGGAAAATGACTGAAAGACCCAGAGAGTAGGAGGGAGTAAGGAGAGGGGAGCAGAGTAAGACACAGTACTGTGCTTAGCATCCCTAGTTTTGAGCACTTTTGTCTGCCTGCTGAAGGAGAACCACGTGGTAGGCTGTGGCTATAGGAGGGGCCCAGGGTTGGTCTGCCTAAAGCAGCAATGGCCAGTACAGCTGGATGTTCAAACAACCTGAGGGGAGAAGGAGGGGTCCATGCTCTACCTACTCCTCCATCTCTATTACCTAATTGCTTCTCCCCGCCCCCGTGTGTGTGTGTGTGTGTGTGTGTGTGTGTGTGTGTGTGTGTGTGAGCATGCACGCGCACACAGAGACACTCTCTGCACATGTGTGTACACATAAAGAAGTGTGTGTCTGCTTGTAGAGGCCAGAGGCTAACCTTAGGTATTACTCTCCAGGCATTGCCCATCTTATCTTTTGAGACAGTGTCTCTGCTTTGGCTCCAGTCTTGCTGATTAGGCTGCTCAGGCTCCACCGTCAACTCTAATGATGTTACTGCCTCCATCTCTCCAGCACTGGGTTTACAATTGTATGCCACCATGCTTGGACTTTTGTACGGATGCTATGGATACAACCCAGGTCTTCACACCAAGCTCTCTAGTGACAGAGCCCATCATCCAACATTGCAGAATTATTTTTGCCCAGCATGGATCTCTGTCATCGATGGTACACTTCTTAGAAGAACTCAATGTGGAACTCACACCCCATCCTCCTCTCTAGTGTGAAAGTGCTGGGAAAAATCTGTAAATGAGAAGCTGAGCTGCAAAATTGTCTGGTGGGGTACCTCAGACAGATTCAAGGAGTTTACCACACACTGGGCGTTGCATTTTCTCCAGACAGATAGAATGCACCAAGTATGCAAAGAGCATCTTGCTGGATCTCATCCATGGGCCCCACCTCTTGTTTTTACCAGTAATAAAAAGCCATTCCATAAAGGGGACAGTCCAACTGTGAACATCTTAAGCAAAATCTCAGAGTTGAGTGTCTCCACACAGTCATGTGGTTTCACAAAAGCAGCTTAAGGATCTGGGGAGAGTTCATTAACATTTGCCCTTTAAGCACCAGGATCTTAATTCAAACCCCTAACCAATAAATAAATAAATAAATAAATAAATAAATAAATAAATAAATAAATAGAATGCTGGCAGTCACTGCTTATAATCCCAGCACTGGGGAGGCAGAGACAGAATTCTGGGGTCCCCAGGTTAGGCAGCCAAGTCTAGTTGGATGATATCTGAGGATTTCCCTCTGGTCTCCACACACAAGTATACAAACACGTACATAACAAGTACACACACACACACACACAAACAGAATCAAATAAGACAAATAACCTGGGAACAGATACTGTCAGGATTATGCTAGTATCTCAGCTTTGTTTCTCTTGGTGTTTCTCTGACAGAAACAGCTTAGTGGAAAGAAGGTTTATTTTCACACATAATTCCAGGTTACAGTCCATCATAACAGAGAAGTCAAGGCAGCAGGAACATGGAGCCGTTAGACACATCACATCCACAATCAAGAGTAGAAAAAGAAGAGTGTGTACACGCTCTGGACACACCAGTACTGTAGTAATGAAGCTCAGGATTCCCTGGCTAAGGAATGGCAAATCTCCAGTGACTCTTCCCATCTCAATGAACACAATCCCGATAATCCCCCTAGAGACCCGGCTATAGACCAACTTGGCCCAAACAGTTCCTCATTGAGCCTCTGGTCCCAAGATAATTTAGATATGTCAAGCTGATTAAAACCAACCATCATAGCAGGTTGAAGTAGCTTGAGGCAGGGCTGGGCTAGCCATGGAGTGGTTTGGTGTTTTATGCACCCTGGAAAGGGGCTATCTCTGTCTCACCTTGCAAGTCCCAGCTATAAATCAGATTTCATCCATGAAGGGCCAAATTGTGCATCCCTAAAATTCACGCACTGAAGTCTGTCTTAGTCAGGGTTTCTATTCCTACACACACATCATGACCCAGAAGCAGGTTGGGGAGGAAAGGGTTTATTCGGCTTACACTTTCCACGTTGCTGTTCATCACCAAAGGATGCAGGACTGGAACTCCAGGAGGTCAGGAAGCAGGAGCTGATGCAGAGGCCATGGAGGGATGTTACTTACTAGCTTGCTTCTCCTGGCTTGCTTAGCTTGCTCTATTATAGAACCCAAGACTACCAGCCCAGAGATGGTACCACAAAAGGGGCCCTCCTCCCTTGATCACTAATTGAGAAAATGCCTTACAGCTGGACCTCATGGAGGCATTTCCCCAACTGAAACTCCTTTCTCTGTGATAACTCCAGCTGTGTCAAGTTGACACAAAACCAGTTGTACAAAGTCCTAACCTCTAGTTCATCTTAATGTTAACGATACTGAGAAATGGAACCTCCCATGAGATGACTAAATTAAAATAAAGCCATTACAGTGGACCTTGCTCCCATATTGTTGATGTCCTTATGACAAGAAGAAATGTGGGCACACAGAGAAACACCAGAAATAGGCACACACAGAGAAAAGATTATATGTGGACCTGACAACATAGTGGTCAAACACAAGCCAAGCAGAGGTCTCAATAGAAACCAACTTTTTTGACACTTTGATCTTAGACTTACAACCCTCAGAAATGGAGAAAAATAAATACCAATTATTTAAAACATATAGTCTATCCAGTCTTTGTTTAAACAAAACAAAACAAGAAATGGATGTGTTGGAAACTAAAAGCAGAGTTTTTAATTTGGACATAACTAAGACCCCACAATTTTGATAGCCAGCTCATTAAAATGTCTGTCATCTGTCTGTCTGTCTGTCTGTCTTCTTGTCTATTTGTTTACCTATTTGTCTGAGACCCATTGGTTCTGTTTCTCTGGAGACCTCTTCCTGTCACACTTTCCTAAGAATAATTTCTTTATCTGGATGCTGAAGCTACTCCTCCCAGAGTGAGCTCTCGCGTTTCCTCCGATCGGCCACATGACTGAGCGATCACCTCTGCATTCACACGTTCATCACCCATCTATGCGTCAGCCAGGGATGTCT
This sequence comes from Mus pahari, assembly GCF_900095145.1. NCBI lineage: Eukaryota > Metazoa > Chordata > Mammalia > Rodentia > Muridae > Mus > Mus pahari. The sequence goes on from NC_034609.1 coordinate 14,417,434, forward strand.
GAAGTGAAGGGCCATTCTGTTCAGGGCTGTCGTGGTAAATTACCATTGGATGGATGAACATGGGAAACTCACCGAAATCACAAGCTCACAGCATCTCTGTGCGCTTATATCACACAGGAAAATTAAGAGATCACATCTTGTTTATTTGCCAAGGTGATCAATGTGTTCATCATCCTGCATTCGGTTATTGTAAGGCAATATTTTACTGGGCTTCTAAATTCAGCGGGAGAAAAAAAAATTTACTTCAAGTCTCCTATTATTAAGCTTCTTTGTACCTTAAAGTCACACAAGTGCATTCAATATAAATGTGAGTGGGCAAGAGATGGAGCAGCTGTGATTGACAACACTCACAATAGACTGTGGAGCACAGAGTGAGGGAGCAGCGCTGATGGATTCCATATTTAATATTTCCAAGCGAATAAATGCAGCCACTGCCGTGAGACTTAGCCCTGTTTCAGGGTGTGACATTGTAGCCATTCCCCTGCCCCAGTATTTTTGTGTCTTAGATTGCAAACATCTGGTTCTGAAATGAAAATAATATTATATATTTTATTTGTAATGTAATCAACCACACGGCACGGAGGAAATGTGCAAGTGTGGCAATCAACAGATCTGAGCCACCATCTATTTCACTCACTGCTCTGGTACATTCCTTCCCCGTTTCTCTTTCCTCAAGTCTAAAACAAATGTGAAGGTGAGGGGAGGACTTGGGTCTCCACAGTCTTCCTCAATCTATGACTGCTTACTGTTGAGCAATCCACTCATCTTGCTTGCAGTTCTTCCTCTCTTCCTCTCCCTCTCCCTCTCCCTCTCCTTCTCTCCCTCTCTTGTTCTTCTTCCTCCCCTCCCTCTCCCTCTCTTTCCCTCCTTCCCCCTCCTTCTCCCCTCTCACTTCCTTCTCTCCCTCTTTTTCTTTCTCCCCTCCCTCCCCTCTCCCATCTCTCTTCCTCTTCCTTCCCCCCTCTTCCCCCTCTCTCCCTTCCCCCTTCCCCTCCCTGTCCCTCTGTCTCCTGAAACAATTATTGTAGATGCATTGTGTTTCTCTATGTTTGCTAGATAGGAAGTGAAGAGGAGTCAGGAACAGAGTTGCATCTGTCTGCTGGATACAGCAGGTTCTGGAGTGTGAGTGCCCTGGGCCCCTCGAACTCATACTGGGTCCTCTGGAGACGAACCAGAGCGTTTTGGAGAGAGTGAAGGCTCCCAGCACCGAGGAGGTCCAGACAAGAGGATCATCAGTTCCAAAGTTTGAGCCACTCAGGACTCCATAACATGCTGAGGCCAGCACTGTATGTATGAAGCTCAATTTCAAATCACATGCACAGCGATGATGATGGTAAAGTAATCAATGGGTTTAAAGTAACTTTAACAGTAAACCTGTCTGAAAATAGTTTATATGCTCTCAAGTACACACATTTACAGTCTTCAGACAATACTGTATAAGGAAACCACACATGCACACAGCCTCTCTTCATATGTGTTGCTATTGTTGTTGTTGTTATATTTGACGTGATTTTCCATAGCACCCACTTCCTAATCAAAAAAAAAAAAAAAACTGGGTCTGATCCTCTCTGGCCATGTTTCTCTGCTGCAGTCATATTCTCTCTCTCTCTCTCTCTCTCTCTCTCTCTCTCTCTCTCTCTCTCTCTCTCTCTCCAGCATGATAATCAGAGGGAGGAGATGTTAATGTTCATGAATCTCCCCTTCACAGGGAAGTTGAGAGTTTGTGTTATTAATATCTTATCTCCCTCAGCAGGCCAGTGATTAATGTTTAAGGCCAAGAGTTCTCCAGCCTGAATTCTAAAATTTTCTACCACAACCTAAGAGTTTACTCCCACAGTGAAAACACTTCATGTTTTCTCATCCCGCCCCCTACCCCATCACCGTTCACTTGTCTGTTCTGGGGACTTCTTGGATACGGTCGATTATAAAGTACAAGGAAGCTTAAAGGGTTCAGGGACCCTACATTTTCCTCAAATATAAAATTAAATTTTCAGAGAAGGTTACCTTTGGGAAGGCCTTGATCCATGCTTCGTAACCCTGGGATCATGTTACTGAATTGCTCAGAAAAAAAAAAAAAAAAAACGAGTTAATGAGGCCAAAGTCTGTACGGAACATAATTAGGTTTAAACCAGGAGAGGGACTTTCCCCAATGCTGGTCTGTGCCTGTGGACACTGCTAGCCATCTTATGAATTCATGCCACTAATCAGAAGAAAAATCAGAAAAGAATTATTCATGTTAAAGAAGAAAGGAAGAAAAAGGAAAGTGGCCTTCTGATGAACAGCCTAGCAGGCGAGCAGGTCAGCCGATCTGGTCTCTACATAAAGCAAAGTATTTTTCTGATCCCCACCCCAAGAACTCCCCAGAAAGGAGCCAAATATCAGGCCCGGGAATAAAGTTGCTACATAAACAGAGGCAAGTTTAAGGAGGAACAAAACTTACAATTTTTGATATTAAGCAAGCCATGACTCTTCTCATTCATAAAAACAACCCATGTTCCCTCACCCTTGGTATCTGCACACTTTCTCTTAACCAATTTTCTTTTAAAAAAAAAGAATTATCAAAACTTACATCTGAACGTATTACAAAGAGCTGGTGTCTGTTTCAAAACTTGCTCTCAAGAGGAATCTACAGCAGTTCAGGCGAGGCTACAAAGATGACTGGATTAATTAGAACCCATCAAGAAAAAAGAAAAAGTAGGGAAAATGTAAAGGTTCTGACAGGAATTATTCCCCAAAATGTTCCAAACAGGTCAAAGTTAACCTCTGAGCATTGAAGTGGTGTGATAATTTAGTCATGGTCAATACATAGACAGAAATATATACAATCTATTATTATTGATAGGTCATTTCTCCACCATCAATGAAATGAGCCAATTCAAGACAGATTAGATTATATTAAAGGCAGGTTTATTGGGAAGCTGCTCTTGGGTGGGTGAGTTCACTGGTCCCAAGACCAAGACAGGGAAATTGCCATGGGGAAAGGTGAGGTGAAGAGTGAAGAGAGGGAGGGAGGGAGGATGGGGAGGGAGCTTGTGGACGTTGTACATCGTGGTGCGGAGCCTAGTGCGCACCACGATGTACAACGTCCAAGAGGGAGAGGGAGAGGGAGAGGGAGAGGGAGAGGGAGAGGGAGAGGGAGAGGGAGAGGGAGAGGGAGAGGGAGAGGGAGAGGGAGAGAGAGCTAGCAAAATGTTTGGATCCTATAGGGAGGAACCTCTGGGGGAAGGGCAGTCTAGTCCCTGGGCTGGAAAGTTTCAGAGGTGGGGGCAGGGACTGAGGGATGCTGGGAGAATCTGGAGGCCAGGTCTGCTCTGGTATGTAAAATATGCACCTCAGTCCCTTGTCCTGGCGTCTAGGAGCCAAACACTGATGAATACAGGAGAGTGGGAGTAACTTTGAATGCCTAAGGTAGCAACATGGAAATGGATAGCTTAAATGAGCCTTGTGTAGGGAAAGACCTTTGGAAAGAAGAGAAGGAAATGAATGGGTCATCCTTATCAATTCCAGGACATCAAAAACAATGAGAAAGGCAGGAGTGTGGGAGACACCAGGTGAGCTCTTTAAGCTGCAACTGCCTTGCTACAAATGAATCGAAGTTTGTGTCAAGCAATCTGATGTTTAGTAGGAACAGAGAAGAAGGGAAGTGTCTTAGAGAAAGTGATGGAGATGAAAATAAAGAGAGGTTCTGTGTCTAAGCTCCTGTCTCAGCTTAAAACAAAACTTCGTCACTGACACTCATCCCTGGGCCAACCCTGTTCTGAAAGGGTACCAGAGACCTCGGTTCATAAACCTGATGAGAATTTCAGAGAATGGGAGCTAGGAACTTTGGGTGAGAGTCCTGAGACTCCCACAACACATATAGCAAAGTTGGTGGGGGTGGGGGTGTGAAAGTGCACTAGTACATTTAAACAATTTTGAGGCTTTTTCTCTTATGGCCCACGTGGAGTCACAAAGATTACCATTCTGAGGTGGCAAGATGCTGGAGGGGATAGAGGATACGGTTATAGCATTGAGGGTGGTGATGATTTCATGGTTATAGACCTATCTCCAAACTCAGCATCTTGAATACATTAAATGTGTGCACCTTAGGCTGGTCGATGTCTCCTCAGATAAAGGTGTTATCGCTGTAAACCCGACAACAGTAGTTCAATTCCCAGAATCTGCATAAAAAGCTGGATATGACAATCTGAATCCCAGAGATGGGAGGTGGAGACAGGAAACCACATAAACCTGACAACAGGATCTTGATCCCAGAGTCTACACAGAAAGCTTGATGTGGTGCAAGCCTCCATGATCCTGGTACTCCTACAGAAAGATGGAATGTGAAAACAGGAGAATTCCCTCAAAGCCTGGGAGCTAGCTAACCTGAAAATGTAGCACAGTGTCTAAGTCAACAAAAATGACTCTCTTAACAATGTGGAAGCTGAGAACTGACTCCCAGATGACCTCTATAGGCACCCAATCCCCCCTACCACCACCACCACATATGTATGCATGGGCTCAAAATAAATAAATATGCACACCTTATGTAGCCTAATCATATGGAGTGTCACAGACTACATGTGTCACAATTTTCATAGCTTTAGCTTCAGTAAAACCAGAAAACATTAAAATAGATAATAGCAAGAAGCCACCAAGGTTCTAAGTGCTATAATAACAAAGTATTTCATCTTATTTCCCTTTCTTCTTAGCATGAAATTTAATTGATATCCAGCTTTACTAAGTACATCAATATAAATTTTGGAGGCCTATGATTTAGATAAAGTGAAAGATACTGAGATTTCAGCAAGCAGCTAGGTTTGCCATGAATAGAAATGTCGAGAGCCCGAGAGATAAAATTGACTTCTTACATCACCAGCCCTTGTCAGCTTGGCCAAGACACCTTCTACTTCAGTAACAAGGACATGTCGCCCAAAAGCACTGACTTTTCTATTTTGGTGAACAGAAGGGGAAATGGCGATCAGATAAGATCATGTGATGGATGCTCACAGGCTGCACGCAATACTTTGTAAATCCCGAATCTCTAAAAGTTCCCTGACTTAGCTGAAGACTCAGAATCTGGTTGTAACTCAAATTGGGGAAGCGATGTGAAGTGCGTCCAGGTTTCCCCTACTTCGTGGCCTCTAACACAAGGCTCAAACAACTTCCAAGCCTCTCTGTTCTATCATGCTCACAAGGTTTACACTGCTATAACCACAAAAGATGGTCGCTGGCAGATTCAGTAAGGAATTTTGTCCTTCATGCTAGAGAGAGCTGGGCTTCCAATATAACTAGGAAAAGAAAGAAACAAATAGAACAGTCACAAAGAAAAGAAAATAAAAAGGAGGCAGGGTGTGTGTGTGTGTGTGTGTGTGTGTGTGTGAGAGAGAGAGAGAGAGAGAGAGAGAGAGAGAGAGAGAGAGAGAGAGAGATTATATGATGAGTGTCAGGGGACCCAGTGAGCAAACAGAAGAGATCACAGAGATCACTTTCCAAGGCTGTTGGAACCCTTTTCAAGGTTCAAGGAATGAACTGCCCATTTTTGATGTTGTCTTATTTATGATGATGTTTTGAAGTATAGTTATGAGCACACCAGAAAGGATTTATTAACTAAGACTTTCATGAAAACCCAGCTGAAATCAACCAAGAGGTAGGCTCATTTTTTTCTTCATGCTTCTCTTTCGAAAGTTATTAACTCACTAACAGAAAGAGCAGATTGGCCATGATGACCCCATAGTAAACATGTGATAGCTTTGTGGGTAAATGAAAATTAATTTTGACACAGCTGTGTGGTATGATATTCTGTTGCTGCTTCTTGTGAAACAATGTAGAAGCATGGATTTCAGATTATAAACACTATTTTCTCTCTGTATTTCTGACCATTTCCTTCTCCTAACTGAACACTTTTGCTTCAAGAAGAGTTTGACAAGATTTTGTTGTTTGTTTGTTTGTTTGTTTGTTTGTTTTTGGAGGAGACCATGTCAATAGACACAGTGGGCAATAACCATAGTAGGGAGAAGTTCTTAGAAACCTTCATGAGGACTTAATATCTTATCACAAAGAACATTTAAGAGTCTTATATTTAGTTAGAACCCAGCTGATATTCTTGGCAGTTACTAGGGCAAGTTATTGGGTCACTAAACAAAAGAGTGTAGTCAGGTTCACAGCCACCAAGGCAGAAAGCAGAAAAACATTCTCAAGTCTATGAGTTAGAAAGTGTGGAGTCTATCTGTCATTCCTCCTCAACCTCCTCTTCCTTTTCCTATGGCTCCCATACTTCCACTCTCTTTAAGATAACTCAGCATATCTACTGCCACTGTACCAGTAGACTAGCCAAGATGAAGTTAAAATGTAACCCATGCCCAAAGACACAGTGCATTCATGCTGCTGAGTGCCAAATGGGGGACCTTCATGGGCTGCAGAATATGAAGACATTCTAGATGCAGAGGTTAAGACACTGGACCAATCATACCTACCTGCACCGATGGAGATCACTGGGCTACAGGTTCTGAGTTTGGACCAAGGAGAAAATAGATATGCTTTTTCTAGAGAAAATAGATGTGCTTTTTATGATTGGTTACATTTTCCTTCCATGGATGAGCAAAGTAGGTACAAAGTATCTACAATGAAGATTTGTCAGTTGACTTCCTATCAGAAACAATCAAACAAACCAGCTTTTATAATCAGTCCAGGACAAGTGTGGCCCTGAGCCATGAAGGCAGCCCCTTTTGGTTCCCAGAGAGGTGAGGCTAGCAGGTAGAGTAAGAAGTAGCTTGACCATAAGACAACTGTGCTGGATCCATAGATCCTCTTTATTAGATCCCATGTTCACAGAGGCTGCCAGATGGAGGAGGACAGAGCAAAGCAGTCCCTGCCATGGAGCTGAGACACACAGCTGAGTACTGAAGAGAAGAGCTTCAATCCTGTACCTCATAGCAGACAAAAAAAAAAAAAAAAAAAAAAAAAAAAAAAAAAAAAAAAAAAACACCTTTTTAAAGGCAATTTTCAAGCTCTCAGGGCCAGAAAACCTAAAAAGTTCCAGGGGTCTTGATGTAGCATGGAATATAAACAACATCAATCAAAAAAAAAAAAAAAGTTCAATGTGTGTGTTGTGTTCACACAGTTATTTAAACAAACAAACAGACAGACAGAAATTCCATCACCACTATGAGAATTTAGGAAGCCATTTCTCTATTTTAAGGTAGACGTGCATAGAAAGAAACAACCTGGCCAACTATGCTTGTTTAGCACTCTTCCCTTGGAATGAAGAACTGGATATACAATGCACATCTATGTGCGGAACTTGAATGTATAAGAGTGTTCGTTACTTTTGTTTTACTCAAAGAGCTATAGTTTGAATCTTATAGGTTTCTCTTACAAACACCAAAGAAAGCAATAAAATTCCCACAAATTTTGCATTGTATCTATGTTGCAGGAAATAGTTTAAAAACAAAACAAAACAAAACAGCATATTCCCACACTACACCCAACTACTCTTGGCCCCAGTGGTCTTACCGGCCAGTTCTTATCTTGTGGAACTCTGTAACTCGGAGCTCTAAAATCTCTCCACCCAGCTCACTAAGTTTCCACTGGCAGGCCATTATGTGGTGCACATGAGGCAAACTCATGCTTTACTGCCGTACCTTTCTCTCTTGAACCCAGTCAAACTGCCGGATGAAGGAATATGCCACACAGACTTAGTTCAGAAACAATGGTAACTCAGTCTCTGGGCACAACAACGAGAATTGTAATCTTATAAATCATATAAAATCTAAATCCTCTGGTGGTAAATCCTGGCAGATCCTCCATTGAAACCGGGAGACACTAGCAGCTACATCTCGTCCTCTTGCTATCCCTGTCCAAAAGCCCCTAACTCTTTCCTGTTTCCTCTCTTCCTCAGTCCAGCCCGGAAGTCCCACCTACTTGCCCAGTGATTGGTCCCTTTATTCATTTGGGGGAAGGTTCATAAGAACTCAACTGAGTTCTTATGTGACTCATTCCTCGGTCTAGAAACCTCTCCCGGGAAAGCAGAATTAACATCAAAATACAGGCATCACCAGGGCCATCCCCAACATACCTAACTTGATACTTTTGGGAAGTTATGGAACCTGTAACAGGTAGCACCTACCAGGTTTTACGTTATGGGGGAATATGTCCTCAGGGGAGTTCTGGGGTCTTGGTCTCTTCCTTTTCCTCTTTTCCATCTGATTATGAGGTGAACAGACCTTCTACCCCATCCATTCTCACCACCACAATGTACTGTTCCACCCTGTTGTCCCAAAACAACAGAACCATTCTACCACAAACTGAAACCTTCAAATCTGTCAGCCAAAGTAAATGTTCTATGTTATCAATCGATTAACTCGGACATTTTGTCCCAGTAACAAAAGTAAACTATCACATACGCACCAAGTGCTAGGCACTTATCATACATTTAGGTCTCAATAACTATTCCTATTTATTCTTCAAACTGTATCTATCATTCAGTAAACATAGGTATCTTTTCCATGATATTTATGAAAACAAATGCAGAGAGGTTGCAGCGTTAACACAAGATCAAGTAAGACAACCAGTATCAAATTGGGATTCGAATCTGAATCTGACTCAAACATCAAACATCTACATGATACAGTCCTTTGGTATATAAGAGGTAGTACCCTATGAACCTACATTGTTTAAGGACAGATAAAATATATCAACATAGCAAGAAAGTTACCCTAAGTTAGGGAATTCATTTTTCTTTGGGAATCTTCCATTTAATCGCTGCATTAATATTTGACCAGGATCAGTAGTCAAAATGATAACCACAATTCACCTTTCCTCCCACAGTCTAGTTTCTATTCATGTTCCAAAGCCAGCATTAGCAGACTCGGGAAGGGGTGCGTTGTTAAGTTTTTTTAAAAGATTTCAAAGCTCTACTTAAATCTTTCTGCTTTAAATCATTTTTCTTTTCTTCGTTCTTTGGAGATTTCTAGGGGATTGCCAATACTTGACTCTGCTTTGACAAAGCCATCCTTGGATATCAGATTAGATAAGATGATGAATTGTATTTAAGACTCCGTATAAGTTAAAAACCCTGGAGTTTTAGTGGGAAACTTTTCTCAAACACAGTTAAATCTCATGGCTCGCAAAGAATGCTGAGGGTTAGGTATACCCATCAAATAATCCAATTCATTAATGCCTTTGCTGGGATTACCAAAACCTAGCAACCAGAAGATTCTCTGTATCCCCTGCCTTCCCAGACAAGCCTATATAGTCACCAGAATTCCCCCAGGTTGTGAACGGAAAACATTTTATTCTAAGTGGAAGAAACTATTCATTATAGAAAAGGATAAATCTTTTTGACTTTATAGATTTTAAAAATATATCTAGTCATTTTGTTACATGCCTAAATCTGGGACACAGATCACTATTGGCCTCAGGTGGATATGATAATCACTCAGGTCTTTAACAGTACAGAGAGTACAGGCATAGACAACCGAATGTTGTTCCAAAGTAGAGGTGTTTTAGGAATATCCTAACGGTTATATTTTGCTAATATTTTTCTTGTTCTGCGTAAAATAAAATGTGTCTAAATACCCAAGAGAAGACTTTCACAGGCTAGAGAGAGAGCTTAGTAGGAAAAGGCAGACTTGTTGCTGCCAAGCCCCACAACTGAGGTCAATCCCAAGGACAACGCTGGCTGAAGGAGAGGGGACCGGCCCCAGGGGCTGTCCTAAGCAGCACACTGACACTGCCATGCTCACAGGCGCACATACAACACATCACAGACGTGCATGCACAAAACAAATAAATATGTGCGATTTTAATTTGCATTGTAAAAATACTTTAATCACATATCAAACAACAGTGTGACCTCCTTTCCGGGTGCCTCAGACTTGACCAAGTATCGCAATTATCATGCGACATTGCACTGTGTTTTTGCTGTTGTCAGAGCTTGTACCCTTGTGTTATTTTCTTCTGCAAGGCCCCACAAGGAGGCTGGCACATGCTAGGGCAGCATTCTGCCCTAGAGAGGGCCTCAGCCAGCCCTGACCTCTGGATTGGGTGTCACAAGACCAGAAGTTTATACCTGGGTTCTTCCCAGTGACTGGCTGAAATGTGTCACTTCTGCCTGGCCTGTACAAGGATCACAGGGCCCTACTTCACAGCAGTGTCAGCAGGACACTTTCAATCCCTGTGCCCCTCTTGTCCCCTACCTGCTTCAGTGGGGCCCCATAGCTTCCCTCCTTTTTCCACTCTGTTTAGGAGCAAGAAGTATTGAGAAACTGGAGATGTTCCTCTGAAAAGACTATCCCACACTGAACACTGAACGGCTGTATGGCCTTCAGACCCTGAGGACAGATGAGGTCCCGCAGAAGTGGGTGAAAGACCGAGTCATTTTGTAATGGGGTGAATATTGACCAATGGGAAACAAGGATAAGAAAGGAGTCTCCTCATCTCCCCCTCCTCTTCTCTTATTTCATGAATTCTCCTCCTGGCTCTTCTGGAAAATTCCGATGTCCAAGCACTGTGTAGACTGCCCTGCTTCAATGTGTCTCAGTGGGAAGTGCTCAAGCAAAACACCCACCTTCCAGAATTCTCTGCAAACTCTCCTTTTCTTTCAACCTCACACGAAAGCTTCCAGTTAAACACACCAGCAGGTATGTCCTCAGTTTAGTATGTCCTCTCTAGAGGACTCAGACCATCTCCAGTCCCCACCCTCCCATACCTGATGGCATAGGATTCATGAAGAGCACTGGGGACTTTGTTCTAAAGTGTTTCTAGAATCCGAGCAATGTGCTGCTAAACTGTAGAGTTGGGTGACCTAGTGTTGGTTCTTGACATTATTAACTATATGACCTTCAATCTCTCTTATCAGCCTAATAAAAATAATGCTGCCAGATTCCCTTCTCTGGAAGCGTCATCACCATGATCAAAAAGTATAAAGCAGAGAAAGCAAAATGTAAGCCATAAAGAGGTATATACATGATAATTACTGTGACTACACAGAACTTTAGTCTAATGAATTTAGTTATTTCTTTATGTCAAAACAACATCTATGTTAAAAAATTAACAGAGTTATGAAACTTTTCACAAGTTATATTTATGTTTTATATAAATAACAACCTAGGAGAACAAAGATAAACCATAGCTGGAAAATTCTCTAGGTCATTTTTGTGGTTTCTCTCTCTCTCTCTCTCTCTCTCTCTCTCTCTCTCTCTCTCTCTCTCTNTGTGTGTGTGTGTGTGTGTGTGTGTGTGTGTGTGTGTGTGTGTGTAGGCAGGTACTCTAAGTATAAGCTATACCTTCCATCCCTCAGGGCAGTACATTTTATAAATAAAGTTTTATCAGAACTACTACACACCTATTCTTTTACATATAATGACTACTTTCACATACATCTACTATTTTCCTACTATTTTATTTTATGTGTATGGGTGTTTTCTATGCATGTATATATTAGACATGTTTTCTATGCATGTACACCATATTTGTACCGGGTGTCTATGGTAGCCAAAAGAGGGCACTGCATCCCACGGGACTAGAATAACAGAAGATTTTGTGCCCACACACCCACCTACCACCCATGTGGGTGCTGGTACTTGAACACTGGTCCTATGGAAGATCAGTCAGTGCTCTTAGTCACTGAGCCATCTCTCCAGGCCTCTGATTCTAACTTTTAAGGACAGAGATGAGGATTTGCAACTGAGTTTCCCCACGAAGCCATAAATACTTACTAATACTTTTTTTGTAGTTGAAAACGTTTGCCAATGCCAGTACTGGAGGAAATGTTATTTATTCTGTACTTTACAGTGAATGCTCTAAAGCAGGACTATGGCCTTCAAATTTAGGTTTTCTTTTATATTTATTTATTGATTGGTTGGTTAATTAGTTGGTTGGTTTGATTAGAGTGTGAGAGGGTGAGTGTGTGTGTGGGTTCTCAAGACTCACATCCCCATGCTTGATGGAAGATGCTATTTTCCACTGAGCCACCTCTTTGGCTCTGATTCTTACTTATTTCTGATTCATTTGCATTTGCATTTTAATAGATATTTAGAAAGTAGAAAACACACCAGTAAGGTCTAACAGGCACACAATGTATATTCAGACACATAAGTGATGATGTTGGGGGTGAATAGTCAGAAGTATTTTAAAAACAGTTTGCAGTTTTGCAGTGCTGTTGAATATTTTGCCTGCCTACCTCTGCGCTGCTATTCATTGTACAATAATGCATGCATCTACTCTCCCTTGACAAATATTTAGACATGTTTAACCTCTTACTATATAGAGCACAGTAGCACAGCCAACAGGTAGGATTTGCTTTCTTGCAGACCAAACGCTACTTGGTAAAGCCTGGTGATAGGACCTACTTCCAGCCTTGGCCAGGTTTGAGAAGTGCATACAGCTTGTGACATGTAGGCCTCGACACAACTGGGCCATTGCTGCATTATTCTTGGCTGACTGCAAATGTGCTTTTCTGCCTTGATGACAAATGGATTATGCTGAACATTTTCATGAGTTTTCAGAGACAAAGGGGAGAAAAAAAGGTCTCACAGACTCCACAAACCTGAGCATCTAAAGGAGGGAAAGATCACCCTAATCTGAGTCCCTCAGAAGTCATCCCCCCAAATTCTTACATCTCTCTAGTTGTTCCTAACATCCATTAGACCTTTTGCTGGTACTTTGCAGAAAGATGTCACCTGCCCTCCCACCCCCACTTTTACCCATGCTTGCTGGCTGGCTGGCTTCTGTAACTCCAGTAAGACAGCCCCTTTTCCTGTCTTCCATCCCTTTCAATTGAATCCAGCATTCTGTAAGACTAAAGGCCTGGGCTCTGATTTGTACGATTAAAATGGACCAGTATTTATGTGTTTAGAAGCAAGGTGCTTTCTTCAAATATCACCTGTGAGATGAAGAAAGGACATCTTACGACGCCATTCAAACCATTAGTTGCCTGGGTGAATATTCCTTTTATCTTCTTTTGCTCTGATGGGGGGGGGGTGCGTCTGTTTCTCAATTCCTTCTATAAGCCTTCCTCCTTCCAACTATCATTTACTGGGCTGAGAGCCAAGTATCTTTCTATGACTTGGAAAAAAGGAATGGAACTGGTATACATCAGCTCCATGAATGTTGTTTCTTGGTCCTTGACTTTTGTTTGGACTGAAACAAAGGCGTTTCCATCACTGACACAGTAAGCAAAATGTTGGTTTAACCTATGGGAAGCGCTTTAGCTATCCTGAAATAATGGGCTTTGTAAGGGTTCCTTTGGCTGATTTGTCTTGTCCGGTATCAGTCATATAATAGATGCCAGACAGTGTTTACTAAACAGATTAGCAAACAAAGACCAGGTACGTGGGGTCATGTGGACTCAGTATATTGCACATTCCTAGGCCAGAAATTCCTCAACAATGGTACGGAAACAAAGGATACAAAACCACTAGGGGACTGTCCTTCACTCTTCAGATGACTTCCTCCCTGTTGAGACAGTTAGCACCCATAATGTTTAAAATTAAATTGGGAATAAAAAAATCTATCTGGTTGCTATGAATCAGGATGCCCACATTTGCATCCCGAGCTCCCCTTCTTACAGTGACTCTTTGCATGAGAGTCTTTACTGTTTGAACTTCAGTTTGTTAGTCTCTAAAGCAAACAATCAGCAATGTACTGTTTAATAGATAAATTGGCTATGATGGAATAAATGGAACAGCAATTTTAACATTGAGTCATGAGAAGTGCATAGTAAGTGGAAAGAAAGTCAAGGTTGAGTCTCTATTTCTCCTTAGCTGAGATTATTTGATAGTGGAATGTTGACAAGTAATCTATGATAGACTGGTTTCATGGAAAAGACTTACGTAACTATCCCAGCGTTATGATGTGTTTTGTGAAGGGGACTTTGAGCTAAAAGAGTTAGCGTATTGGACTTGGAGGAAAAATTTCTAGGAACTAGATCATCTTAGCTGATGACATGCAGGCTTACCTTTGTGTTTTTAACTTCAAAAACTCTACAATATAATGGTAAATCCTTGCATGTGTGTGTGAATGTGTATGTGTCCACACACACACACACACACACACACACACACTCACACACTCACACACAGTGACATCATCACATCAGGCTACGCGGTTATGTTAGGTTTTTGTTTGTCTCTTCAAAAGACACATTTAAGTCCTAACTCAGGTAGCTAGCCATGTGATTTATTCGAAATACAGTCTGTAAGTGTAATCAAGGGAAGAGAAAGTCTTCCTGGATTAGGCCTTGGATGGTCAATCTCAGATGCCAATTTGAAGAGGTCTAGAGTCAAATTGAGACAGGTGGGTCTCTTGGCCTGCCTGTAGGGGATTATCTTGACTGAGTTACTTCAGGTGGGAAGATCCATCACTGTGACTGGCACCTGGACTGGGATCCCTGTGAGATGAGAACACGGGCTAAGAGCCAGCACTCACCACTCTCTGCTTCGTGGGCACAATGTCACCAGGTTCCTCTCAAGTTGCTGCTGCCATGATTTCCCTTTCATGGTGGAATTAATCCTGGAATTGTGAGCCAAAAGAAACATTTCCTCCCTAAACTGTCTTGTCAAGATATTGTGTCACAGGAACAGAAAAATGACTGAGGCAAGGTTCTAAACCTGCTAACGGGTATCCTTACAAGGAGTCTGGGAGAGTGAGGAGTTAGACCGATACACAAGGAGGAGATGGCCATGTGACAGGGAAAGAGTTAAGGTTCTATTTGAATTCATTTAATAACACAGACAAGGAAAACTAGAGTCACCAGAACCAGGAAAAATGAGGACTTTAGCCTTTCAAGGAGCATGTCTCTCCATGCTTTGATTATGTACGTCAAGCCTACAGAAATGTCATAGAAAGCATTTCTTAAGTGACCCAATTTTAGTACTCTGTTACTGCAGTCATTAAAATCTAACAATGAGCTACCTCAAGTTTCCCCAGCATCATAAATTTTTAATACCGAACTCGTATTGACAGAAAAGGGCAGGAGAGTGCATTGGACCAAATCCATATTTGACAGCAAAATTATCATTTGTATACTACTATATGGCTCCCACATTACTTTGCCTGCCTTATCCTCTTGATCCTGTTGATGACATTTTCAGATAAGGGGAACTGGTAGCATTATATTCCATTAGACTGATAAGAGAGATTAAAGGTCTTACAGTTAATAAAGTCAAGAGCCAGTGCTTGAATCTGGGTCACCTGGATCCACAGTTTCATCAGCATTGTGATTGCCTCGGTGCGAGAAACACTTTAAAACAAAGTGTCCAGCGATCCACACAGATGCTATACCATTAGCTGGGGGGGGGGGCACCTTTCTGGGATGCCCATTTCAATAAAGCCACTGAGGAGCACAGCGGTATCAGCAGCGACTACATTTGCTTGACTCACCGAAGTTTTTTGTATAGGTTGCATGGAGGAACCAAAGAACAAAGAGAAGAGAAAAGGATCTGATTCCCCTCTTACTTCCCATTGGCCTGGCGAGGGAACACTGCTGTAAACCAGGAGATGATCATTAAGTTGGAGCACAATTTTACTAGACTGAGTTAGCCAGGTTTTCTGCTGCTGGGTCAGCTATCTGAGAGGATCAAGTTAGTGGGGAAAGGTTAATTTGGTCATGGCATTCAAGGGCCATGACTGACTGGTCTGCTGCCTTCCAGTCGGTGATAAGGTAGCATACCATTGTGTGCTGTTTAGGGAAAAGCAAAATTACTGGCCTCATGGTGGCTGGGCAGTAAAGTGAGAGGAATGTTCCTGTCTGCTGGGCTTCTTCCCTTTACCCACCCACTCCCAAACCTTAAAGGCTCCTTAAACTTTTAATAAGTACCCCAGGCTAGAAACACAGCAGCGCCTATCACCAAGACTTCTGTCTTGATATCACAAGCAGTTTCCTCAAGAGCACACCCACAGGGAACAGAACATTTTGTCTTTTAGGATGAAGATGTCAGCATGCTTTCTGTGTGAACTCTTTAAATTATACCTGGAGAATTTAAAAATGTAGAGAAGTAAAAGAGATAATGCTCAAGCTACCAATGTATTTACTTTATTTTTGTTTTATATATGCATATGTGTGTGCATATACATATATGAAATAAAACTTTACAGATAAAGATTATTTCATTTATGGTCTTCTTCCCATCCCTTCTTTCAGGATGAGAATTCTCATGGCTTCCCAGTCTATATTTAATACAGTTCCTATAATGTGTGTTGTTCATATATAAATGTATATGCATAGTTGGTATGTGATGTCCATACAGTAGTATACATCTATATGTTTGCATACTTAAGTTTGCTTGTATATATTATTATAGCCTAATAGGGAGAAATTTAAATATTCAATAAGATACTACTTAAATAATTAAAGTCTTAAAACCAATCCACACTGTGAAATGCTATGCAGCAGTTTTTAAAAATCTGAATTGTAAAGGTGGGATCATAGAAAGACATGCAAGACATTTAACTAAATGATTTAGACAGGTTGCTATACATTGTCGGATGTCGCTTGTACATCAAATTCTTCACAATACACAGAATATGTCCAACAAAACCATCCAAGGTTTGAGAACAAAAGGGTAGGAAGGAGAACTTCTATTTTCTCTTCTCACCTATATATAAAAATATAGCAGGTGGTACTGCAAAGATGGCTTAGCAGTTAAGAATACTGGTTGTTTTTCCAGAAACTGGGAATTCCCAGCACCCACATGGTAGCTCATCACCATTTGTAACTTTAGTTTGAGGAGATCCAACACCTTTTTCTAACCTCTGTAAGAACAAGGGACCAATCATATAACGTGACAAACAGAAATGCACTCAGGCAAAATACACATACAACATAAAATGGAAGTTTAAAAAGTGATATTCGTAAAAAGTTAGCATGTGCTACTTTGCCAAATATGCATTTGGAACTTTTAAAATATTTAAAGTGAGTAACGAAAAGACTGTTCTGCAGACAGAGTGAGTGTGGAGCCAGCACGGGAGAAGCAGCCGTGTGGAGAGATGCAGGGGCTGTACTTGATGAGCCTCGAGTGGAGAGAATTTGAGTCCTGTTTCCAGCAAAAAATAAAGGCAAACTCCTTCTCTCTGACTTGCTAGCATCATTATCTAAAGTTAAGGATTAAGTAGGTGTCCGTACAGATTTAGAGAAAGAGGCTTGGTCCCTAGGGTGGTAGTCTGGACAGGTGCCTTGGACCTTTAAGACATGAAGCCTATTATGAAGTTCATAGGTCATTAGGGGGGGCGTGGAGAGTTACATAAATTTCCTCAAACCGCTTGATAGTGCTCCTTCCCTCCCCTTCTCTCTCTTCTCTTTCCCCCTCTCTATCCCTCTCTCTTCTCTCTCCCTCCTTCTTCTCCCCTCTCTCCTCTCTCCCTGTTTCCCCTCACTCTCTCCTCTTTCCCTCCCTCTCTTCTTCTCTCCCTTTATCCTCTCTTCTCTTTCCCTTCTCTCTCCTTTCCCTCTCTTCTCTCTCTTCTTTATTCTCTCTCCCCCTCTCTCTCCCTCCCTCTCTCCTCTCCTTCCTCTCTTCCCTCTCTTCTCTTTCCCTCCCTCCCTCTTCTTTCTTCTCTTCTCTTCTTTCTCTTCTCTTCTCTTCTCTTCTCTTCTCTTCTCTTCTCTTCTCTTCTCTTCTCTTCTCTTCTCTTCTCTTCTTCTTCTTCTTCTTCTTCTTCTTCTT
>NC_034609.1:14435372-14467612 GCF_900095145.1 Mus pahari
GGCTATTGGTTTGCTGTAGATTGCTTTTATTATGTTTAGGTAGGGGCCTTGAATTCCCAATCTTTCCAAGACTTTTATCATGAAGGGGTGTTGGATTTTTGTCAAATGCTTTCTCCTTGCTTGGCTCTTTAAAGGTGAGAGGGATAAGTGTAGTTCTTTAATGAGGAAGAGGATGCAGGTTCCAAAATATCCCACTCCTGTTCTTCATAATTAAAATTGTGAAGATGCATTCTCAAGTTTTGGCTCTTCCTGACCTGTTGACTCATCTTAGGAACATCACTTTACCTTCTGGAAGAATAGTCATAGTAGGAAGAGCAGGGAATCGCATGTCCTAGGCGGGTGGGGAGTCTGCTGCACAGTATACTGCTGCAGTATAACTGTGCAATCTGCATATTTCTCCTTTTAAAATGAGCCACAGTCTTCAAAGAGTAGATCTCTATTAATACAAATACAAGAGACTGCTCAGTGGCATCTCTGCTACACATTAGCTAGCACAGTACCAATTCACTGCCACATTAGGTATGGCCCTTAAATCACTAGTGGAGCCTCTTGCAGTTTGTGTAATATGCAGTCAGGAATCATGCATAAGACAGGAATCATGTGTGATGCATAGTGGGGCAAATGCTGAAAGCAGCTTGTACAAGCCAACTTTATCTTGGCTCAATAGACAAGGGATATTGATCTTCAAAGAAAACAGTTGGTGATTCTTGGAATCTCGCAGGAGCTTGAGATCAAGTCCCAATAATAGCTTTTGGTTAAGTTTCTCATTCAACAGGTGTGTATGTAAACAACTCGACATGGCTGTTGGAATTATGAATAATTTGTACCCACTTTCATGTAATATGGATGTGTTCATGCATTTACATGGATCTTTGGAATCGATGTACCTTTTAGTTCATGTACCATGAGGTTAACAGACCAACATACTAGAAGATCTGGAAATTAGGTAGCGCCCACCACCTCCAGTGCATGCTGGAGAGACAGTGTTTGAACAAAGATGAGGGATGTGAAGTTTATGTAAAATCAAAGGGATTAGAATACTGATATGGAACATCTTTCAGGCTCTGGAAAGCCCTATACATGAACTCACTACTGACATACTAATGGGGCAGGGATCATTTAACCTGAAAACATGAGTGCATGCATGCATGTATGTATGAGGTAGGGTGGACCAAGAGACTCCCTTACTGATGTAAGAGTTACACCAGATAGACTAAATTCAACCCAGCTAAGGAGGTTGTAGCATAGCTAAACTTGGGACTTTCTATTCCTTTTAGTTCAGGGAAATGTTGGTAATTGACATTGGACTCTTATCTGTCAGGCTATGTGGAAAGCAGAGAAAAGGCAGAGCTGGTGGGCAGACAGAAGATGTAATGAGTGCACAAAAGTGGAGCAGGAGCAGAAGGCAGGATGCTGAAGTGGGAGGAGGGAAACAGCAAAGGAATGGGGGCTAACGCCACCATTTCACGTCAAGGGACAGTTGGTAAAGTAAGAGACAGAGCTTAAGCACTGTCACTGGGAGTTACAGACAGCTAATAGAATGTACTAATGTGAATTTAAACACCAGCAGGAAGCAGATGAGAGGGAGGTCAGTGTGAGTGAGCTTCATCCACACCTTCCATATTGAGAAGGTGACAGCCATTGACTAAGTGACAAATCAAGTGATGCGTTTGTGGAAGCAGCTATGAAAATAACCAAAAGCCAACATTAATTTGTCCCTCTAGTTGATGGTTGGAATGGTAGTTTTCTTGCATTATTTAATTGCCTACAGCCTAGACTGCTTTGGTTAGAGTATGTTGAGTAGGTACTTTGTGGGGGAGTGAGGTATAGAAACATGAACAGAATCAGCTGTACAGTTTGCCAGAGCCATGAGCCTGTGTTATCATGAAAAAAAAAATATTGCATTAGCATGCTTTGAAAGTGAGTACCTCTAGGGTAGTATTCACTTGTGAAATTCTGTGATGATATAATTTGGCTATGTTCTACTTCTGTCCTGTTTAGCACAGTAGCCACCAGTCACAGGTGTCCTTTGGGTACCCGTTGCCACTGAGGAGTACACTTTTATTTTAGTTTATTTTAATTGATTCTAATTTAAGGAGAAACATGTCACTGGTGGGCAGGGGACTGGTGTAGCACAGCAGGAGAATAGAATGGGAGATGTGAGCCACTCTTTCTTACTCTTTCTACATTGCTTGAAATTCTGCAGCAGTAACTTAGACACTTTTATAATTCAAGAATCCCAAGACTTCTTCAGTTGCAAGAAATATGAAAAAGTAAAACCATGGAATAGTGTAATAGAGTAAAGAGTCTACAAAGCAAAGTGGGATTGGTTTATTCTGATGGATGACTGCTTTTGGGTTGCCCCCTGTGATGCTGATGATGGATGGCTGCCTATGGGATGCCTCCCGTGACTCTGAGCAATCCCTCCATCATGTCCAAGCACTTAGGTCACAGATCTCTGCTCCACTGAGTCAGTCACAATTCTCTTCTGCTTTCAATCTTCCCACAATACGTTACTACCCTCTGTATGACATTTCTCCCTCTCCTTACATGTTGGGGTTGAGGTACATTTAAATATACATATGTATGGCCTTAACTCTCTCATGAGTGAGAGAATAAATACACATGTACATCCTAGTTACCATATTCACTCCAACCCAAAAGGATACTTACCAAGAACTAGGGACCACATGACCTCTGACATGTATGCCTCAAACTTAGCACCTGTCTGTCTATCCATCCATCCATCCATCCATCCATCCATCTATCCATCTATCTGTCTGTCTCCCTATCTAGCTTTTAATCATCCCCCAATCATCAGGCAAAGTGATGACTCTGTCACTGCTTAGCAACAAAGCCTCAAATTATATATTTTTCCTGTTGCACTTAATTTTATGCTACTGCCCTTAGCTCTGGGAAGTGACCATGTTACCAGCCCCCTCCTAGCTTCCCTTGAATGACCAGATAAAAGAAACACATTCTGTTTTTTCCACCTCCACTTGGCTTAGGACACAATTGCTGGGCCTTAGTAACTCCCACCTGGGAAAGCATGCCCTTTTGATCTCCACTTCTTCTACCTGCCCTAATCTTCAGTTGCTAGTCCCACTTAGCCCCTGACTACCATGACTGCCCACCTGTAGCAGTGGCCACAGGCCCCAGCTCCTCCTGAGACCTCACATAACTGCTACATTCTTCTTGTTCCAAAGCATAGCAGCAAAAAAAAAACCCCCCAAAAAAACAAAACAAACAAACAAAAACAAAACAAAACAAAAAACAAAAACAAAACACAAAAAACAATGACGACGACAACAACAACAACAACAACAACAACAAAAACCTCCTCCCCTTCTTTGCACCTCCCTGCCTTTTTTCCCTGGGCCCCAGAAGTCCTTCCTATACCTTCTGCCCAACAACTGACCTCCAGATTTCTTTACTGACAGATCAGGAACCAAATGAAGAACAGGACCTTAGCATCAGAACCATCCCCTTCCCTGTTCCCTCACCTACTAAATGGAAATCAAAACTATAGGATATCATGGGGTTCTAGGAAGGATGAAACAATATATTACACAGGAAGAACTCAGTGCAGACATGCCAGATAAAATGTATCTGTGCTAGCTCTTGCTATTACAAAGATAATTAAATAAAAATATTCTTCTTGACTATAGAGTTACAAGAAATTTCTAGTCATTTGTTTGTTAAACCCAACTTCTTTTTCCCATGGACTGCCAAACACTTCAGATTTATTGTAAAATTAGGGGTACAATTGCTTTTAGAAATGACAGATCATATTAAAAAAAAAAAGGCTTCCTTATATATTTACTTATTTCATTTATGTGTATGAGTATTGTGCCTGAAAGTGTGTATATTTATCACAGAGATGACTTGTGCCCTCAGAGGTTAAAAGAGAGCACCAGATTCTCTGGAACTGGGGTTACAGACAGTGTGAACCACTATGTGCTGGGAATGAAACCCAGGTCCTTTATAAGAGCAATGAGTGTTCTTAACCACTAATCTCTCTCTAACACTCAAGAATATCTCCCTCCCCCCACTCCTTAGTTTGGATTTTATTGTGAAGAGACACCATGACCAAGGCTACTCAAGGACATCTTTTTAAAAATATGATGACAGGCTGCATTCTTCAGTCTGAAGTGACTTATAGAAGCAGAAATGGCCTGTTATTATCTTCCAGCACATCTTCTTACACAAAGAGTAGGTCCATTACTGTATCAGTCTTACATGGGATGAAGGCATTGGAAAAGCCCCTATCCACATGCAGTACGAAGACAAATTTTCCTCATTTTATTTGTGGAGCAGCTTTTTATTATTATGAAAGTGACACATACACAGACATATGAAAAACAATGTGGAAAATTAGAGTAAATACAATTTATGATCCTAACTCAAACTGCCACAGATAACTGTTATTCAAATTTCGATACACACAAATTCAAAAAGAATATGCACATGTATATACCTGCTATTAAATAAAAAATAAACATACACTAATGTATGTCATAATTGGCTTCAGTTGACCGTGTACTGGAAAGAAAACCTTGACTGAGGAATTGTCTATATTAGATCATCCTGTAAGTATGTTTATGAAATATTTTCTTGATTGCTGATTGATGTGGGAGAGCTACTTATGGGTAGGTGGGTTTGAGCTATGCAATAGCCTAGAAGCAAGCCAGTAAACATCATTCCCCCATGCTCTCTGCTGCAGTTTCTGCTCTATGTTCCTGCCTTGCCTCCTTTTGATGAAGGACCATAATAGATAAGATAAAATAAGCCCTCTCTTCCCCAGGTTGCTTCTGGTCATGGTATTTTTCACAGCAACATAAAGCAAGCTAGAACAATATGTTTGCAAGTACATTAGGCATTATATAGTTCCATAAATTATGTTTATAAATTTTAGAAATAGGAAGCAGATAATAGATTCACAAATATAAACTCAAATGGGATCATGAATCTCATGGCATTTTAAGATATTTTTGTTATTTAACTTCATATTGCAGGTCTTTCATTGTCAATGGATTTATATTCATATCATTTTTAATTAATGTATTATCATATATACACCATAAGGTCTTTTTCCTCTACCAAACTCTTCTTGAGTAACATTAGATTGTTTCCTGTATTCACAGATTGTTTTGTTAGGTTTTGCTATTTCTAACTTCCTTGGTAATGACCAGCTCCATCTCATTATCTCTGTGAAATTATTTTAGACATGAAATTACTGTGTGAAAGAAAAGCTTGTTCATGTGGATTTTAATATTTATTGCCCAAATCTTCAGAAATATAGCATTCTGCTCTTCCCCTGGAGGTAGAGATACTAGTCTCTGTCACCTCCTATGACTGTCACCTCCTATGACTGTCACCTCCTATGACCTTTCTCATTTTGTCCAGTCTAATGGATGAAAAAGAATGCTTTATTCCTGTTTCAATTTTGATTTTTTTTTTAGCTGTTTATTGATGCCTGCAGAGTAAATATCTTCTCGTAGGTATAGTTGCCATTGCTCCTGTTGTTCCACTGAAGATACCTCATTGTTCTCCAGTTCTGGAGATGGACGAGACTGGAAACAAGATTCATTTACATCCCTAGACCTAGCTGTTCTTCTCCACCACTCAAGTCCTCCCTAGAGCCTTGTCCTTCAGTGATAGCTAAAGGGACTTAGCATCCATGAAGACTTTCCAAACACCAGCTGTAAGGATCTTCTCTTCTGTTTTCTTGATGATCCTTTTGTAGAGCTATTTTGTTGATCTCTCTCTCTCTCTCTCTCTCTCTCTCTCTCTCTCTCTCTCTCTCTCTCTTTCTTATGGTGTGTGTGTGTGTGTGTGTGTGTGTGTGTGTGTGTGTGTGTTTGCCCAACTGCACATGAACGTGGAGGTCAGAGACTGGCATGAGGTACCTTCTTTAGTTACATCCCACCTTATGTTTTTGAGACAGGGTCTCTCATTGGCCCTAAGTTCACTACTCAGGCTAGGCTAGCTGACCAATGAGTCCCAAAGACCCACCTGTCTCTGTCTCCTGGCTTTTTGTGTGGGGAGATCAGAACCCCCATCCTCAAGCTTGGCTGTCAAGCACTTTACCAGCTGTGCCATCTCTCCATCCTTCATTCTGTGGCTGTAAAAGTGGGTTTTTTTGGGGGGAGGGTAGGATGGTTATTTGTATCATTATTCTTCCATCCCTCAAAAGTTTTGGCTTCCCTATTACTAATTTCAACACAAGCACAAAGGAGACCAGAAGACTGAAGGGAACATACACACAATCAGTGGTCATTGAGCCCTTTGTTTTATAAACTTCAGAAGCACAAGTTCATGGTTGTCTATTATATAATTGATGATTATTTTTGGTTTTCCATGTGAGAGAGGTCAGACAACTTGCCTTTGGTGCTCAGTGACAGAACTGGGATTTCAGCCCCGTTGCTCTTCTTCTGAAACCTGAACTCCTAAGGAGTTGGTTGTAAAAGAATTGATTTAGCAAATAGCATGTTTCCAATAATAAATAAATAAAATAAATAAATAAGGCAAGAGTTTAGACCAGCAAAGTCTGGCCACACATGGTTGAATGATCTCTTCCTGATGGAAACACAATGGTAAACAGCTCTGCACACTTGTGGATAAAAGCACTAAAGTCCCAACCAATCTGTACATCTAAAAATCCGTACAAATCATGATTTCAATTCTATTAGGAAACCGTATCTTTATCTCTTGGTAGGACTAAAGTGAAACTGACTGAGCAATCCAAGGGGTTCAAGTCAGAAATCCATTTTGCTATTTAGTGCAGTTTGTCAGACTGGAGACGTGGGATTGAATTTCCCAGCCATAGGCAAGCTGGCTACAATCTGCAGCTACACAGTTGATGGTTCTCCTCCCCCTTCCTTTATTTACAACTCTTTTGATAAGCCTTCAGCAAGTTGCATAGGTTGTTCTAGTTGCATCTCGTTTGACTGGATTAGAATACTTGATGACAGTTCAGAGAAGATTGAGGCAGATGGTTCTTGACGTTTTTTTTTCAGGGCATCAGTTACAAACCATGCAAGAGGCTCTTTCATCCTTTGTTTATCCTTCACTTAGAAGCCACTATAGTAGGTTGTTAAACTTTCATTTTTCACAGTGCTGATTAAGGCATGCTCCAAGGCAGATGTTACTCTGCACCACTTTTTTTTTTCTTTTTTTTTTTTTAACAATTTACATTTAGCACCAAAGCTGGCTTTGTACCCCTCCCAGTATCACTCTTTCAAAACTTCAAGGTCAATCAGAAACACTGAGGCTTCCTGAACAATGTAAGGACTTGTAAACTTCACTTAGCCACAGAAACCCTGCTGTTTATCATTCCACATGTATGTGTTTGCTAGTCAACAAACAGGAAAACTCAGTAGTGCTCTCTCTCCACAGAGTGAGAGAATTATTTAAGAGGCAGCCCAGTAAACAAAGAGAGGAGAGGAGGAGAGAAAGGAAAACACATAAACACACACACACACACGCACACACACACACACGACAACAACAAAAGGCACAAGTCTGAATAAAACCTGTCAGAATATCTTAATTTTTTATCAAAGCAGTTCTAGAACAAGACATGGTTGGCAGTCCTGAAGTACAAAATTCATCGCACATCACCAATGAAACACACAACAAAGAGCAAGAAATGGTTCACCTTTCTTCTCCGTGCTTTAGTGATTTGGCAAATTACATACTATTTAGTTCAACCCAAGACAAATAAGGGTAGATGAAAGCTTCATTACATAGGGCGAAATATTGACAAATGGGCTTGCTGCACGCAAATCCTGACAAAGTTCTATTGCACCTCAGGAAAGCACAGCCTCTTGCTCCATCACCTTCTGGAATAATTTCGAAGCACATTCCCTTTGCATGCGGATGACAGCATCCTGTTTAGGAAACCACTGTGTGGACAATCAGGATGATGGCACAAAGGAAGAATGCTAAGATATGCTCCCCACCTCATTAAAAATAAGGACCCTAGGCATGACTGTGAGTCACAGACCATGGACTGCTCATCCTTCAAAAAGAAAAGCAAGAAAAACCAAAACATGCAAACCCAGTAACAACCACATAAATACAGGGTAAGTGGTCCCCCTCCCTCTAACATACAGAGCCAGCTTACAAGCACAGGGCAGTTCTGGCTCTAAACCTTAGGTACCGAGAAAGCCTATGGCAGAACCTGTAAACTGTAATAAACAAAGGTCAGGGGATGTTGATTTACAGATGAATGGGCAAGGGAATTTGTCTAATCCTGTGCGTTGGCAAAAATAGATGGGGTTTTCCTGGAAATCCAACTGGGACACCATTGAAGAAAGGGCAGACACATGGACAGCAGAGATGTCATCAGGTAAGCCGTGCTCACCGTGCTGCAGGATGCCTGCTACACAGCATGGACATTCGGTAAGTTCACTACAGACAGTGCTAAGGGGAGGAGTTGGTTAGTCTTGCTGGGCAGTGTCTGTAAGGGAGCAGCTGGTAGGTTGTAGTCATCCTAGAGGAGGAAGCTGTGCTTGCTAGCTCTATACACATTGGTCAGTCCTTAGAGAACGCTTGTACTTGGGCCAGAGGAAGGCTTTGCCATGCCTCTGAGCCTCACCTGTGGAAGGCTTTGCCATTTTGATAGGTCTGGGGCATTGGGGTCCTTGATATGGCCATGCTGATGTCAACAACATATCCACAAACAATACTTCGTCCACTTCCCACAGAAACTGATTCTCTTTCATTAAGACAGGCATGCCCATGCATCTGTGGTCGGCACAGAGAAACATGGAGATCAGTAGGAGAAGCAGCCAAGGGAAAGAGGACACAGTGGCTCAGGAGCTGAGGTTGTAGCTTTTTTGGAGCAGAAATGAGTAACAGTGGATGAGGATTAGACAATTCCAGCAGATCCAATATTGGGGAACTCTGCAAGGAGGTGGATAGATTATGAACCCAGCATTCACAGTGCAAATTGTGGGTAAGCCATTAATCCCTAAACACAGGCTCACCCTGCCAGGAGCTATCCATTCAGATTCAGTGGGCAGAAGGCAGAAGCATGGTCAACCCAGGACTACAACTCTCAAATCAGCTTTTCTGATGAGCAAAGACCAGCTCCTCATGCCAGGGCCTCAGAGCCCGAGTGGAGAGCAGTGACATAGAGGACTCCCTGGCGACAGCTTGGGGCAGCTGGCACCTGCAGGCGGACAAAGCCAAGTCCACTGTTAAACAGTCATGTGCTGTCTGCGATCCAGTTCCTTGCTGTTAGTCAAGAGCGTTAGTTTCTTGCCGCCTAGACCTTTCCATCAAGAGTTCACAGCACGGAAGTTCCCTTCCTCAGATCAACAACCCCAACAGGGAGCAGCAGAGAGAGAGAGAGGGAGATCAGGATGATGGCATAAAGGATGCCAACATCCATCACTAACTTAGTCTTGGATGTGCATTCCTCTTCCTTTGGCTGAATTCATTCTCCTGGAAGTGAGAGATTCGGTTCAACTATAGTCAAGGGAAGACTGCATCCAAGAGTGTGAATATTGGAAAGTGGGATCTTGGGGATGACCTCCTACAAAACCGGACAGAAAAAAAAAATTCACAAAAATCTAAAACTACAACCACAAATCTCCCCCTTTCTAATGACATGACAGCAGAGAACAGTCTGCCGCTGTGCCACTGCTAGGCTTTCCCCCGGTCTGCAGGTGTGTCCTGGGGTGTAATAACTAATCTCTTACAGTGCAGAATGGCCTTCTAGACTTTGGGCTGCAGAACACGGGTCACTTTAAGATGCAAGGGATGTGCAAATACAATCAGTGGAAGTCCACAGACTGAAAGTTCACCGAGTTCTGTACAAAGGAGTAATTAACACGTAATGATATGGACAATGCCACTAACAGCCTTAAATAAGGAAACAGAGCGGTGTGCAGCTACCATAGCTGTTTTGGAGTTTCAGTGTGGAAAGTGAATCAGGATACTCCCCACCCAGTGTTAGGGAACACTCAGGGAGAAGACAGGCTACTCTGCATTAAAGGGAGCATAACCATGCAATTTTGGCAAGTAATGTGTCACATTCTAACGCATGCAACCCCCTTAATCTGTGGCAGTCCTTCTGCAACTGAACCCAGAGAAATACAGGAAGCACGCGGGTACACATTTATGAAGAAAGCCATTGGTGTGCTCCTAAGAGAAGTAACTGGACATATGATAGGTAATTAAAAGTAATTCTACTGCCTACAAATGGTAGCTAAATTGGATAAATGATGGATCAGATAACATGGGCATCCACTAAAATTCTCTGGGGTGGTTGGCAGTATTAGGAGATGTGGCCTTGTTGGGATGGGTGTGGCCTTGTTTGAGGAAGTATGTGACTACATAGATGGGCTTTGAGGTCTCTTACTATGCTCAGACTCTGCCCAAGGCAGAGACCCTCCTCCTTAGTGCCTGCAGAGGAGAGTCTACTTCTGGCTGCCTTTGGATCAAGCTATAAAACTCTTGGATCCTCCTGCAGCATGTCTGCCAGCAGGCTGCCATACTTCCCACCATGATGATAATGAACTGAACCTCTGAAACTGTAAGCCCCAGTTAAGCATTCTAAAGGTTGCCTTGGCCATGGTGTCTCTTCAAAGCAATGGAAACCCTAAGACATTCAAGTTATTTCTTTTAAAAATACATTTTTAAATTTTATTTTTTCACTTACAGACAACCTGAGTTTTCCTTGGGGTGTTTTCGTAGGTACTTACTTTTGTTTACACTACACTCAATCTTCTCCCTCATTTAAAATACTATGTTTTAGTTTTAACTTAGCATGGAAAATAATGTGTATCCTTACAACCTTTTCACCCATATTTAGTTGCACAAGATAAAAATCACAATTATTTTCTGTAAGGGACAACCTCTGTTGGGAGGAAAGAACACGAAAAGAAAGAACACAGCTCATTATAAACTATTAACTGTGACATTTTTCTATATGAGAACTCTTCTGATGTCAGCTTTTCCTTTTAGTCTGTGTTCTTTCTTATCCACGATGAGAGTTCATGCATCTTAAAGAGTAAGAAGTGAAGACTGAAAGCTACTCCTCATCTGTCTTAGAAAGATGATCCTTTCAACAACAAAAGGAGATCAAGGGGATACAAATTGGAAAGGAAGAAGTCAAAATGTAACTATTTGCAGATGATATGATAGTACATATAAGTAATCCTAAAAATTCCACCAGAGAACTCCTAAACCTGATAAACAGCTTCAGTGCAGTAGCAGGATATAAAATTAACTCAAACAAATCAGTGGCCTTTCTCTACACAAAGGATAAACAGGATGAGAAATTAGGGAGACAACACCCTTCACAATAGTCACAAATAACATAAAATATCTTGGTGTGACCCTAAATAAGGAAGTGAAAGATCTGTATGATAGAACTTCAAGTCTCTGAAGAAAGAAATTGAAGAAGATCTTAGAAGATGGAAAGATTTCCCATGCTCATGGATTGGCAGGATTAATATAGTCAAAATTGCTATCCTGCAGAAAGCAATCTACAGATTCAATGCAATTCCCATCAAAATTCCAATTCAATTCTTCTCTGAGTTAGAAAGGACAATTTGAAAATTCATCTGGAATAACAAAAAACCTAGGATAGCAAAAACTATTCTCAACAATAAAAGAACCTCTGGTGGAATCACCATGCCTGACCTCAAGCTGTACTACAGAGCAATTGTGATAAAAACTGCATGGTACTGGTACAATGACAGACAGGTAGATCAATGGAATAGAATTGAAGACCCAGAAATGAACACACACCTATGGTCACTTGATCTTTGACAAGGGAGCTAAAGCCATCCAGTGGAAAAAAGACAGCATTTTCAACAAATGGTGCTGGCACAACTGGCAGTTACCATGTAGAAGCATGCGAATTGATCCATTCTTATCTCCTTGTACAAAACTCAAGTCTAAGTGGGTCAAAGAACTCCACATAAAACCAGAGACACTGAAACTTATAGAGGAGAAAGTGGGGAAAACCTTGAAGATATGGGCACAGGGGAAAAATTCCTAAACAGAACAGTAATGGCTTGTGCTATAAGATCAAGAATTGACAAATGCAACCTCGTAAAATTGCAAAGCTTCTGTAAGGCAAAAGATACTGTCATTAAGACAAAAAGGACACCAACAGATTGGGAAAGGATTTTTACCAATCTTAAATCTGATAGGGGACTAATATCCAATATATACAAAGAGCTCAAGAAGCTGGACTCCAGAAATTCAAAAAACCCCATTAAAAAATGGGGTACAGAGCTAAACAAATAATTCTCAACTGAGAAATATCAAAGGTCTGAGAAGCACCTGAAAAAATGTTCAATATCCTTAGTCATCAGGGAAATGCAAATCAAAACAACTCTGAGATTCCACCTCACACCAGTCAGAATGGCTAAGATCAAAAATTCATGTGACAACAGATGCTGGCGAGGATGTGGAGAAACAGGAACACACCTCCATTGCTGGTGGGATTGCAAGCTTGTACAACCACTTTGGAAATCAGTCTGGCGGTTCCTCAGAAAATTGAACATAGTACTACTGGAAGATCCAGCAATACCTCTCCTGGGCATGTACCCAGAAGATGTTCCAACTGGTAATAAGGACACATGCTCCACTATGTTCATAGCAGCCTTATTTATAATAGCCAGAAGCTGGAAAGAACCCAGATGTCCCTCAACAGAGGAATGGATACAGAAAATGTGGTACATTTACCTGCTTGTGGACGTTGTACATCGTGGTGCGCACTAGGCTCCGCACCACGATGTACAACGTCCACAAGCAGAATGCACTGAGGAAAAGCTTCACAGAACCAACAGCCATTCCCCATTCCCACTTGGCTGAATGTCTCACAGACACAGTGTGATGTGCACTGAGTTTAGGGTAGCAACAGGTAGATTTTGCTGTTTGGCCAGAACAATGCAATACCACAGCACACAGAAGCCCTAAGCCATTCTACATACATCGCAGGCAGTAGGCATCATTGACTTAGAAGTTCACACACCACAACAGTAGCTAAGTCTTAGAAATAAATGTCATACCATCCTCTTGAAAAGTAAATCATTAATCCTTGTACCCTTGATTTTTCATCTCTCTGTGTATTTAACGTTTCATACCGAGGACTCAGCCACAAATGGGCAGCTTCTTTCATTCTGAACTTGAGCCAAGAAGACATCTGTGCCCTTGGCTCTTCCAATATATCCCATCTGTTTATTTCCCTGTGTCCAGAGCAATATGGAATTTACAATGCTGGCTTTTGTATATACCCTTAAGTCCTGTGATTTCTCTTTAAAAGTGACTTTTCCAGGGTTACAAATTGTATAAGGAAACCCTAGTAGCACTTGCATGTCCCCATGTGGACGTAATAATCTGAAATCAGACTGGAAACCATTGCTTTAACTGACATCAGAAGTCAGTTTGTCTGTAAAGCTCTGAGAAACAAGCTTGCCATAGAAGGGAGGCTGGTCAAGGGGCTTCTGTGTGGCTGAGCTCAACCCAAATCATCTTTCACCAAAATAGAATCAAACAGTGTCTTTGGAGTGAAGATGACACTTGCCTGACATCCTGTGTGCTGTGCAGCAAAGACATAGGTCAAGCCATCCTTCTGACAAATTAACCCTAAAGAACAGATCTTAGAAACGATAAATACATCATAAGGAAAGTGGTTACATTCATTGATCTTCTGCCTGCCTTGTAAATAGTAAAAATAAAAAAATGAAAAAAGCAACTCTTATTTATAAGAAAGGATACATTTAAAGTATTTTATGACTAGATAACTTTCTCTTAAGTTTTCAAGTTACCATGTGACAATTTGATGTGACTGTGTCTGGCTTTTATCATCTCAATGAAACATGTTAGGGGCAAGATGGGCAGAAGAGACTCTGGTGGCTTAATTATGATAAACAAGTTTAGGTTGTGGTACACAGATGATAACAACTAACATACTGCTTCATGTTGGCCGATGCATAAGTAGAGACAAAGATAAAAGATTTTATTTCAGAGAGAAAATATATTTAAGTGCATTTTGTCTTTTTAATTTGATTTAAATTTATTATTTATTTACTTATTTATTTAAATTGATTTGCATTTAAAAAGTCTGTTTTATATTAAGTGCCTTTGTCACAGGGTTTTGAAACAGAAGGTGAAGGAAAAACAACCATTAATAAAGGTTGGAAAAGTTTCTGTGGGGAGTCGGGGTCTCTCTCGTGTATTTGGAAAGAGTCTTGCCATATAACATGTTAGATTGTCTTGAACTTGCAATCTTCCTGCCTCAGCTTCCCAAGTGCTGGAATCACAGATACGCGTCTGCAGGCCTGGCTCTCTTCACAGCCGAGAGTGTCTCTTCACCTGGTGCATCCCTAAAGTGACTCAGAGTCCCAGGCCCTGAGGTCTAGCCTTTAGCATCGACTCTAGCTCCACAATGAAAGACACCTACCAAGACAACCCTGAAAATGCTCCTTGCTGCTCTAAAAAAAAAAAAAAAAAAAAAAAATGTATAAAGACTCTTGATAGCCAGAGAACCATTGGGTGTATCACTTCTGTCCAACTCTTTGACACATAATGGAACTGGAGAATCTATCCATTGACAGCAGCCTGACTTTATTCTCAGAAGTACACCATGATTAGATCATTAGAAATCAATAAGGGCTGGTAGGTATTAGCTCATCACTGAAGACAGTTCTGCTCCAGACTGAGCAGTGGTCATACTGGTTCGCCTCAAAACAGGGTAACAACCTTCCAGAGATTCCTATCAGTCCACTCTTCAGCTAGACATTCCAATTTTCTGCAGTGCTCATCCCGGCACTCATACATTGGGAGAGCTCATTGTTAGCTTTCCTCTGCCTCGCTGGTTGTGGTCTCTGGACTTCTTTATCTATGTTGAACACCCCCCCACAGTAAGTCTCAAATCAAAAGCCCATAGTCTGTTCCCCAGTTGAACCCTAAGTGGCCATCACCTGCTTCTAACCATATAATTCAGCCAAACCAGGGACATCAGAGGAATGGAGGACTGTGAAAATCAGATCACGTTCACAGTTGCTAAAGCCAATAGGATAAGCCTAAAGGAGTTGCCCTGCTGGGGAAATTGGACAGGGGCTATAACACTGGCTTGGCCTTCCATATGCCTTCCCTCTTGCCTGCATTGCTCCCGCAGCCTACACTGCAGTCAAGAGCGCCATCCCATCTGGTCTTCACAGTGGAAGAAAAGCATAAATCCACAGTAAAGCTTAAGGAACTGCTACCGGCTCCCCCATGGAAAAGAAAGGGAATGGAGAAAAGCTTGGAGATGCACACCCCACCTCTCCTCTTCCTGCTTTGAACTCATCCATAATCCCTGGACCCTGCTGCCTTCTTATACTGCACTGCAGAATGAGAGGATGAGGGGAAAGCCAACAGTGCGATGATGGAGAGAGAAGACAGAGCCTGGGTTCACCATGGGTTCACCAGACCAACCACAGGCCTGCCTGTATTTACCCTTTATGTTAAATAAACAGTGAACCTTCATATGATTCAAGCTAATGCATTTTAGCCTTTCTGTTTCTTATAACCAAATGTACTCCTAGTCTGCCCTCGGGCTCTTTAAGTAATCACAAGGAAAGGAAATGGGGCAGAAAAGGAAATGTATTAGTGAACCCTGAGCATTCATTTCAGGCCCAAGCTGATTGGACTGAGAGATGCTTGGGATTAGCAAGGCGTTCCTCTGGGTGGGTGTGTCTAAGAGGGCATTTCCAGAGCCTGTTAAGACATGGGGGCTCTGAACTAATGAATAATATGATCCAACCAAAGTTTGAATCAACTATTGAATGTTAGTGCATCGAGAGAAGGCAGGCTTGGAGTGCAGGAAGTAGACCCAGGGTGGGACTGTTCTTAGAGGCTAGATTCCACTCTGGCTTCTTCCTGTCCTACTTTGCTTCCTGCCCACCATGGTGTGGAATACTCTGTTTTGCCAAGTCCTGTCCATTTCAATAAGCTGAAGCCTCAAACCATGGGATTTGAAATGAGATCTTTCTTTCCTTAGGTTCTTCTACCAGGTATTTCATTGATGGACTGGGAAGAAAAAAATGTAAGCTCCTACTGTGTGTTGGGCACACCCTAGCCACTTTCTCACCTGTTTCTCTATTTAATTCTTAGACTTCGTTAGTAAGGTCATTACTATCTACATTTCAGAGGGGAAGAAATCCAGGCATAGAAATTAAACACCTGCCCAAGGTCAGTTAATTTGTGCAGCCATAATTTAAATCTTCTGATTTAAAGCTCAATTTAATTTTAATTAGTGCACATATAAAACTTGTTCCTTAGCTCTTTAATAAGCATATGTAAGATTACTGGAAGGCTGTTAGACACCCTGGCTCTGTCACAGGGAAGTTTATGGATGAAAGTGGCATGAAGAAGTAATGCTGACTAACGGGAGATCACTCAGCGCCATAGTCTTCTCTCCCTAAGACAGCAGTCCCTCCTGAAGGCACTAAACTCTTCCCCACAGCAGCATTTGAATATGAGGGGAACTTATGGTGATTTCAGGGCTGCCATAAACAAATCCCAGCACAGGCAAGATGTTTAAAGTCCCTTTTAAGCCTAAGATTCCAGGCCTTTGCAGACAAAGGCAAGATGGTTCCCTTTCAATTCTGACCACCTTTCAGTTTCTGAAGTTAGAACTGTTCTCTGGAGCCCCTTCCTCAACAACACTAGTCCCCAGAGACAGAACAAAAGTCCTTCCTTGTTTCTGACTTGGAAAAGAAATTATTATTATTATTATTATTATTATTATTATTATTAATGTATTTATTTATTGTGCTCCAAGACAGTGCCTTAAAGTCAGTATGACTAACAATAACTCAGTAAATGAGGACAATAGCATCCGTCTGACAGTTACAGTATTTTAACTACATGTATAATCAAAACATGGGTGAATTTTGGCATCCAGAGCTGTGAAAACTATATAAAGCTAAAAATAAAACCCCGTCCCCACATCTCCTTGTATTTCATCCTCCTGTCCTAGTTTGCTTTCTGTTGTGATAAAACACTGACCAAAGCCAACTTGGGAAGAAAAGGGAAGAAAGGTTTATAGTCCAATGACAAGGGGAAGCCAAGGCAGAAACTCAGGACAGAAGATTGAAGCAAAACCCATAGAGGAATGCTGCTTATAGTCTTGTTCCTCCTGACCTTGTTTATATAGTCCAGACCCGCCTGCACAGGGACAGCACTGCCCACAGTAGGTTGGGCCCTCCCAAATAAATGAGCAGTCAGAAAAAACAAAAACAAAAACAAAACCTGCCCAACGGACATATCTACAGACCAGTCTGATGGAGACAATTCCTCAATTGAGGCTCCCTTTTCCCAGGTGTGGTAGGTTGACAACCAAGACTAATCGTCAACCCTGCCTATTCTGACCCCTTCCAGAGCTAAACATTTAAAAACTAGCTGGACATACGTCCTCAAATTTGTGCCATGCATTTACATAGACATCTAGACATACACTCATACATCCTCCTCCACACCTACCCATCTACATCCATGTTCGTGCTGACAGCAGCCACATAATCACAGACCTCCAGTGTGCAGAAAGAAGGTTGCAGGCGGCTACTTAAAATGAAGAGGCTCCCTCTCAATTCACCATGGGAACTAATCATAGAACATGTGCTTCATCATTGCGCCCTCAGAAAGAACAGCTTCCCTCCTGACCCCGAGAGGCCCTTGTCTTTCATAGACATTGGGAGAAAATACAAAAGCGACTGATTTGACAGGAGACACAATATCACTGTACTCAACGTATATACATACAAGACTTTTCTCCTTATTGTTGTGATAGTGTATGGATTTCTATTAGCTTGGGAGTTAACTCTTCTTCAGTCCTCTGTTTTACCCTAAATCAAAAAGTTTCTGCTTACCCAACCAACAATGACCTGTACCAGTCCCTTAAGAGAACACTACGCACTCCTCACTGTGGCATGCTGTCTGTGGTGTCTCTTCTTCACGTTCTTTTTAAACCATCTGCAAACTCATCTTTCCCCAGTGCCTAGTATCTATGAAGGCATTTCAGGTCTTAGAGGAGAAATGGAAACGGCTCATGAAGACAGACTCCCAAAATGATGGGGGAGGTTCCTGTGAGTTCACTAAACACTGTGCAAGCTCCATGCTCTGCCCAGAACGGACACAATTTAAGGCCTCAGGAATGAACTCAAGCTCTAATAAAACAAATATTTCACAGTTCATTTAATCCAAGATATTGAAAAGACCTGCAGAACCTTGGGGTTACCTGTTCCCCAGGGATTCTGCAGTGTCTGAGAAATCCAGATGCTACTCTCTCTCTCACATCTCAGCAGCTGCTGTACCAACACCAGCCTCACTGTTCTTTCCCTTGTCTTCTGGAGCCATTTCTGGATTCAATCCAAAGGAAGCTGAGGTGGGGCTTTCTGCTCATAGGTTCATCATTGAAAGACATAGAGAAGTTTGGCTGGGAACAGTCATCTGAGTCCAAACAGACATGTCCTGAGTCCTTTACTAGTTATTGAATGCCTACCATGTGTTGGCACTGTCCCAAATGCTAGAGATATAGGAATACACAGACCAAGGAAACACTCCAGATTTACAGATCTGATATTGTAACTCATAAAAGAGACAACAAATATGGAAGACATCATGTATTGTACAGTTTAAATGTTGTAGATAAAGTTCTTTGACAGTATTGGGATTCCGGGGGTAGAATTATTAAGAAATGTAGACAAGAAAAGACTTACTACATTTAGTAAAGCCTTTACTCAGCTAAGACTCTAGTTTTAAATGACTCTCTATCAGCTCAGAATGTAAATGAGCTAAATGTCAGCTGTTGTGTGAAGATCTAAGGTCCCCTAACCTTTGCTTCTCAAAGGACCTGTCATCTGCACCATGGGTGACTGCCAATGAAGCAGCCATGTTTTTGCATGATGCTGGCCCTGTTTGATCCTTTAGGAGGAGGTAGTTAGCAATCACAGTCCACTAAGTCTCTTCCTTGAAGACTTTAAGACTTGAAACCTAGAGGAAAAAAAAAAAAGTCAAACTTTGTCAAGGCACTAACTCTTGAATATAAAATTCAGGAGTCATAGGTGAACATGTTTCCTATGCTCTAAAATGATAGAACTTGTAGCCAACATTCAGGGAGCTGCAAAGGCAATAGTAGAGTATTTTATGAAGTATCCTAATACATGGTTAACATGGAATCCCACTCTACCTCAGGTGGCAGCACATTTTGACAGATTATGAAGCTTTAGGAAGCAGAGCTTAGCTAGAGAAAGTAGGTGACTGGAGTTGAGCCCTAGGAGGCAAATTATCCCCGGACCCTTTTGGGGGGCCACAAGTCAACAACAGATCTCCCAGATGCATCTCCATATCTGAACCATGATGTTGTGTTGAAAATGTAGCAAAACTAAGTCTCTCCCCCTTCTCCTGTTTCTGTCAGGCTTTTTGTCAGAGAGGAAGAAGTAAGGAAGGCACTGGGGAGTCCCACTTGTCCCTGCCCATAGCTAGAGGCTTGTTTAACCCTTTCTTGGCTGGGACTAATCATGGGAAGAGCAATCAGAGTCTGATGAGGACAGAGGCTAGGACACATGGATGGGGCAATCGAGTACCAAACCACAGTGCCACAGGAAGTAACCGTGGGTCTTCCACTGGATTGTAATTCCTGCACCACGCCAGTAACTTGTCATTGTATCCCAAACACTGCACTTTCCATATTGTTTTCAGTGTTTTCCTGCCCTGAAAAAGGCAGGCACATCTGTATGTATATAGATACTCTTGAATGTATTACTAGAGGACCAGACCTAGGCGACCCTTCGTATCCATCCTCATTGGATATGACTTATAATCATATAAGCTGTTTACAGAGAGAGGGGCCTAAGCTTCTATTATATGATACCTTTGATGGAGATTTGGGTGTTTTTACTTTCTAAGCAGCTCCTGAGTGGGGCAACCCTCTGATATGCATGTGTGAAGCCATACTCCAGGACTTCTCCATCACATAGAGAAAAACCATAGCACAGCCAGGAACAGTCTGATCTGGGTATTGGCCTCTTGGTCATTCCTTAAAATGTCACCTTGGGGTTTTGTATTTGTTGGGCCCTTTGCCTGGGAACATCCCTCCCTTAGACATAGCTTGGTCTCTTGTTTCCAGTAGTTCCTAGAATGTCTCTTAAACTCCTAACCCACACCGATCCCTTCCCTTCTCTACTGTTCCCTCTCATTAGCACTTACTGTTCTCTAATGGGCTGTGTATTTTGTCCACTGCGTTATTATCAACATTACACCTCTGTGCTACAAGGACAGGGATGTTTATCCAATATGCTCATAGCAAAACTCACAAGGCCTGGAACGGTCCTTGGCAGGATGAGGCAGTCTGACACTTACTGAGGAAATGGTCAGCACCTTCGCTATTTCTACAGTGACTGGTGTCTCAAGAGCCATATTGAATCTTGCTGTTAGGAATCCATTTTTCCAACAAGTTAGTGAGCCTTCTACACAATATCCAAACCCAAATGTCTTCCATCTGTACATGTAACTTTCACTCTGTAGAACTGTCATCTCTGAGGTGTACTGCCTCTTGTCTGCTTACCTAGGCCTAGTCCTGGAAGCTTCTAGCCTTTGTACATCTTATCTAGGCCCAGAATGTTTGCAGCCTCTGAGACTCACTGCTGAATATGCTCACCCTCTCTTGTTCTTTCTGAACTTTGGCTGATTCAACTCAGCTGCTCTAGCTCAAACTCCTCTTCTAGCTCACTGATTCAACCTGGCTTCTCTCTCATCCTCTGACTGAATTGCCCTGCTTGGCCTCATACTAACTCTGGCAATCTGTTCTCATCTTATGGCTCCTTCTCATTTCTCTGTCTGCTCTGTTTTCACCTGTGTCTAGCTTGTTCTCTCCCTGCAACCTGCCTCTCTATAACTGGTTCTGTAAAACTGCCTCTTTCCTCTGTTCTGTTCTCTCTTAAGTCACCTCTCTTTCCTTTCTGTTCTTGGGAGAGCTGCGCATCTCCTATTACGTCAAATCTTTCTCTGAATCATTACTTTGCCACTCAATTAAACATCGCTTTCAAACATGGATGCTTTCTTCTACAAACTAGGGTTACCTTCATTGTTCGAGATTAAAGATGTATACTAAGGGAATGTTCATAATCCAGCCAAAGAGATTAAAGGTGTGTCCTAAGGTGGAGCCACACCACAACTAGAACAAGGGTTTTCCAGTAAACAACACAACCTTGGGGGTTCATAATGTGATCAAATATCCTGCAACATCCATTCAAACAGAGCTCAAGCAACTTCTAAAACACCTAAAATGTTTATCTTCCTGAGACAAGAAATACCCTGGCCAAATCATACCCAAGAGTACCAGTTATGAATCGGCAGGGAGAAAAATGAAAGTGACAAACCTACCTTGCCTAGCCATAGCTTTCCTAAGCCCAAGTCTTAGGAAAAAAAAAAAAAAAAAAGCAAAGGGCTTCCCCACTGTCAACCTACCAACATTCTCTGCTTTGGCTTAGAGTCTTTCTAGCCTGACAAAAATGGGCACCAAAGGTGGGGAGGGGCCCTTGTAGGAGAGAGAGGAGGACATGCTTCTTCACACATAAGCCTTATATTTGCACACCTTACTGGCATCTAAGTGCTTTCCAGATACCAGGTAGGTATGTGGTCCCAAAGGCCTTCCTAAAAGGCAATTAAGAGATGATGCAATACTTCTGCCTTGGGAAAAGAAAAATCATGTTCTGACAGTATCGATAACTCAACTTTAAAAATTATATATTTTAATTGATAAAAATTGTATTAATACTATGCAATGTGGTCTCTGTGTGTGTGTGCATGTGCGTATGTGT
Source organism: Mus pahari (assembly GCF_900095145.1). Lineage (NCBI taxonomy): Eukaryota > Metazoa > Chordata > Mammalia > Rodentia > Muridae > Mus > Mus pahari. Next base: position 14,457,206 of record NC_034609.1, read on the forward strand.
GTGTGTGTGTGTGTGTGTGTCTGTTTGTGTGTTTACTTAAGCTATACACTAGTAGATCTTCTCAACATATTCCTCCTGTCCAACTGAATTTTTCTGTCCCTCACTTAACACCTACCCACACTTGCACTGCAGTTCTTCCCTGGACACTACCAAGAATAGTTCAGAAGCTGAGTGTTTGAGATTCCACATGTAAGTGAGATGTTTGGCATCTGACTTTCTGTGTCTGGCTTATTTCACTTAGTCTAACGTCCCACTGATTAGCCCGTGATTCCATGGGAGCTAGCTTTCTTTCTTCTTTATGGCTGAAAAATCTTATACACAACATTTTCTTTATCCATTCACCCACCAATGGATTAAAAATGTTGATTGTTTCTGGTCACAGCCTTTACTTTCCCCAGCACACATGAAAATGTCCACTTTTATTTTTTCATGTTTCCAGTGGGAATTGGAAAGGGACTTCAGGAAGTAGTCCCTCAAAAATGACCTCATTTCCTTTCAGCGCCCATCCTACAGGTTTGTTATATAATCTTGAGGGTTTATTCCCAGCATCAAAGTTGTACACATCGATGAGGCCCAGCCCCAAGCTGGCAGAGCTGCTGACACTTAGCACATATTCCTTATTCTTACCCAGGCGGACTGGAGTCACCATTAAACCATGTTACCAAGTGACCCAAGAGAAAGACCAAGGAGTCCAGCCTTCTTTAAATTTCTTATTCATCTCACATGTGAACAAGGATGAAATAAAAAAATTAAATAAATTTTAAAAAACCATTTTTTTCCTTTCAGCCCCTGTTCCCAGAATGACAATGCTAAGACTAATTTTTTATTATTACATACCTAGGCCATAAGCTTTGGCTCATTCCCTGAGTAGCTCGTAATTTATTTAACCCTTTCAAACTATTCCGTGTCTTCCACATGGTTAGTTACTTCTCCTTCAGTCCCACCCTGCTTCTTCCTTCCTGTCTCCTCAGTGTCTTGCTTTCATCTCTCCCCTCATCTCTCTTAGTGTCTCCTTGAAACTCCCCTAGTCTCTTCTTTATTCTATGCTGAGTTCAACTCTTCTGGTTTATGTCCATCTCCTCTCGGCTCTCTTCCATCTCTTTTATATTCTACTTCCAAGACTCCTCTTTCCTCCGCCCTGTGGCCCTCTTCCTATTTCCTGCCTCAGCTCACTGGCCATAGCCTTGTTTTACTGACAGGTGATGCTTATAAGAAGTTCTCTCTACAGATGATGCTTCAACATAAATTTCTAACGGTCACTCCTTGGGATTTCTTCTGTATTTCTCCAGCCTCTGGCTTCTTCCTGACTGCTTTACTGAAGTAGACCAGAAACCTCAATGTCTTTTCCACTGTCCCCCACATTGAGTAATCTACAGAATCATCATGTGGAACATTCTAGAACTCATCCCTAATCCTATCAACCTTCCATGAGACTCAGTTGCCTACTAAAGCCAAAACCTCTATCTTGACACTTCATTGTTATTTCTAATCCTCTCTCACAGGCAGGGAATACACCTGGTTTACTATTTGAATCGGGATACTTCCATCTGGAATCAACACTAAACTGAATGGGAATCTTGTACAACAGGCAGTTGTCAGAACACATGGGACAGCTGGATGTAAATATTCATTGGCTAAACTGGACTTAGCTTGCACTTGGCTGCTTCTTTATACCTTCCTTCCAATCTACAGACTATAGTCTTCTCTGTACCTTTACAACTTTCAACCCTTTCAAAGACTCCTGTCTCATGAAGTCTTTGTAAACATGTTTCCAACAGTGTATTGGAAAGTTGTGACTTTCCCTTCCTTTGGGTGAGCAGGACCTACAAAGCCTCCCCCCTCACCCCCTCCCATCACTGTGGCTGCAGGAGCCCCAGGAAAGCTATGAGCATGGGCCAACACAAACTGTAAACTTACTTGAAACATTATGACAAGGGGGAGTCTCTCGCTCTCGCTCTCGCTCTCGCTCTCATTTTGCTTTTGGTCACTCAGGTGTGTCACAGCCTTCTAGATGACAACACTGTGTCTCAGTGAAGGTAAGAGGTTGGACACAGCTGAATCCATTTACAGCTTTTAACTCTAGCACACAGGCAGTAGCATCAAGGATTTGAGGGACTGTCCATAACCAACTCATAGGTGTGGCTGCCTGTGTAATATAAGGATTAAACAAGAGGACAGATGCTGAATTTTTAAATAAACACTTGAGAATATATCTGTAGTACATGACTTTAAAAATGGGCATTTGCCTAGGAGCCTGGGAGGGAACTGTGAAAGTCTCCACATATAAAGTCTCTGCTTGATCTCAAGTTACACTTAGTTCTCACTCTTATTAAGGAAAGTAAAGTGAATATCCCAGGTAATGTACAAAGGTGCATGACTTAGTGAAACCCTAATTAAGACTCCATGATCGACTTAAAAACAATGTTATGACCCAGAGTGAAATCTGAGAAACATAGATTACACTTCCATGCACATGAACAGGCTATATTTAGGTTAAATGGAGACCCAAGCTCCTTGGGTATCGATCTATTTAGGAGTTCTGAAATTTGCAGATTTTTTTCAGTTATCTGAAAAACTTAAAAGACCTTTCTACAGCCAATTAACATATGAAAGATCATGTATTTGTTTATTTACTGAAGTTCCCTTGAATGCTGCCTTCATATTGTGAGCCACCCAGCAGATCATAGTTTTCACCCAGAACCTATCCCAGTTTGCTTTCAGTTGCTGTGACAAACATGACCCAAAGTAACTTAAATAAAGGATTTCAGTTTCCAGAGACCAGCCCACCGTCAAGGGAAGCTGGGGCAGGAGCTGGAGGTACAGACCTCGGAAGGACTACTGTAAACTGCCTACGGCTTCCAGAAGTAAGTAATGTTTTCTTATATCATCCAAGCCCATCTGCCTAAGGGTGACACCACCCACAGCGAGCTGGTCCTTCTTGCATTGATTTCAATCAACTAATGTCTCCCACAGACTTTCCACATGTCCATCTGATGGAGGGAATTCCTCAAGTGCCTTTCCCTTTTCTAGGGTGTGTCAAGTTGAAGAGCAAGGTTAGCCAAGCTGTTCACAGAAGCCAAATAATTTCTCCATTATCTTTGCATCTATTAACAAAGAGTTAAATGTGAGATGTAAGAATAACAATAGACTAAAGGGAAATTTCACCAGTACTAGAATTTCTTCTAAATGTCTGTTTTAGGATCAGTATTATATACAGATGTTCTTGTTTTAATTATTTTTCCACATGCAGGAAGAGGGTCAGCACATTATATACTTTTGTTTCTTTATTCTTATAGGAATTATCCTCATTTTACAGACAGATTCCCAGATTCAAGCTGTGTGTGCTCAATGCAGAGTTACTTGAAGTAATTCTTTTGAAATAACTATGTTCCCATTTCCATTTTGTGAGGATAACAACTTCAGAATTTATCATCTTAAAGTGCCCACTTTTTTTCATACTTACATATTCAGATGGTAAAATGAATCCAGATAGGTCATAAAGTGATGACTGGCCTTGGTTCCACGGCTGGCATGACCTCCAGCTGAGAGTTTCTAATGCCTTTAGATGATTTGATGGCTAAAAGTATTCTAAAATCAACTGTAGGTACCTTCACTCAAGTCTGAGAGCTCCTGCAGGCCGTTGCCTAGGCCCTTGGGTGAGGCTGTTGACCTTAGCCTCTCTTCTACCTGTGTGAGGCTGTTGACCTTAGCCTCTATTCCACTTGTGTGAGGCTGTTGACCTTAGATCCCACATGTCCTGGGTTTCCCACAACATGCAAGCATCAGGTTAGCAGAACTGCCAATCAGCAGCTGCAGATGCCCAAGTTACTTCTAACTAATTCTTGTGGTTTGACCTGATCCTCAAGCCTTCCTGGACTCCAGTGGATGCGAGGGGAGAGGGGAAGAGGCTTTCCCTTTCACGACAAAGACTGTCAATTATTTTGCACTCCCTGTTTAAAATCACCACGGGCTAGAAAAACAGCATGCTCCTTGACTCCTGTCTTGGTTTGAGCCAGCACTATCTCCCACGGGCTCATACCTTGAGCATTTGTGCTATCTTGGGAGTGTAGGATCTTGAGGAGATGGGGCCTGGCAGGTAAAAGTGGGTCACTCAGGATGAGCCTTTGAAGTTCGTACCTGGCTCCTAGCCTATGCCTTGCTCTCTGCTTTCTAGTCTGCTGTGATATGACAGACTCTGCCACTCATTCCTGCCCTCAGGAGCCTATCTGCTCCACCATCCTTTCCCACTATTATGGATTGAAACTGTGGACCCGAATAGACTTTTCTTCCCAAAGTCCTTTGTAGATGTCACGGTGATCAACACCCGCAGGCTGTAATATCCTGGCTAGCTTACCATAGGTAAAATAATTTGTGACTAAAAGCCCATTTACCATTCTACTGAGAATTTGCAGGTAGGAACTAGAGATTGCAGAGAACACGTGGTGTTTGTCTTTCTGGTTACATCACTGAATATAACCATTTCTAGTTCCATCCATTTACAGGTGAATTTCTTTTTTTTTTTTTTGCAGCTTAATAATATTCCATTGCACATATATACCACATTTTTATCATCCATTCATCTGTTGAAGGAAATTTAGGTTGCTTTCATTTCCAAACTATTGTGGATATAATAGATTTATTTTGTAGGGGTTTTTTTTGAAGATTCTCTACACTGCTATTCATGGCAGTATCTGTGAACATGTTAGCTTGGAAAGGAAATTTTTTTTCTGAGATTCCAGCCCTAGACAAAAAACTGGAGACAAGTACTGACTCCTGGAAGAAAGAGACTCAGCATCCGCTACTAACGAACCCTTTTCTTGGTTGTCAAATATGGAGTGTTCAGCCTTGACACAATACACACACCACTAAAAAGAATGAACTCAGCAGGTTGTATTTGTATATATTTGCCTGTGCGCGCGCGTACACACACACACACACACACACACACACACACACACACACACACACGACAACAGTAATTAAGAAATCGAGCCTATCAACTTGAGTGGAAGCATGGGAGCTGTTTGGTAGAGGGTCGCTCTCAGGGACCAGAAGGAAGTAGTAGGGAGAAGAGATGTAATCCTATTTCAATTATAAAACACTATATCCTACTGTGTGTCATAGCCCTAATGAGTGCGATAGCCCTACAAAGTGTCATAGCTTAACAAGACAGCAGAGCAGTCACTGTGTGCTCTTGAGATACCTAGCTGACAGTGAGCAATAGCTGCTGTTACCCAATGTCTCAAAAAAAAAAAAAAAGAATCTCAGTAGTTACAGAATTTAAAATCTGGAGCAACATAATTTCTACTGAAAGCATTTAACTTTCTCTTTCTCACAGTCCAGTGTCCTCAGGTAAAGCCATCATAACTGGGGCCTGTCAGTAACACCTTTCAAGTCTTAGAATCCACTTTCAATGATGTATTTTTATTATGAGTAACATTTTAAGCTTTATGTATTCGATGACCATGAATTAGGAAGGTGATGCATTAAGGAAAGGAGTTCAGCGCCCAGAGACGGTGGCTTGGTGGTTAAAAACACTGGCTGTGTAATCCCGGGGACAGGGGTTCAAATCCTACTACTGCCTAGACATAAAATCAAGTACCCCACACTGTTACCTCAGTTATCAGGATGACAGAGTGGGGAAGAAGAATTGATGGAGATGGCTCGCTTGCAACCTAGGTGAGAAAATGTGAGCTCCAAGTTCAGAGAGAGAACCGCCGTCAAAATAATAGGCAGAGAATGATAGAGGACAGGGGTTCTCAACCTGTGGGTTCCGACCCCTCTGGGAACTTAAATGACTTTTATTTATACATAAGACCACCTGCCTGTCAGATATTTATGTTATGATTCATAACAGTAGCAAAATTACAGTCGTGAAGTAGCAATGGAAATAATTTTATGGTTGGAGCTCACCACACCCAAGGAACTGAACTGAGGTGTCACAGTACCAGGAAGGTTGAGGACCATTGAAGCAGGAGGAAACCAGACTCTTCTAGCCTCTCCATGTATGCACAGGTACGCACGCTCAAACAGATACACACCCGTAAGCAAACCAATACATAATCTTTTTTAAAGGGGGGTTTCAAGATCAAAAGACTGCATGGGGCATGGAGCGATATAGACAATCAGAATGGTAAAAGGAAGATTTCTTTATTAAAAAATATCTTTAAAAATCTGGTTTTTTTTTTATGTGAACTCACTTAATTTTCTTTTAAAAAAATAATTGTAAACAAGAAGGATAATCCAGACCAGTTTTTTCTTTTGGTAGTGGACAGCTGCCTGGTTTTTAGATAGAAACCCATCAAAGCGATGGACATTTCCCTGGAATGTTTTTAGCCCTTGCGGTTAGTGATAAGCTAACTCTATTTCGTTATAATAAATTAATGTAATTTTAAAATTCCCATATAACACATAAATTTTGCTCATTTAGATGAAAATGGATTCATTCTTTTAAAAGTATCTATTAGTTCTTTAAAATAATTCAATTAAAATTAATTTTAAACATTATTAAAGTAATTATTAAACATTTATTTTAAAAATTATATGTATGTACACAGGTATTTTTGCCTGCATATTTGATTGGGCAGTACATGCATGTAGTATCCATGCAGACTGGAAGGGGCATTGGATCCTATGGAAGTGGAGTTACAGATGGTTGTTTGCCACCACGTGGGTGCTGGGAATTGAACTAGAAACCTAACTCAGTGAAGATAGTCAGAGCTCTTAGCCACTGATCTATCTGTCCAAACGGGCGTCTTCTCTTTTATCGTGAGCATCACCTTTACGACATAGAAAAGACTGCTCATCTGTCCTAGAACTTTCCATATTCATATTATTCATTATTCTGTTACCACCCTACATGGTCTATCCTCAGCAATTATCCTATAGCCTGGGGATATGATCACAGACATTGTGACAAGCTGAACAGGGTTCTGAAAGATTAATCAGGATTCCTGCACTTAATTGCTGCACAGACATGTTGTACTTCAGATCACTTTTAAATTGAAATGTTCTTTATCTTTTCTAACAGATATGCAACAAATATGCCCCTACTGTGTTATGTCATCCCAAGAGATTTACACTCTAAGGAGATCACATAGTCATTAGATAGTCCCACAGCTATTACAAGTCAACCATTAAGCATAATTTATGTGATATTGATTTCCAGACAAGATAGAGTAATAGGCATTTTTTTTGCCCCTATTTTACCATAATTCTCAGGACATTGGATATTTGTCAATAGGAATAGTTGTCTCCGGGAGGTTGGAAACAAATGAGAGGAGCTCACCCACCCACCCACCCACCCACGGTTAGCTACACTTGTTTCATTGAAAGAATGTTGAGCTCAGGGTACAAAAAGAGGAAGCTCAGGTAAAGACAGCTGGATTCCCTGGTGGGGAATGGAGATGTGAGGGTCCAAGAGGGTACAGCAGAATTCAAAAGGCAAAGCACCAGAGGAGTTACATAGATGGAGATTCTACTAAAGTGTCTAGCATGCTGATGCGCAAATAAATAAATAAATGGCCAGAAAAATCTAGCATGGGCTTGGCAAGTTAAAGCACTTGCTGCTAAGCCTGGTGACCTGAGTTCAACCATTAGAACACACAAGGTAAAAGAAAAGTGACTCTTAAAAGTCATCTTCCATGCAAGCACCATAGAGCATCCTCCCTCTGTCTCTGTGTCTGTCTCTGTGTCTATCTCTTTCTGTTTGTCTCTCTCTCACACACAAATTAATAACTATAATTTAAATTTCTCAGACATACAAAAAAATGAGAAAGAGAAAAAAATATTTAACGGAATGAAGCTAAATTGTCTCTGATGTCAGAACAAACAAAAAGTGTATTAACATTATTATAATTGCAGTCTAGATATTCAAAACTTTGAAAGATGTTAAATAATTTACCAAACTCGAATTTGGAATTACAAAGCCAACAATATATAAGAAGAAACTAGAGTAGATGAGATTACCAACAGATGAGCCACTATAGAACAAAAAGAATAGTGAATTTAAAGAACAACAAAAACAAAAAAGAAGCTGTCAATATGGACAAGAGAAACAGGCAGCTGGAAGGAGAACAGAAACAGAAGGAAAAAAAAAAAAACGTTTAAAAATAAAGATTGATATTTTTCCCCCTTCCAGTGTAATGAGAATATAAGCAGGAGAATCCAAGAGTTGCCAGGCAGTGGTGGCACATGCCTTTAATCCCAGCACTTGGGAGGCAGAGGCAGGCGGATTTCTGAGTTCGAGGCCAGCCTGGTCTACAGAGTAAGTTCCAGAACAGCCAGGGCTACACAGAGAAACCCTGTCTCCGGAAAAAAAAAAAAAAAAAAAAAAAAAAAATCCAAGAGCTATGGACTTCAAGCATATGATACATGAAGGAAAAACCGCAGCCAAGCAGAACCCAGTCAAACTGCTTGAAACTAGAGGAAGGTAAAACTTCAAAGAAACATTAAGAAAGATGCGACTCAGAGCAGACTCATTGTAAACAATGCAGTGAAGACACAGTACACCTACATTGTCACGGGACTGACAGCCAAGGGTACCCAGCTGCCCGCACTTCTACACTGAGATGTTTTCTCATCTTCCAAAACCAAAGATGAGGATTCTTAAAAGATGAACCAAAAGAAAAAGCAATCTGTACCTGAGCATGGTATCATACACCCGTAATCTCAGCATTTGAGACTCTGAGGCAGGAGGATGCCAAGCTCAAAACAAGCCTTGTTTATTCAGTTGGACCCCATCTTAAAGAAAGAAGCAGAATCTGAAGGAGTTCTGTCTCCTGTCATTTGACAGAAGACATGTTTCAAAACACCTTTCAGGGCAGAGCAAAACAACATGAGATGAAAGTACAGATGAACCCACAGGTGGGAATAACGGGTGCTCAGAATGGTAACTGCATCGGGAAATATATCTATTGCTATTTAAGCCTTCTCTAGAATTAGCTAACTTTTTTTGTTTGTTTATTTGTTTGTTTTTTGTTTTTGGTATTTCGAGACAGGGTTTCTCTGTATAGCCCTGGCTGTCCTGGAACTCACTTTGTGACCAGGATGGCCTTGAACTCAGAAATCCGCCTGCCTCTGCCTCCCGAGTGCTGGGATTAAAGGCATGCGCCACCACGCCCGGCCAGAATTAGCCAACTTTTAAAACAAACAAAAAAGCATCGGAGGAGGTTACAAATTACAATCCCTATAAAAGTGAAGTGCACAATAAAAACAGCGCAAAACTGTAGGAACAAGATAAAAGTGCTGTTGCTATAGTTTGAGTGTAAAATGTCACCATAGGCCCCTGTATTTCTTGGTCCCCAGGTGGTAGCACTGCTGGGGACTGATGAGGAACCTTTAAAAGAAGAGCTTGAGCCTGGTGTGGTGGCGCACGCCTTTAATCCCAGCACTCGGGAGGCAGAAACAGGCAGATTTCTGAGTTCGAGGCCAGCCTGGTCTACAAAGTGAGTTCCAGGACAGCCAGAGCTATACAGAGAAACCCTGTCTCGAAAAACCAAAGGGGGTGGGGGGAAAGAAAAGAAAAGAAAAGAAAGAAAAAAGGAGATGAAGAGTTTGACTGGAGGAAGTGGCTCCCTGGGGCTGGACTTTGAGGTTTTATATAAGCCAGCTCCATTTCCTGTTTGTTTTCTATCCACTTCCTGTTCGTTCTCCTCTTAGAGACTACTGATAGAATATGATGTGATGGGTCAACCTCATGCTCCTGCTGTCTGGTCTTCCCTGCCACGATGGAGTAAAACCCACTCTAGGCTTGTGAGCCAAAATAAATCATTTCCCTGAAAGTTGCTTTTGTAAAAAAGATAATAGTATAAGATTTGTTTGTAGTGTACATGAAGTGATAGGACTTGAGGGTAGACCCAGGTATGTTAAAATAGACATTAAGATTAAAAACAAATTAATAAGACACTAGAACCAAAATTTTGAGTTAATCCTCCAGGAAGGAGATCGAATACAGACATAAAAAAAAAATTAGGTCCAAAAGAAAGGAAAAAAGAAACAAAAATTTAAAAATGAAAATTATAATGAAAGGCAGAGAAACACCTGAAAAAAAATGTTCAACATCCTTAGTCATCAGGGAAATGCAAACCAAAACAACTCTGAGATTCCATCTCACTCCAGTCAGAATGGCTAAGATTAAAAATTCAGGTGACAGCAGATGGTAGCGAGGTTGTGAAGAAAGAGGAACACTCCTCCATTGCTGGTGGGATTGCAAGCTTGTACAACCACTCTGGAAATCAGTCTGGCAGTTCCTAGAAAAATTGGACATAGTACTACCAGAGGATCCAGCAATACCTCTTCTGGACATATTCCCAGAAGATCTTCCAACTGGTAATAAGGACACATGCTCCACTATGTTCATAGCAGCCTTATTTATAATAGCCAGAAGCTGGAAAGAACCCAGATGTC
>NC_034609.1:14468338-14478360 GCF_900095145.1 Mus pahari
AAACTTTATATGACCCAGCACAAGGGAAGGCCTGGGCCAAGAAGTGGGAGTGGGTGGGTAGGGGAGCAGGGGTGGGGGTGGGGTATGGGGAACTTTCAGGATAGCATTTGCAATGTAATTAAAGAAAATACCTAATAAAAAAACCAAAAACAACAAAAAAAGAATATTATAATGAAAATAATAAAAATTAAGAAATGATGGATTTAACCCTATCCATATCGATAATAACATTAAATATAAGTTATCTAAATAATTTCTATAAGAGGAGTATTATCAAATTTGATTTTTAAAAAGTAAGACCTAAGCCTGTGCTGTTTATAATATAAAGTAGAAATATGTAGATAAATTACAAAGTCAAAGAATAGATTAATATATTGTCAATCTAATAAAAAAATCAAAGAAACCTAAAGCTGTTGTATTAGCGTCCAGCAAGATGCCAAAGCACAGAAGCTGCAAAGGTTAAAGAAGCTTATACACAATTAGAAAAATCAATTTATGAAAACTATATAATATCCTTAAACGTTTATAAACATAGCAACTAAGTTTCAAAATACATGAAGTTTTTTTAAAAAAAAAAAAAATCCCAGAACTCTAAGAAGAGACAGACAAGCCCATAGCCTTGATCAGGAACTGCACGCTTTTTCCATTATCAAAGGAAAAACAAACAGAAAGCCGGTAAGGCTGGAGAGGGGGCGCTGACTACCAGCCTGTCTAACAGGGTGTACATCCTCTCCTGGTACTGAGGAAAACAGCAGCAAAATGCCAATCTTTCCAACCTCACACAGAGTTTGTACCAAGGCAGCCCATACTGTGGTCATAAAAATATAAATGACTTGTGTGGATTCAAGCCAAGGTGTGTTCTCAGATTCCAAGAGTGTTAAATAAGAGAATTATTAACACACCAGTCTAAGAAAAAAATCCAAATACTTAGAAACTAATGCATTACCAAATAACCCAAGGTTAAAAATTAAAACATGTATTAGAAAATGTTTCAAAATTAATGAAAATAAAACCAGACGTTTTAAAATTTTAACGTGATGCCGATAAAGCATTGCTTAGGGGGGGAAAATTAATAGTTCCAAATGACTATATTGGTATAAAAATTGTCTGAAATCAATATCCTTACATTTTTACCTTAGGCAAGTAGAAAAAGAACTACAAAAAAAGCCCCAAATAAAGAAAGTAAAGATGAAAGCGAAAGCCAATGGCACAGAAAAAGATAAAAATGGAAAAATCAATTAAACCAAAAGCCAGTACTTTGGGAAGGATCAATAAAACTGAACAATCTTTTGCCAGATTGATCAAGCAAAAGAGAAGACACAAATTACCAGTAGCAGCTATAAAAGTGACATCATTATTGAGTCTACAGATTTTACAGGAATTATAAGGGCTTAGCATAAATAATTGCATGCCCATAATGTCACAACTTAAAGGAAACAGAGAAAATCCTCAGAAGACATCAACTAACACAGCTCACTTGGGAAGAATTGGACACCCTGAGTATTGTTGACACATGCATTCATTATCTACTGCAAACTAAGACGGTAGCTAACAACCACACAAAGGAAAGGCCAGGCCCAAGGGATTTTATTAGAGAATTTACGAAACATTTAATGGAAAAAAAATTAACACAAGCTCGTCTTTTGAAGAGACCCAATCTGTTCAGGGTTGTGATTACTCACACACCAAATCCAGAAAATGATGTATGAGCAAGGAAAACCACAGACCATACTGTCTCCTGAACATACACACAAAACATTTTTACTTAACTTTACCGAGTGGAGTTTAATAATACACAAAAATGATAACTGTAGCATGATTGTATAGAACAGTGGCTGCCAACCTTCCTCAAACTGTGACCCTTTAATACAGTTCCTCATGGTGTGGGGACTCCCCCAACCATAAAATTATTTTCATTCCTACTTTGTAACTGTAATTTTGCTATGGTATGAATCATAATGTAAATATCTGTTTTTCTGATGTTCTTAGATGTCCCTTGTGAAAGGGCTGTGCACTCCCAAAGGTCACAATCCACAGGTTGGAATGAGTTCCCAGGAGTGCACATCTGGGTTTTTCTGTGAAAACAATTAATACCATGAACCATGCTACAACAGTGAAGACTGTAACTGCCTATAATCACTTAATAGACTGTAAGGAAAAAGTGACAAAAGTCATGCATTCAGACCTAATAAAAACTCTCAGCACATTAGCCATAGACAGGAACTACATCATATGGATAAAACCAAAGTTTACTAAAAATAATCGGTCAGAAACTTAAAAATAAAAAAATAGCATTTACAATGACATCACAACATTAGAAGGGCTTAGAAAATATGCGCAGATAAATCTTATGAGGAATAAGAAAGGCTTGTGATATTTTTTTAAAAGCCAGGAAACATGATTGAGAAAAATTAAGGAAGACCTGAATAAATGGATAGAGTGCTCACGGTTCATGGATTAGAAGAATTAATAGGTTAGAGTGAAAAAAAAAATATATCATTGAGTGAAATATAAAAACCATCCAAAAATAACCTGATGACAACCTAGCAAGCATTCTAGTACCTCAGAAACTGACCATTAAGTCATATTTTTTTTAATTTGAAGAAGCAGTGGGGGCACCCAGGCCACCCATCTCAAGGACTCTTGATCAGAGTGGCATCCTCAGGGCAGCATGGCATCCGCACAAAGAAAGACAGATAAGTTATAGGACAGAAGGAATCATCTGAAGCCCTTGCTTGTGTGCCGACAACTGATTTTTAAAGAAGCTGCCAGCCATGGTCAATAAACGAAGGTCTACCTTCAGGAAACAGGGTCTTGGCTGTCAGATATCCTCATGCCGAACAAACAGCCTCCAGCCAAAGCGTACAGCATGTATACAATTAACTAAGGCTGTACTGCAGAGTGAAATATGGACCCTAAAGCCAGGGAGTATGGAGAAAACAGTGTGGGAGTTGGGTGAGAATTTTTTTTTTTAAAAGCAGAACACTAAAGTAAGACCCAAAGAACATATTGATAAATTAGACCTCCTCAAAAATAGAAACCTTTGTTCCTCAAAGAAAGATAAAATGAAATGAGAATGAAAGAAAAACCATAAGCTTGGACAAAGAGACTGGTAGTCATGTGTGATGTAAGATTTCTATCTAGGATAAATTTCTCTCAATATTTTTCAGGTAATAATAAATCACAGGCAAACAGTTGCATATACATCTCCCCCTGGCATCTCCACCTGCACTTCTGCTTCAGAGTACTCTCCGTGTCTCACCAAGTCTGAAGACTTCCAACCATGATCTAAATGTTAGGATTCGCGACCCAAGTGTAGAGACTTAATCCCCAGAGTACCAGTGTGGAGAAAGGAGGTCATCAGGGTGTGCTTTGTCATGAGTACTCCATTCTCGTAAGTGAGGTTGATGCTAAGGAGGGTACCTCAATTGTCTCCTTCTTTTCCCAGATGAGGACACAGCAATAGGCCCCAATCTTGGAGGCAAGGAACACACCCAGATACTGAATCTACTGATGCCTTGATATTGGGCCCTGTAGAGCTATACAGGAAGGAAGAAAAAGGTGATGGGGAAGAGGAGAGATGGAGGAAGCAACACTGTGGAGAATGGATACAATCAAAGCACAATATGTTCAAGTGTACCAATGTTGCAGAGAAAACCACTAATATTCACAGCTAATATGCATTAATAATTTAAGGGCTGGGAATGTAGCTCAGTGGTAGAGAACTACCTAGTTTGTGTGACGCCTTGGATTTAATTCTCAGTACTGAAAGACATTATGAAATAAAAAAGAAGAAGAAAAGAAATAAATTTAAAACAAATAAATATATTTCTTAATCAAACATGACTTTTTTTTTCCTTAACAAGAAGAGCAGACTATGACAGCCCCTGACAGTCATCTTGACTGAGATTATCCCTCAAAAATCTATGCTCCAAACCAGCACAGCCATTTCTACATTTAAGTAGGGTAATTACAATGCTGCTCGGTTGAGCTAGCACTTTTCTTTCTCCAATTTCCTCTGGCCCCATCCTTCTCCTCTCTGGCTGTTCTGCAGTCCCTCTGACCTCCCTTCTGCCTCTTAGACAAGTTAAGCTCATCTTTTCAGATTCCTGCTTTTTGCAAGGTCCCATCCACACCTCGTTTGGGTGGCCCTGTCTATCACTTTGCCATCTAATCCAATCTAATGAATACATCTATATCATGACACGATTTCACTCTGCAGAGCAGTGGCTCGTCAAGACCTGAAGCCATCACACCAGGTGAGCTTTATAGTCTGTTACTACGTATTGTGATTCTAAGTGCAGGACCCCAAGACCTGGTTGCTCCAGAGACAGAGAGTCTGCACATAGACCCAAGTGATGCTACATGACCTTGTCCCCAAGTTATTTCTGATTGGTAAATAAAGATGCCATCAGTCAAGAGCTGGGTAGAAAAGACTTAGGGGTTAAAGGAGAACCATGAGGGACAGAAGGAGGTGAGGAGAAGAGGAAGCCGCACCTTAGATTAGGTGAGTCATAAATGATGGCCATGTGGTTTGGTTAACTGGAGTTGAGAGCAGCTCAGATGAAACATGGCAAATTATATAATGGGATTATGGCTTGGAAATAGACACAATATCATAGAGGAGAGATATCTGCCCAGCTCTTGTGCTGATTAAGGATTATTGGAAATATGAAGATTGTGTGGGTCTTTTATCTAGGAACTATAGAACCAAAGGTGAGACAGAAACTCTGGGTTGGGATGTAAACATTCTACAACAGCCTGTTTGTATCTACCCATTAGTGACTTTGTCCTACGATCTAAGGCCCCAGAATCAAGGAGCAAGCTGTGACCTCCACATGTGTCACACTGTCTAGCAGCATCCCAGGAAACCTGAGCAAGGTCAGCTCAGCTACCATTGATTCATGCAAGTTCCCTCTGTGCTGAATAATCTTATCAAAAAAAAAAAAAAAATCCAAACTCTGGGTCTTCCCATAGAGCTCTGTCATAGGAATGTGAAAAGGAGTCTTTACATTCCCAGTATTGTGTCAAAGAAACCTCTCAGGGTATCCTACCTGGCGCCATGGTGTCATGAGGGAAAAGCCTGATGAGAGTGGAGCAAAACACACAGAACTTTCAAAAAAGAAACTGCCTTTTGCTTTGCCTTGCACAGATAGGAATTTTCTCCTGAAGTTCTGCACGATGGCTCCTGGCTTGTTCCTTCCACAGAAGCATGAAGGCTTCATTTCAAACCCTCAGCACCATGTCAAAAGGCAGGTGCACAGGGGAGGTGGAGACTGGAGAATCCATCCAGCTGGCTCACCAGCATTGTAGCCACTCTGAGTTCTGGGTTCAGTGAGAAACCTTGCTTCAGAAAGTAAGGTGGAGAGTGATAGAAGAAGTCATCTGACATTGACCACTGACCACTGCCCTGCTACACACACACACACACACACACACACACGAGAGAGAGAGAGAGAGAGAGAGAGAGAGAGAGAGAGAGAGAGAGAGAGAGAGAGAACTGCACACCAGACCACTCTCCTAATATTTCTAAGACATGCACAAACATGCTATGCAGTTTGTCATTCTTGAAATTGTGAGTTCACTTCAGACTTTCTGGGATTAAGTGGCTAAGCACTTCCAGTCTTTGCTTTACAAACTAAGGAGGCTAATCACACAGGATGGACGGATCATTGAGTGTATACGTAAAACACTATTGATAGATTCTAGAATATAATTCAGTGTTCATGGATAATACTAACAATAATTGAAAGTATAATTATTCAGCTGAAAATTATGAGCAACACCAGCAGCTTTTTGTTTGTTCTACGGAAGCCACATCTTTGGAGGCTGGGGATTAGGTGGAATGTAAAACTGATGCACATTTGTGGTTCTCAGTTTAGAGAGGAGCAAAGGGAGAGGGATGTTTGAAGGAAGTGTGAAGTAGCTATTCACAAATGTCACTTTGTCCTTCAAGCATTCTTCCTGCCCGTCCCAGGAAGGGAAGTCCACTTTAATCCTGGCAAGAGGGACAACACTTGCACCAGACAGGCATCTCCCTGCTCCGCCTCCCCACTCTGCCTCATTTCATGTCCAGGCAAAAGGAGACAGCGCATAAGATGAAAAACTACCCAACTGTGTGAGCGCATCCTAGGACAAGGAGCCTGAGTCACTCACAGGAGAGTGGTGCCAGGAGCTCCTGTAATCCTACACCTCTCGGAGTGACCTGAGTATCAGCACTGCCCTTCTTCTGTCTCAGAAGAAGAGCATGTACAAGCCCCCAAAAGATTTCTCATGGCAAGAGAAGAAAGGGAAGCTGTCCATTTAAATAGCTCAACACAGCAAGTTCAGTCAGCACACAGCCCCTTCGTTCAAGTAACATAAAACCTAGGAGAAAAGGGAAAGAGGAAAGCTAGAGGCCAGGCAGGTTTTTTTTTTTCCTTCTTTCTTTTGCCAATGCTCTTATTGGGTGTCGGGGAGTAAGAAAGAGGAAACTTTTCTGAACATAAAAAGGAGCACACAGAGCCATTGCCAAGCTGGTGCTTTAGAATGGTTGAGTCGAGTGGGGAAGCAGGAGAGACTCTCCCAGTAGATGAGGGGAAAATTCCTTGCAAAGCCATTTCTTCAGCAAAGCGCATCCTGAGGAAGGGCTGCCTGGGTTCTGTTTGTTGTATTTAGTCAGAGGCGTAGGAATAAAATTATAAAATGTAAAGGAAATACAAAGGGTGTAAGAACAGACAGCAGAAAAGTAGTGAACCCCCCCCATTTAGCACCTGGGGGTGGGGGAAACTGTATTAGCAAGCAACTTCTGTCTCTAGACTGATGTGCACGGAAGGCTTCATTTGACAACAGAGGAATCAGATGAGGGTCCCGTTTGGGAACAATACAGAACTGGCCAGGACTGCGGCTTCTGTAGTTTAGTCTGTAGTTTGTAGTGTATTAGCAACACTGTTTCTCTTTATGGGTGTTGAAAAGCATTATGTTGGTGTTGCAACAACAACAACAACAACAACAACAAAAAAAACACCTCATGATCAAAGAGTGGTGATTTGAATATGATTGGCCCATAGGAAATGGTACTTTTAGGAGGTGTGGCCTTATTGGTAGATGTCATAATGGCTTCCTCTGTTCTGTATTTCTCTGAGAGAATCCTGACTGGCTAAGCCTCTAGTGTGGTGGTCAACTAACATCTGCAGATTGAGGTAAGCATGGAGCAGAAAAGAAGCAGTTTGTCCAATCCACAAGTCTTTCTTGGTTCCACAGCCTGCTTGTTCCTCTGAACAGTTTGTTGTTGTTGCTAATATCTAAGTGAGGCAATTTGCACTGATGTCTCCATGAAGTAAGTATTATTGTACTCATTTTTTCATTGAGAAAACTGAGATGCCTGGAGAATATTTGATGTGTTCAAAATCACAGAAGTAACAATAAGACCAGGACCTGTGCTGGACAATAGGACATTGTGGAACGTGTGCTACTGGATCAGTTTTAATACTAGTGTGCTTCTGAGTATGGTATTTATCATGTTGTATTTATCCCTCTCCGACCAACTGTGCTCGGGGTAGAAGAGACATCTTCTCTCCTCCCTACACTGCACATCATAGCCTTGGGCAGGCTCTGCTTCAAGGCAAGGATGCCAGGGCACCAGGTGAGATGTGATCCCAATGCCTGCCAAGGAAAGAACAGATGGTTCTGCTAAACGGTGAGATCAAGTCCCTGCCACAGTAATGGCAATGAGCATCCCACATAGAATAATTACTTCCAGTTTGCCTGGCAGGTAGCATGAAGTCCGAGGGAAAGTTCCCTCTTCTCTCCCAGCTTTGCGCTTTCAAGCTGAGTTTTTCCCAAATGAAAAGGATCTCTTTCCTGTGATTCTTTATAAGATCCATTTAGTCATGACAGAACTACCTCCATGAGTGACAAAGTCTATTTAGAGTCCCTCTGCTGGACACGGACCAAGATCTAGGAGGAGATTAAGTTTCAGGAAGATTTAAATCTACAACTGAGGTCCGAGGAACAGTCAGGAGAAACACTGTGTGCTGAGTGTGGAGATCAGAGGACAAGTTACAGGAATCTTTTTACCCCCTTGCATCCTGTGGATCCCTGGGATGGAATTCAGGACATTAAGCTTGGCAGTGATCACTCTTATCCATGAACCATCTTGAATACTTTTTAAGTATTAAGGATACTTTTCAGCACATATTCCTCATCTTATTGACAGAATCACCTCTACAGAGATATATATATATACAGGGATTTATGCTCATTTTAAATTGGAAAACCTAGAGGCCATGTAACCTAGTCAAGTTCTCTAGGCTAGCTAGCTGTATCTTTTAAAATCCTGCAACGATTTTCTCACCTGTGCAATGGCAGTGATAGTGTGTGGCTTAAGGAGTGCAAGAAACACTACAGGAGACAGAGATCAAAGAACACGTGGGGAGGTTCGTGGAACGGCACTGGTGGAACCCTTCAACTTAGGTTCAGGTGCAGAGCCACCTGTGGACTCTACCTGTTAAGGCTTTGGGCCTTTGTCCTCAACTGTGTTTAGAGACCCTGCTTCCTCGCCTGCCCTCTACCCCATTGTTAGTTTTCTGGAATTATGGGGTTTAAAGAAACAATATGTCTCCGCCTGTATTTCTGTCTCTGTGTCTCTCTGTGTGTGTCTGTGTGTGTCTGTGTGTGTTTGTTCAGTAAACAAATATCTCCTCACATTGAGTGGTAACAGTTTATTCTTGACGTGATTCTGGCATGCTGATTATGAAAATTCAAATCAACTCAGCTCAATCTCTCTTCCAGAGAATCTTGACTTTCTATCACAGTCCCTAACAAAGAGCATTCAAGGACTTCATCCGTAGATGCCTTTCCTCGGACTCCAAAGATAAATTCCTCCCTGTCATTCCCATCTCTTGCTAATTTATCCTGGATTAGAAACTATGTACCCTCGCAGGTACAGAGAAAGCCATGCCTTACAATGACAAGTGCTACATGCATTCGTAAATGCTTGCAGAGCTGTTGGTGATGGAAGGCATCCAAAATTCATTCTACAAACAATTAGCAAGGCAGTTATAATAAGAAAAGAAAATGTAAAAGTAAAGCTGCTGTAATGGCTCTACTTACATTTTACGGGGGCACATCTCCTCTCTCAGTGGCTGCCCACCTTCTGTGAGCAGTATGTTCTGTACATAGCTCCCGTCCTCTGGGCCACATAGCTTGCTGCATATAGAATTCATAGCTGATATTACTTTTTATTTCTCTATTTGAGAAAGGTGTCATTAATCTGGCCTCCACTAGCTCAAAGGGAAATGTTATTCACATTGGCCAACCCTCTGAAGAATGCCTTGGACATCTGCGGGTCCTCTCAAGGTCTCTCTCAGCCATTAGTTTTCAGACACTGTGATGTGCCTCGCTGCAGACTTCTTTGTATTTTCTCCCCTTATAAGGAAGCTGTGCTCACCACTATGCCACCAATGAAGTATTCATCCTGTTTAGAGTGAATTGAGCTTCTTGAGTCTCTTGACTTCCAATTTTTACCAAATGTGGAAGATTTTCAGACATCTTTTTTTCAAATTCTTCTTCGGTACCACCTTCCCTTCTGGTACTCCAATGATGTGGATGTCTGCTGTTTTTGTTATTATTATAGATGTTATCTTTTCACAGTCTATCTAGACCCCATTGCTTGCTTAGACTGATCAGCCGTCAAGTGTACGCAATCATCTCTAATCTACTATTAAAGCTCTATAGGGAGTTTTTCAATTATAGATTCTAACTGTATAATTTCCATTCTATTCTTTTCATAATCTAATTTCAATCAGATCTATTACTTTCTCCTTGGTTTCAGGAAAAGTCATAATTTTTAACTCTCTTTCTCTCTCTCTCTCTCTCTCTCTCTCTCTCTCTCTCTCTCTCTCTCTCTCTCTCTCTCTCTCTCTCTCTTTCTCTCTCTCTTTCTCCAAAACCCAAGATATAACTCATCTTGGTATTAACATTTACTGATAATCTTTTTCCCACAATTTGTAAGTTTCCATACCTTGATGAGTGATTTATTT
>NC_034609.1:14481125-14494631 GCF_900095145.1 Mus pahari
AGGCCCCTTGGTCTTGTAAACTTTATATGACCCAGCTCAGGGGAAGGCCAGGGCCAAGAAGTGGGAGTGGGTGGGTAGGGGAGCAGGGGCAGGGGGAGGGTATGGGAAACTTTCGGGATAGCATTTGAAATGTAAATAAAGAAAATATCTAATAAAAAAGAGAGAGAGAGAGAGAATGGCGGTTTCCCTTTCCTCTGAATCCGACTGACAGCAGTTTTGAGGAAAGTAGAAGAGACTTGTTGATTCTCTTGTGTTCCTGTTATCCAGTTTAGCCACAGCAATGTGGAGTGTGAATGGTTAAGCTCACCATCGAACTTCTTAGTTGACCCTTACCCAAAAAAAGACCTAACCTCCCACCAGAACTAATTATGGGAATTTTTGTAGAAACAATTGGGGAAAATAAAATGATTGGCAGAAATCCATGCCTGAAACTTATGGCGATGCTGCCTGGAGATTAGAGAGTTCGGGCTCATGTAGTAAGCACAGTAATTATGGTAATTACTGTGTATTTAACAATAACCAATATCACCTGAAAGAACATTTAGGCTCATAGTTTCAGATGCTCGTCCCCATACACTTGAGCAGAGTATCACTGTGGTACAAGTGCATAGTAGGTGTTGCTCACCACTTCTTGGCAGATAGAAAGCAAAGAAAAGGATATACAAGAGAAGGCCAACTCAAGACATAGCTCCAAATATATGTCTCCAATAGCCTACTGCCTTCAAATTGTCAGGAAGATCCACTAGCTCTCAATAATTAATTCAAATTTACAGTCTGCCAATGCTTTAAACCATTCATTAGATCAGGTCCCTAACTATATCTGGAATGACCCTCAGAGACATACTCAGAGGTGTGTGTTGCTAATCTATAAGGCATTTCTTTTTTACATTATTTTATTAAAAATTTTAAAACAAAAACAAAAAAATGCATCATCCTAAAAAAATTCCTTTTACTGGTAACACAAATTCCTATGAATTTTTTTTTGGGGGGGAGGAGCTACCATAAGAAATTAAAGAAACCATTAAATATTTAGAAACATTCAACATCAATAGCTTTAAATCTAACTGTACATGGTAGCCTCCGAAAAAGCTACAAACTCTTTTTAAAAATTATTTTCTCTACAAAGAATCTCATCAGCTATAGAAAAATCTGTACAGTTTTTACACTGAAGCTAATGTTGAGCTGCACTTGAATTTCACATTCTTAGCAAAATAATTGCCTGAGCACATATACTCCACACTTTAAGACAGCCACTTATTCTTCATCCTCATCTTCTTCCTCTTCTTCTTCCTCTTCTTCTTCTTCCTCCTCCTCTTACTCATCTTCTGGTTCATTCTTCTTCTTTGAGCCTCTTGGCCTACCAGGACCCTTCTTTCCTGCTTCACTTTTGCCCTTGGCACGGTATTTCTTAATCCATTCAAGCTGAAACTCAAGATCAGCCACCACAATGATTCACAGGTGCACAGTCCTCCTGGCTCAAGTATGTGTCTTTGGGCTCAAATATTACTCCACTTTGCTCAGGGGAAATGGTGAGTGCAAATTTATATCAGGGAGGTAAAGAAGTTCTACCAGTGTTGGGACTGTTGTGAGATCTCCCTCAACAGAGGAAATGGTGAACCACCATTCTCAATTAGAGCAAGAAGACTAAGCAAGGCGATGTGAACCAGAGCTAGTCAGCATTTGAGTGTCTGTTCTAATACAGAGATCAACACTGGAAGACTGATTGCATTCTAATCAAGCATTGTTATAGAGCGTAATATTCACTCTTCTGTATTTGTCTCTCCAGGGAATCCTGTATCAAGCACACTTCTCCATGAGACTGAGATCCTTCCTACACAGAACAGAATCTTGGCTCTCAATGATGCATGGTGTCTTGCCTTCTTCCTATAGTTCGCCAGTCTCCTACTGACACTTTTAAAAAAATGTTCCCAGTGGAACCTGGACTCAAGGAGCAAAAGCTATGAGGAGTTATTGATATACAAGGATCAGTATTGCACTTAAGCACTCACGGGAAGGGTATTAAAGCAGTTATGGAGAGAAATACTGACAGATTAATGGCACCATGTATTCACATATGCAATAAAACCCACCCCTGCCAGGTTGTCAGGACTAAACAGACACTCTGCGATAAGTTTATAGAAGAAAACCATGTTGAAAATCTTTTATTCTAAACTCTAATTGTCCATGTCATTGAAAATAATGCTCCTGTGTTCCCTCTGTCATACTTCCCACTGTCTTAAGTTGTTTCATTCCATATTGAATGAATTTCTACAGAAATTAATTCAACTAAGTGGTGTTTATATTTATATCAATGATCACTCAGATATTAAGGAACTTCTTTTCTAATACAATACTGATTAATCTATTTTCTTAAGTGTGGCGGTTTAGTTAGCCCTGTTCTATTCCATGCCATTATGTTCTTCTTTCTCTTAGAATCATACTTCTCAAATGGAAGATTTTTGCCTCTAAAGAGATATTTTACAGTGGCTTACTGGTAACATTTCAGATTTCTGATTGTTATGCTCTGGGATAAGGCTAATATTATTCTTCTTTAAAATGGAGATCATAGATATATCCCAATATAATACAACATACAAGAGCCTCCCTGTCCCCACCACACCCCCAGCAATGAAGAATCTGGTTTCAGATGTCTCTAGTGTTGAAATTACGAGCCTTTTCCTAGAGAATTAAAATAGACTTCTACTTGTACTTCACAGGAAATCATAAATGAGATTTGAGCAGCCTCAGTTTTACATTTCTCTTATAAATATATAGGCAGAGGGGTTCAGCTCTCTGCCAAAGAGAAAATAAATCTTTCCTTCTGCTCCAGCTAGTTAATTTGTATTGTTTGCTGTCAGGATCCCAACATAGTGCAGTAGTTATTTGAAGAGAACCAATCTTTGAGGAAAACAGGACTACAGGTTGGTGAGGTTGAAGTCAAAGCCGACTACTAAACATTAGGAGATAGAACCTATAGATGGTTTTTGAAGATAAACGGCTACCTCTCTACAGCATCAAGCAGCATAAAGATGTAAGGGATGGCATGATGGGTTGTTTCCTTTGTCACTCATTCATCCACTTTCTCACCCCTACACACATCCACATACAAACTTGAACCTGGGTTCTTATTTTTTATCTGACTCAATGAAAAAAATGTAGCATAATTGATCCTATATAACTTCAGAGAATGAGAGCATGCCCAACTTTGCCTCTTGAAATGCTTCCTTTCAGGCTGGAGAGATGGCTCAACAGTTAAGAGCACTGACTGTTCTTCCAAAGGTCCTGAGTTCAAATCCCAATAACCACATGGTGACTCACAACCATCCATAATGAGATCTGATACCCTCATCTGTGGTGTCCGAAGACAGCTACAGTGTATTTACCTATAATAAAGTATATCTTAACAGAAGGAAGGAAGGAAGGAAGGAAGGAAGGAAGGAAGAAGTGCTTCCTTTTGGATCCAGCAACCATAGTATAAGAAAACCCAAGGCTCTAGGTACAGTGGCTAGATTAAGGTGTCCAGCATTAGTCTGGATTCTCTAAAGTAACATATCAAATAGAATAAATGTCTTATACACACACACACACACACACACACACACACACACACACAGAGAGAGAGAGAGGGGGGGGGGATTATCAGATTTTTGTGGTCTAGATGGTCCAACAACAGTTGTATCCTAAAGGAAAGGAGACTAAAATCTGTTAAGTCCCCAAGACTCCAAGACTCAGTGTCTCAGCAGCTCCAGTCTGGTGGTGTAGCCCTGGAGGACTCCTAGTTATCTGCTGATCTTTAGTGTATAAGAAGTAGGTTGTAATACCAGTGAATAAATGCCTCAGTAACAGGATAGATGAACTTGCCCACAAGAGTAAAGGCAGGTATGGAAAAAGTATGTTGGGGTCGGGGAGGAGGGAGTCCTTATTTCATGTCCTTTGATATGAGCTTCCACAAGAAGGTGTAGCCCAGATTGAGACTGTGTCTTCCTGCCTCAAATATTCTAATCAAGAAAAGTCACTTTCAAGTACACCTGGCTACTTGAGTTTTAGTTGATTCCAGAGTAGTCAAGTTGACAACCAAGATAAACACTTACAGTGCCCTTAACTCATGGTCAAAATTAAATATTTAACCAATACCCAGAGGTAACTACTAGCCATTTTTTCATCTATTTTTAATAGCCTAGGCCCTGTTATCCTTAGATAATTATAGTCTCACAGGGGCCAATAAATCTTGTCAATATACATTTGTGTGGTGGTAATTGTTACTGTATTAAGTCACTGTATTTTTTATATAACAATATATAACTAAAACATTTGACCAATAACTTCAGTAGTAAGCTTAAGCACTAACATGATAAGAATGGGGCAACATGGCTATTGTCCTAGCACTCAGAAGGTTGAGAGAGAAAGAGCATGAGCTCTGAGCACAGTCTGAACTACATAGAGGAACTCTATATAAAGCAAGAACAAACAAAGAAAGTTCATACAAGGTCAATCAAAATTATTTTCCAGGTATAGTCAGAAAAATCAAAGAGTTTTTGTGATTATTCTAAAAGAATATGGCAATAAAAATAAGACCCTGAATCTGATCCCGTGGTCTGCCCAAAGTCTGCCTAGGTTGAATGAGCAGCCCAATCAGATTTCTTGAAGACCAGCTTGAGAACCGAATAGGAAGGAAAAGGATGTTGGGAATTATGGGAAGTGAGTGTACCCTCGTATGAACCATGCAAAGGATGCTGATGCCTCAGGTACACGAGATTGGCGAGGGTTTCCCCTGGTCAACATATGGATGCTGATGAACTGTTGATCTTTAGCTAAAGATGGCACATGCAAAAAGTAGAGACCATAGATTCCTAGTCCCCAGTGACTGCAATATCACAAAGCCCTGAAGTTGATCCTCTGCAGTCTTCAGAGATCTGCGACTGAGATAGCTAACACACCTCTTCTGTAATGTTGTATATAATAAAACTGCTGAGTATCTCAACTGCTGGTGCATCTCCAGCTGAGTGCCCAGCTCAGCCAAGCATAGTTTAAGGCTACTTGTATCTGTCTTTTTAAATCTTCTATTGCTTAGTCAGGTTTCCAGGACTCAGGCTTTTGGGTAGCAGCCCAGATTTAAGACCAAGAGTCATGGGATTTGAGAGGATCTGAGAGTTCCAAGAACCCCATGTAGTAGTTTGAAAAAGAATGGCTACTCTAGGCTCATATATTTGAGTTCTTGCTCATTAGGGAGTAGCACTATTAGGAGGTATGGCTTTGTTGGAGTGGGTGTGGTCTTGTTGGGTGCAGCCTAGCTGGGAGAAGAGTCATTGGAGGTGGGCTCTGTGATTTCAAAAGCCCAAGCCAGTCCCAATGTCTCTTACTTCCTGCTGCCTGAGGATTCAGATGTAGAACTCTCAGTTATCTCTCCAGCACCAAGTCTGCTTGCATGCTGCCATGCTTCCTGCCATGCCGATAATGAACTAAACCTCTGAATCTGTTAGCAAGTCCCAAATAAGAGTTGCTGTGGTCATGGTATCTCTTTAGAAGAGTAGACCACTGACCAAGACACTCTCCTAATCTTTGATGAACAGGAGCAGTCCCCCTTTGCTTGTCTTATGAACAGACCCTGTACTTTGCAATAAACAACATAATTCTAATGTAGTTCTCACCACGAGAGTGACTCCTCCCTTCATGCAATGCTCTTACAAGGCTCCAGGTACAAAGCCAGAGTCTGAACTGGAGCATGCTCCAGAGCATAGCTGTAGAGAATCTGAAAAACAGAAAAACATTCAAAGGCTGAAAGTAAATGAAGTCAATGAGACTTGGGAAAAATATTTGAGAAAACCATGGATCAAAGAGGAAATAATTTGATAAGTTCAGTTGAATGAAAGTGAATTTACCGACACTCCCCCAAAGATTCTAATAGGGATGAACTCCTTTATGCAGCTGAGATGGGTTCTAAAGGAATGTTGGAATAATGGATTCAGTAAGAGTCTATTGTAAATACATTTAATGGTGATATACTTCCTTCTCACAATGTAAAAAGAAGACTACAAAGATGTGGGGATTCCAGTACACTTGTCCTTGCTGTGACAAATACCTAAAATGACTTTTTTTAAATACTGGCACCCAGACGGACTGGGGTCAGGTCTGTACCTGAGAGCACTCCCAAGGTACAGCCCCTATGCTTATCAGCCCAGTGCTTATAAAGTGAAAACCCACGAGCTTACATGTTATTTGTCTACGTGTAGGCGGGGTCTAACATATATTTTAAACATATATGTCTTGCAGTCCTTGGGTAGAGTAAGCAAGTTTGATTACAGAAGCAGAAATAGAAGTTATTGTTTTATGACCTATTATCTTACAAGAACAGCCATTTTATAAAATCAGTCAATTTAAGAATGATTTTCAATATTGGGGAAAAAAAGAATGTGAGCTGCTAGGGTAAAGCCTGTACAAGCTAGAGGCTTAGCTGGAGGCTTACACGCCAGTGGCTTGCATATTAGAGGCTTACATGCTGGAGGCATGGGCACTGTGGTCAGCTGATCCACAGGAATCCCTAGCAATAGCTAATAGATCATAGGGCTCTTAAGGTAGTTCACAGGCGTAGATTTCTCATGTGTAGTGACTATACACTTGGGAGAAAAAAAAAACATGTAGACATCATGGGCATTGTTGGACTAAGTGATTCTGGATCATCACACATTCTAAGAGATGAGAACACAGTTGTGCACCAACTGTTAGATGGGGCTGATGAATGAGATACAGTATGAGACATACTGGTACAGAACTCTAGGTAGGTTATTTTGCTAGTCCCCAAGTTCATGGTTAAAAGCATCCTCTCTACATATTTTTAAAGGAAAGGTTTATGGCAGAAATACCAAAGGAAAAACCTCTACGGCTCTCTGTGAATGAGATAGAAGGATGCATCCTAGAGAATTACAGTGAATATTCTGGGCATAGTCAAGTGTTTATTTCAATTACAAATCCATTCCAGATATAGTCTATGTCAGTTAGTCTTTTCCAGGAAAACAGACACATAGGATGGGTGGGGATTGTTGCAACACAGAATCTAAGTTGTAAGGTATTAGTGAGAAAGCACAGACATTCAACAACTTCATCTCTCTGTTGAAGAAGAGACTGATGTGTTAAAAGCAGAACACACATTAGTTGTGTAATGTCACACTTTTGTGTGACACATCTCCTGTCTTGCTATGACCCTTTCGATGAGACACAACAGACATGTCTATTTACCCCCAGAAAAGGAATTCACAGCAAAGTAATGATTGTGCCAATGTCTAACTTGCTGAACCAGTGAGTTTTTATTGGGCTGATTAACCCAACAGTGGGTGAAGGATTTCTCATAAGGTGCAGAAATGACTCAAAAATCAGCTGCATTAAAAAGCAAAACAAAACAAAAACCCACCTGATCCAGGATGGTAACTCATGAAAGCTGCAACCCTTACAGGTCTTTGCAGTTTGTAGGCAGCTCTGAGAGGCAGTACTAAACATTCTCCTTTGCATCATGATTTATCAGAATCTCCTCTCCAGATTGTCATTTATTCCTTTGTCTATATCCTGGAAGGGGCCTTTGAAAATCTTCCAAGTTTCCGTTCTCCTAGACATAGAACATTTTGCTTACCTTTTGAGCCTCCCCCTGCCTCCTCAAGGGAAGGTTTCAATTCAAAGGAACTGTCTCACAACATATACAGACTATGGCTTTGTTATTTTTATACAAGTACTGTTTGAAGAGATGTGTGTGAGTGTCAAGTTGACAAGAGGTAGACTAAGTTGACTTTGGACATCTTGGTTACACCACATGATGTTCCCGTAGATGAGCATTGTTTCTGAGTGGATCTCAGTGCTTCCAAAAGAATCTAGCATTGGACTTGGTACATTGAGTGAAACAGTTTATCCTCCACATGGTCGGGGCATTGTCTAATCTGCTGAGAATCTGAGTAGAACAAAATGTGAAAGCAGGAAATATTCTCTACACGGTTTCATGAGCTGGAATGTCAGTTTCCCACTGCCTTTGGTGCCCTTGGTCCTTAGGCCTTCAGAATGAACCTGGAATCACATCACTCTCCAGCCAGCTCACAGGTCAATATGCTATATATACAGTGAACCTTCCTGGGTCACCTGGCTACAGAGTATATGTGATACTTACTCAGTAATAATGATTTAGTACAAAAGTAGACTGGTGCCTTGGTGCCTTATTGTATATGTGGATGTGTGTGTGTGTGTGTGTGTATGCACATATATATGATATATATACATATTATATATGTGTGTGTATGTATAACATGTAGAATAAAATGTATTATACATATGATTCTATCTATATCTGTGTACCTACAGATGATCTCTTATTGCTTCTGTCGCTCTGTTTCTCCAGAGAAACCCAATTATAGAACTACTGATGCCAAAAAGTAGGAGGGGCTGCAATAAGAAGTACCCCAAAACATGGACATATCATTACAACCTGGTAGTGAGTAAGAACTTCAAAAGTTTTAAGGTTCGTGCTAGAAGAAAATGGGACGGTGTCATAAGAAGGGTTTTAAGAGATGATGATGGCAAGGACCAGAGAAAGGAGAAAGTTTCTGTCCCCCTAGAGACTGGGAACAGTACTGGGCACACAATAGTGGTAGAAAGAAAGGCAATGAAGGCTGTTTTGTTGAGCACTCAGATGTAAATGAGGATAATAAATTATTAGACAACAGATAAAAGACAACCCTTGCTATAAAGTGTCACAGAAAAGGATCAGAGTGTATTGGTGTTCAGATATGTTGTGGAATGGAAGGAAAGAGAAAATAAGTATTTAGCTGAGGAGATTTGATGAAAAGATTTGATGGAGCATGGAGTAGCTTGCTTCCTCCTGACCATAGCAAGACACAAGGAGAGAGAGGGCAAAGATGGAACTATTAAGCACACAGGAAGGTTTTTGTTTGGTTGGTTGGTTGGTTGGGGTTTTTTGTTTGTTTTGTTTTTTGTTTGTTTTTTGTTTTGGGGGGGTTGTTTGTTTGTTTGTTTTGGTTTTTGGTTTTGGTTTTTGGTTTTGGTTTTTGGTTTTTCAAGACAAGGTTTCTCTATATAGCCCTGGCTGTCCTGGGACTCACTCTGTAGACCAGGCTGGCTCACTCAGGCTAGCCTCAAACTCAGAAATCCACCTGCCTCTGCCTCCCAAGTGCTGGGATTAAAGGCGTGTGCCACCACACCCAGCTAGCACACAGGAAGTTAAATCTGTGAATTTCACAGTTTCTTGGAGAGAGAGAGAGAGACAGAGAGAGGGAGAGAACTGGAACTTTAGGATCAGCACAGCCATGTCATGCATTGTGTCAGCCAGCACAACAGAGTAAGACTAAATAGAGCATGATATCAGTAAAGACACTGTCCATTTGATCTACAGGGGGCAGGGAATGCACTAGGTGCAAATGTCTATTATTCTTCTGAGCAAGAGAATAGCTGTGAAGGCATTCCAAAGCCTCTTACTACTGCTTCTCTCAGCATAAGCCTAACATGCATGAACCTCGCAGGTAAGGTTGTCCCCACTTCAGTTCTAAAAATCAGCAGCAACACCCAGCAGTGTCTTGTGCTTAAGGCAATCACTTTATTCTCATAAAGCCAGATGATAGTTGCTGGGTGTTTTAGGGTTTCCGTTGCTGTGAAGAGATACTATGACCAAGGCCAACTCTTACATAAATGACAACATTTAATTGAGGCTGACTAAGTGGTTCTGAGGTTCAGTCCATTGTCATCATGGTGGGAAGCATGGCAGTGCCAAGGCAGGCATGGCACCAGAGGAGCTGAGGGTTCTACATCTTATTCTGAAGACTGGCTTCAAGGCAGCTAGGAGGAAGCTCTTTCAAAGCCTACCCGCACAGAGCTATGCTTCCTCCAACAAGGCCACACCCACTCCAACAAGGCCACACCTCCTAATAATGCCACTCCCTGGGCTAAGCATATTCAAACTGCCTCACTGGAGTAGGGCAACATGGAGGTAGGGCCACTCTGAGCCATGCAATGACAATCTGAAACCCAACAGAGTCACAGATATGTAACCCCACCCGACAGTGTCTTGGGAATGTTGTCACTGTCCCAGTGGGTACAGCACTGGCCAAAGAGAATTAGTCTCACTCTTTAGGGTGTGATGGAATTTCTTCTGAGAAGCTTCATACTAACTTGTGACCCATCTCTCTTTGTTTCCCCTTTGACTGAGAATATTTATGTTGCTGGTCAACTATTGCATCTAAGAAGCATACAGTTTGGTTGGTTTTGTAAGCTCCAAACTGGAGAAGCACCTTCTTAATTGACCATAAATTATGTTGCAAGGCTCATCTGTATTTGAGCTATAATCATGAGACTCTGAACTTAAGATCTAGACTTAGTGCTAGAACCTAGTCTAAGTACTTCCCGGGTAGTGTTAGGATAAAATAAATATATTTTTTTATGTAAGAAGGATTAAAATTTGAATGACCAATAGTAAATGTTACTATAATGTCTTTGTCCTTTTCCATCCAACAAATTCATGCAAAACGCAGTGACAGGTAGACTAGCATTATAATGTGTCGCCTTGGAAGGTAATCAAGTTTAGGTGATGTTCTGAGACTGATGTCCACATAGTAAGATTTGTGTCCTTAGGAGAAAAGAAAGTGATTTGGATACTCTCTCTGAGCCCTGTGAGCAGACCTCATATCTCAAGATGAACATCTGTAAGCGAGAAATTAAGGTTTCTTCAGTCACCGAATCTGAGAGCACCTGACCTTGGACTTCTCAACCTCCAGGGCAGTGATTAATAAATGTTTGTTGTGTAAGCCATCAGTTCATGGGTCCATTTGCTATAGCTGACTAAAGTAAGAACTACTCTTTTGAGTGGGGTGAATCGATACGGACCCTGGCACTTAATGTACAGATATTGATTTATCTAATGCATTTTGCTTCATTGCAATCATCTAAAAACACAAGGAGGAGTGACTAAGTAGCCTATAAAGCTGCCAGTTTAGAAGGATACCCAGAGCAAGGGGAGCTCTCCAGCTGATCCAGCTCAGCCAGTTGACCTTTTTGATCCTTTTGATCTCAGGATGCCTGATGGTGTTTGATTATAGTTGATCAGAGTACTACATGAGGATTGAGGGAAGAGGAAATCGGGGAATCACGGCTCCAATCCCTAAGGATTAGTAAGAAAGCCATGCTCTCTTCAGAAGTTAGACAGTCTCCCTTTAAGAAACAGCTCGTTCTCGGAGCAGCTGGCAAGTTCACAGCAAGGGAACAAACTGCGCTGCCTTTCAGAAAGTGGGAGGCGTTGGAGCCATCACTCTACTGTCAGGAAGGCCTGCAACAACTTTTTACAACAGTGAAGTATGTATAGAACTGGGCTCAAGGAGACCCTTCACACACAGGTTATTTGGTGGGAGCCTCACACTCCCAGCACAGAGATCAGCGTACCGTAGTACCAGGACTGATAAGGAAGATCAAGGCCAATGCCCTGTGTCATTGTGAAATGGACTGCTCTCATAGTGCAGCCTCATTCAGGGATGGCCTGGAAAGACAATGGTGGGAAAGAGAGGTATTCACTGTGTGGGGTTCTAAGTCTTCATTCTCATGATAGAAGTTCAGGAACATAAGAAATGAGATTAAAGGATAAGTAATAAACAGGCTCCAGGGAGGTGCCTGGTGTCCCATGTGAGTGTTCACCAAAGGGCCCCATCATCCAGAAGACTCTCAGGATCATGTGCAAATCGTATCTGTGGATACCCACCATTATCTCCCTGTGAATGGGTTTGTGGACAATGAGGTCATCATAGCAAAGATAGAAATGGTGTAAAGGTTCAATAACAATGCCACTTACAATTATCATCACCGGTGAATATACCAGAGTCCAGAACACTGCATCATGTGTTCTCGGGACCAGATACTAAGTGGTGGCAGTGAACTACACTGAACCTGTTCCTTCATGCAGGGCAGATATTTGTTCTTAAAGGGTGCTCACTGTCTCCACTTGTTTCTTTCTTTCTTTTTTTTTTTCTTCACAATACTGTCCAGTCCCTCAAGGCATCAGAATAACTAAATGCCTTGCTTACAGTCATGGTATCTCACACTACACTGCCTCTTCATTGAATAGCAACAGTAGAAAGGTGGACTCCATTGCTCATGATATTGCCTTACTGTTCTATGTACCTGATAACCTAAAAGTTACTCTCCTTGTAAAACAAAAGAGTGGCCTACCAGAATACCAGCTGTTAGAAGCAGCATCTTGAAAGACGAGGTAATAATTCCATGTAATTTCATATGTTCTGAACACAAAGGAGATTGATGTGATGACGCCATTTCTCTCATGGGTGCTGGAGGAAAGTGGACATGAAGGAGAGAGCTTTGCTATTGCCACAACTAGTAACCTAAAAGACTTTCATCTACATTTCTCTCCTATTGGACTTTGCTTGCTGAGGAATTTTGGTACTCAGGAAAGGAATGCTTTCCTCTACAAAGGACACAATCAATCCATTGAATACCAGGTGAGACTTCCTTTTGCAACTTAAAAAAGAAAGTTTCTTTGATCTTTTATCAATGATTAAAAAAAAAAAAAAAAAAAAAGGAAAATGTCAGAAACCTAAACTGGTGTCATTAACAAAGCAAAAATGGGTAAAAAGTGAAAGACCACCAAATGAGCCCTGTGAGCTGGCTTCTGAGGGAGGCAGGAGACTATAGTCTGCAAGGTGGAAGAAAATGTTATGATCCATTGTTGAAGCAAAGACTGAAGGGGCTACCTCCACTTTCTTCTTGTTCAGGCAGCATGTACATGTCTATTTATGTCAACCAAATTTATTTTCTTCTTCTATCTCAAATATTGCCAGTCCACACTTCATGGTGAGTTCCTTTACAAATTACACTGTAGGTAGGATCTAGGAATGGAGTTCAGTGATAGAGTGCTTACCTATGTGAACAAAGCACTGGAATCAATTCCTAGTGTACACACACACACACACACACACACACACACACACACACTTATACAATGGCACTATAGAATGTAAATATCAAGATAAAATTAAAACCACATAAATATAATTTGAAGATGAAAATAATGACTATAGAAATTTAAACTTTGCTTTTAAAAGTGAGGGCTAGCTAGCTAGCTATGTTAGACTGTTATTTGTTTATTTACTTTTTATATGTACTTATATATTTTGTGGGGAGGGGAAACATGTGCCATAGTGCACTTCTGGAGGAGTTCAGAGAACAACTTTTGCTCCTTTGTGTGTTCTTCTTTCTTCCACCCTTCTCTACCCTTTCAACCTCTAACCCTAGATAGGGGAGAAAAAAAAAGGATAGAAAAAGAAAAGGTGAGGTTATTGCTACACAACTTCCTGCTGATTAGTGGTGTCAAATTCCTTGGGGCAAATTTGGTCTTCACCATCAGGATATCCAACATCATCATCTTCTTCTTCTTCTTCTTCTTCTTCTTCTTCTTCTTCTTCTTCTTCTTCTTCTTCTTCTTCTTCTTCTTCTTCTTCTTCTCCTTCTCCTCCTCCT